>NC_057813.1:516845288-517201122 GCF_018294505.1 Triticum aestivum
TTTCAGAAAATATAAAAAATCCTCGCAAAAGATGAAGACTAGGGGGCCCACACCCTGTCCACGAGGGTGGGGGGCGCCCCCCCCTATAGGGCGCGCCCCTATCTCGTGGGCCCCCTGAGGCTCCGCCGACCTCAACTCCAACTCCATATATTCCGTCTCACAGAGAAAAAAATCAGAGAGAGAGTTTCATTGCGTTTTACGATACAGAGCCGCCTCCAAGCCCTAATCTCTCTCAAGAGGGCTGATCTGGAGTCCGTTCGGGGCTCCGATGAGGGGGATTAGTTGCCGTCGTCATCATCAACCATCCTCCATCACCAATTTCATGATGCCCACCGCCGTGCGTGAGTAATTCCATCGTAGGCTTGCTGGACGGTGATGGGTTGGATGAGATTTACCATGTAATCAAGTTAGTTTTGTTAGGGTTTGATCCCTAGTATCCACTATGTTCTGAGATTGATGTTGCTATGACTTTGCTATGCTTAATGCTTGTCACTACGGCCCGAGTGCCATGATTTCAGATCTGAACCTATTATGTTTTCGTGAATATATGTGTGTTCTTGATCCTATCTTGCAAGTCTATAGTCACCTATTATGTGTTATGATCCGACAACCCCGAGGTGACAATAATCGGGATAGTTCTCGGGGATGACCGTAGTTTGAGGAGTTCATGTATTCACCATATGTTAATGCTTTGGTCCAGTTCTCTATTAAAAGGAGGCCTTAATATCCCTTAGTTTCCACTAGGACCCCGCTGCCACGGGAGGGTAGGACAAAAGATGTCATGCAAGTTCTTTTCCATAAGCATGTATGACTATTTACGGAATACATGCCTACATTACATTGATGAACTGGAGCTAGTTCTGTGTCACCCTATGTTATAGCTATTACATGAGGAATCGCATCCGGCATAATTATCCATCACGGATCCATTGCCTACGTGCTTTTCACATATTGTTCTTCGCTTATTTACTTTTCCGTTGCTACTGTTACAACTACTACAAAACCCCAAAAATATTGCTATTACTATCTTTACCTTTTACCACTGTTACCATTACTATCATACTACTTTGCTACTAAATACTTTGCTGCAGATACTAAGTTATCCAGGTGTGGTTGAATCGACAACTCAACTACTAATACTCAAGAATATTCTTTGGCTCCCCTTGTGTCGAATCAATAAATTTGGGTTGAATACTTTACCCTTGAAAGCTATTGCAATACCCTACACTTGTGGGTTATCAATGATCATGGCCCTGGCTACTTGCAGAGCCGCGGTGAAGAGAAGGATTCTAAGAGGTGATAGTTATGAGAAGATCAAGGAGACAAATCCTTCAATCAGCGAAGCTGACTACCGGGAGTTCAAGGTCAAGTGCGAGAGCAACGCAACCGCGGAATCAAGTCAGTGGGGGAAAGATATGCGGGACTTGAACTTAGGTGTCCACAAACTCGGTCCCGGAGGTTACAGAGTGGCGGAACCTATATGGGGCAAGGAGGACGCGGAGCATGCCGAGCAAGGCCTACCGCCCCTCTTCGATAAATATCATGACAAGCAGACCAGGAACTATGCCAGGGCCCGGTACAAGGTGGACCCGGTAACAAAGGAGCTTACCACGGATCCGAAGACCAAGGCGCTTGAGCTTGTTATGGTAAGGAATACACCCCCAAATAATTAGCTCCATATGGTTGCATTCTAATTAATGAAGCCAAATTTCTAAATGGTTCACGTTCCTTCCGCAGGACACTGAAAGCACTAGCGCGGGGTCGTCGCAGAGCTCCCCTTGGGACATCACTTTAAATAGGGCATTGAACGTAATGAAACACAAGGATAAGTTCAGTAAGCCGTCGTCAGCTGGTCGTGTGGCCGGAAAAGGCTTGTCCATGAAATGGTCGGAATACTATAATGCTAGGCGAAAGAAGAGAAAGACCAGCTCGGAAATCCAGGAGCGCGAGGTTCAAGAACTCAAGGCACAAGTGGCGCGGATTCCAGAGATAGTCGAAGAGCAAGTGCGAGACCAACTGGGAGCGACGATCACCGCCATTGTGCCTACCTTGATGAGGGGCTGCAGGCATGGATTGCGGGCGGCCAACAGGGGCCGCCCCCGATTCCCAGCTTCACGGGCAGCAACTCGCACAATGCACCGGCAGCGCCATCCGTGTCTCCGGCGGAGGCGGTATTGGTGTCTCCGGCGCCGGTGCCGACATTGGAGCTTAATGCACCCGGGTGTGGGAAGAATACGCCGGCCGGCAGCTCGGCAGCAAGCGGCCCCTCTGTCACTTGCACGCCTGCCATTGGCGGTGCCACGACATTAGCCGAGCTCGACGCCATCACGGTAACTGTCGGTGTTCTGGGAACGGGGGTCCCCAGACTTGCCTGCCTGCGGCCTACGGCGTGGCTCAAGCAGTTGCCCAATATGGCCCACCTTCATCAACTCAAGCTCAAGACCCTCTCGAGGGGCCAAGCCTCGCGGGGCAGACGACAGGAAGCTTCCTCTAGAGCGGCCTCGCCAGGCAAGCTGGCGAGGAGGCGGAGAGATCAAGGCAAGGGTACCTCGCGAGGAGCTCGTGACGCAAGCCATGACAACTGAGGCTAGGCGGGCGCCAGCCTACGCAGTGTCCTTGTTTCCTCTTTGGTGCAAAGGGAGCAAGCACATGTCAAGGCATCAGGCAAAGGCTACCGTTTCGATTCAACAAGACCAAGACCAGCAGAGCGGTAGGATGGAGGTCACCGTGGAGCCCAAGACGGCGTCGTCATCAGAGTCTTTGGCAGTTGAAGACCAACTTTAGTCAGGATAAGTGTACTAGATGTTCCCCTTCGAAATGGCTATTGTTGGCGCCCTTCCTGGTCAATATTTGGAAAGAGGACCAGGGCCTCTATAAATAGGACTAGCCATTCTCAAGGCAAAGGGGGATCGAACCTTAGCCAGAACAACCCACACCAGCACAAGAACACCCCTCACGAGGATGTTCTTCCCTTGTATTGTTCATCATCAGCCCTGAGGCAATCCACCCACCACAAACTAGAGTAGGGTATTACACCACAATGGTGGCCCGAACTAGTATAAACTCCGTGTCCCTTGTGTTGTTCATCCCGCTAGCCTAGATTCCTTGCGAGGCTTTGGGACGTGAGTTGGTAGAGGAGAGATCTTCGCCCGCACCCCAGAGTTCGAACCTTAAGGGTCTGCCGGAAACTGAAATCCGACATTTGGCGCGCCAGGTAGGGGTGCACCAGAATCCTTCTTCCATCGCCCCGCGCTCCATCGCTTCGTCGTTTCCATGTCTAGTGACCCGACGACCAACGCCAACCACTGGGCAGCATGGACCGCCCGTGCCATGCCGCCTACCCAAGGTGACCTCAACCCCGCACCTCAGGCAGCCCGTGCCTCGCAGGGCGCTGCGGGCCACGGGTGACACGGTCAGTCGTCGCCTGCCCTCACCCCACGGCAGGTGCGATCGGCAACAAGGGCCTCGAGCCATGCTGTGGCGGCGACACCGCACACTCGACGGGAGTAGGTGAACATGAAGGTCACGCTCACGGTGGCGCAAGAACTGTTGTGGTCCAGACTGCAAGAAAGTGGCCACGACGTGCTGCTGGAGCGCGTCGCTGAGCTCCTGGATGCCGCTGCCTCAGGGGCTAGCCTGTCCTGCGTCCAGCTTCCACCCCAGGCTCCGGGCGGATCCCGAGGCAGACCAATCCGCGCCCACACGCCCCTGGGCGTACCTCAAGGCTTCATCAACACCAGCCTGGCCATCAGCGTCGGGCAGCAAGCTGCGCCGGCACCGCCCCTGGTAAGCGGGGACATGCGCATCGCTGCATATGGTCCTAGCGGACCGCTGCCTTATCATCCCCAAGATGGAGCTTCGAGTCAAACTGCATGGCGCACGGAGCACTACGGTGCGGCCTTCGGGGTGACGGCCCCGGAGGCCTATGTGCCCCACATGGTGGATCGAGGGTACGCCCTGGAAGAAGACCATGGCTCGTTCCTCGGGCTAGGCTGGGAGGAAGAGGCGCCAGAAGCCGAGCTCTTTCAGGAGCCTCACGGAAGCCTCGACAGCCGCGTCGGCGGTGGCAACTACCAGGTACCGCTAATTCCTCAGGAGCAAGCTTATGCTAACCATGGGTCGCAGGAGGTTCAGGTCACGACAGCAGATGGCTGCCCTAGTGCGGCAACCTCCCTCCGCTCGGGAGGAGGGCACTGGGGGCAGCAGGAGAGGGGCCGGGAGCCAGGCTACTCCCCGCGACATGGAGAGCAAGGCGTTCTCAGGAGGTAGGCGCTCTGCCGGGGAGGTGCCCCAGGGCCTGCCCCCGGCAGAGGATCCGTGGTCATTGAGGGAACCGCTGGCGACCGCTCTACCCCATTGGCGTCGTCCTTGGTCTCTGGTCGCTGTCGGTGGTGGTAGAGTGTGGCGCAAGGCGGGGCCCTCGTCTGGCAATATGAAGCAAGGCCGGTACCTGTGAAGAAGGCCCAGTGCCTGTGAAGCTCGCCGCCCGTGACACTCTCATGTAATAATGAGTTGGGGCTGTACACGCCCCGGAGTCTCCGGAGATCCAGCCTCGGGCCTCGGGGGCTCCCGCCGACGCCCAGTGGCAGCACTTAGCTCCGCGCTGGTGAGAAGACGTCGAAGACTAGACTAGGTGCCGGACGCGGCCTTTGCCTTTTGCCTTTTTCTCTGTTGTCAAGCTTCTTTGATTTGAATTTAAGTTGGATTTGAGCTTGACACTTGCATGTGTTCGGGGAAGGGGTGTTTAGTCTCATTCGAGCAATTTCTCGTGTTCTGATCTCGGCTTTGCGTCCAAAGTTAGCGTCAGCTGCCTCCCCCTCGCATGCGAGCCGGGCCAGGCCATGCACGCCAACAAGCCGGACCACTATCGCCACACCCTCTCAGGAGGCTCTCATCGCGAGATCAATAGGTTCTCCCAGAAGACAATCAAGACACTGCGGCCCCCGTGGGTTCGCTCGGAGCCAGCCAGGGTCAAAGGTAAATCAGGTCGGTTGACCTGTCGCAAGGTCGGCAACCCAGCATGGGCACATATACGGTGTTATATCTACAAGCGTACCAATTACAACCTTTACACGAGGGACTCCCCCTCCCAAAATGCTCTCACAACCTTCAGGGCCACGCCTGAACTTTTCCGTGCAGGGTAAGCAGCTGAGGCGGCATATAATCAGTCGGACATGTCGCTCACCGCGTCCTCTGGGGCGCCTCCGGAGGCATCGCTGGCGTCACTGGCATCGTCACTGCCATCACCATCGCCGTCATCAGCGCCATGCTCATTCACAACGCCGCCTTCATCAGCAGCCACGATCACGCCATCGTCATCAGAGGCGAAGGCCCTAACGAGGGCGTCCACATTGTCCTCCGCCCACTGCGCCAGATCGCCCCGGATGGCTACGGGGACCGGTGCGATGGCAGCGTCGAAATCAAAGTGGGGATCTCTGTCCTGAAGATAGCTGAAGACACGGGATAAGGCACGTCCAAGCAGGGCTCGACTCCTCTCCTCAACAAGCCAGCGGGCCCTGTCAGAGCGGGTCTCCAGCTACGTCACCACATCTGTGAAGAACTGGAGGTTGCCAGCGTAGTTGATTACATGAGGCTCCGCAACAGCCGCCTCGCATATGTTGCCCAGGGCCGCGTTGGCCCTTTCCCTGAGCGTTTGGAGCATGGGGCCATGCACGTGCTCCAGAGTCTGCCGCTAACGGATCTCGTCCTCGTTCCTTCATGCAACGGCCTCGGCACCGTCAACCCTCTGTTGGAGAAGAAGCAGCTCGGCGCGGGAAGAGGCCAGCTCCGCCTGCGCTGCGCCAAGGGCGGCTGCGGAGGAATCTGCATGCTGTGTCACTTCAGCCAGCTTGGCCCTGAGGGCAGCGGTCCTGCCCTCAGCTTCGGCCCTGACCAGCTCCAACCTACCTTCGTACTCGCGCTCAAGACCCAAACAAGCTTCCACCACGCGGCAGTTGATCTCTTCTTGGACTCGGGCCTCCCGCGCGCCGACATCATCCTCCGCCTGGGTCACCAGGTGCTCCCTCGTCTCCAACCGCTCAAGGTCAAGGTTGCGCTCGGCAGCCTCCAGCGCCAGCACCTCCTCGCGCCGCAGGAGCTCCGCCTCATCGACGGGTGCCCCCTTCAGCGACACAAGGGCAGCCTGGCGCAACTCCACTTGCTGCTCTAGAGAATTTCTCCAGGCTCGGAGCTCCCACACACGCTCCTCCGTAGCCTCGCGTCGTCGGTCTGCCTCCCGGGCCTCTTCCACGGCTTGGGAACAGGCCTCCCTCGAGGCCACCAGTGACGCTTCAGCCTTTCTGTTTTCAAGGTCACGCTGGTGACGCGCAAGGCTGACGGCCACCTTCAGCTTGCACCTCTCCTCAGCAAGGCGCAGGCCTTCGGCCTCAAGGCGCGCGTCCTCGCCAGAAAGCTCCGCGCCGAGCTGGCTCACCGCGTCCGCCGACTTCTAAAGAAACTCCCGACGAAGGGCGCTGCGCTCCCGAGCACGCCTGAGCACGTCTTCCACGTCGTCCTCTGCCATTGGTGCAGGCGGAGGGCCCTGAGGCGGCATGCCCCCTCTCGGCAGGGGGCTGGGGGCTGGCGCCCCGATGATCATCGGACGGGCCCCGCTAGGGATCCAGCCTGGTGCCGGTCCGTCCCCTGAGGAGGAACTCAAGATCGACCTTAGCCAGTCGCCATCCACGATCAGGGGAGGAACGCGGGGCAAGCTGGTCGTGCCCCAGGAGAGCTCGTGAATGGGGGGGCAGGAAGCGCGCAGGCTCGAGATACCCCGCGGAACGGCCCACTTCTCCAACCGGCCCCGCGGCAGGGGTGGTGCTCGAGCTCGGGGCGCTCAAGGTCTGCGGTGAAGACGAAGCTTGGGGGGATGTCTCCTCGACCGTCTCCGCGAACTCGGCAGGAAGGGCCCTGAAAGGCCGCAGTCAGTTGAAGGAACAGTAAGGTAAGGAACTGAGAGAGAAGAGGACTTACTCATCGATGGCGAAGTACTTCCTGCACTTCAGTGGGTGACAAGGGCGATCATTGCTACCCGAAGCCTCCTTCCTCTTGCGGAGGGCCTCGAAGTCTACGCGGAACCGGCCTAAGCTCTTAACGCAAGGGTCGGCCCATGGCATGGAGGAGGCGTCAAGGTGACTAGCGCCAAGGGAGCCAGACTGGGGGATGCCGCCAGGTGCCACCTCCTGAGGGACGGCCGGGGCCTCGAGAGCCCCAGCCTCAGGAGCCACAGGCCGCAACTCCTCACCTGTCGCTGCCCCAGAATGGGCTTCGGGGGATGCCTCCTCTGGAGCCCCGCGCGGCACGGGCGTCTCAACGTCATACCTCTCAGCCCCCGGCGGTTCTTGCCTCCCTGCTCCATCTCCTGAGGCAGGACCACCGTGGGAAACCGGAAGAGCGACCACAGCAACAGGGTTCTCGCGGGGCCCCGTGAGGCCGACAGGGCGCAGCCCCCATTCGTCGAAGCTAGGCATCTGCCTCACAAAATCGGCCCTGCCCGAGCAAAGATACAAGAGGGCGTCCCCGTGCCGAAGGCTGCCTGGGGAAGGGTCGCCAGTCAAGGCCCTCAGCACCCTCCTCAGTGCTTCAGGTGCCAAATCCTCCTCCTGGAGCCTCATGCGGTCTCCGTGCCCCGCAAAGGCCCACATCCGATGGGAGTGGTGCTGGAGAGGAGCAATGCGACATTGAAGGAACTCCTTCACCACCTTGGGCGCTGTCACATCGAGCGCTCTCAAACTCTTGAAGCGGCACCAGACGAAGGCGAGCCAGGGGCTCGTGGGCATCTCGTGATCCCAGCCTGAGTTGGGAATGGCGGGCGACGTCGGGTGTGAGAGCAGGGGCTGGGCACCCCGACATCCACATACAATCACCGCTCTAGGAACCTGGCCGCAGGAGGAGGAAGGCTGAAATCAATCCACGAAGCAGCCGTCTCTGGCACGGCGAGAAAGCTCACGCACCCCGAGCATTGAGTGGGGTCACTCAGGCGCAAAGAGAAGAAGTGGCGCAGGAGGGCAACGGAAGGAGGAATGCCCACCATGGCCTTCCAAACAAAGGCGAAGACGGCAAGGAGAGTAATGGACTTAGGACCCAGGTGCATCATGTGGATCTGATAATGGGAGAGCACCGCATTGAAGAAAGCCGAAAAGGGAGGAATCAGACTCGCCCACAGGGCATCGGCGAAGAATCAGGCCTCCACGACAACCCTATCGAAGGAGGCGTGAGACGTAGGCCAAACCGTTGTCCTCCCGCACTCATTGAAGATCGAGGCAAGAGCAGAGTGGACCTTGTCCAAGGCTTTGGGGTTGAGTATGAACGACCGATCGACGGCGGGAGCCGCCGCCGGAGGCAAGCGGGGCAAAGGCACGGGCTTCTTCCCCCTTTGCTTCTTTGTTGGCGCCATGGCGACGGGAAGGGGGGGAGAGCTTGAGTCGGATTGGAGGCGAAGGCTGGAGCACGAGGAAGAAGGAAGAACTGGGAGCGCGCGAACGGCGAAAGGGGAATAACTACGTGCATCCACGGGTCCGCCTAGCCAGGCGCGTAATGAGGAGCATGGGGAAACGGAGACGCCCATGTCCAATCAACCGCCACGTGGAGCCCAAGGCCGCAGGCTGTTGGGGCCCGTGGCGCTTCACACTTGCCCCTTCGCTTCTCTGCTAAGCCAAGTCCGGGCGCGCCTTGGGCCCGGGAGCTACTGTCAGCATTCTGGGAACGGGGGTCCCCAGACTTGCCTACCTGCGGCATGCGGCGTGGCTCAAACAGTGGCCCAGTACGGCCCACCTTCATCAACTCAAGCTCAAGACCCTCGCGAGGGGCCAAGCCTCGCGGGGCGGACGACAGGAAGCTTCCTCTAGAGTGGCCTCGCCAGGAAAGCTCGCGAGGAGGCGGAGAGATCAAGGCAAGGGTACCTCGCGAGGAGCCCGTGACGCAAGCCATGACGACCGAGGCCAGGAGGGCGCCGACTTGCGCTGTGTCCTTGTTTCCTCTTTGGTGCAAAGAGAGCAAGCACAGGTCAAGGCATCAGGCAAAGGCTACCGTTTCGGTGCAACAAGACCAAGACCAGTAGAGCGGCAGGATGGAGGTGACCGTGGAGCCCAAGACGGCATCATCATCAAAGTCTTTGGCAGTCGAAGACCAACTTTAGTCAGGATAAGTGTACTAGATGTTCCCCTTCGAAATGGCCGTTGTTGGCGCCCTTCCCGCTCAATATTTGGGAAGAGGACCAGGGCCTCTATAAATAGGACTGACCATTCTCAAGGCAAAGGGGGATCGAACCTTAGCGAGAATAACCCACACCAGCACAAGAACACCCCTCGCGAGGCTGTTCTTCCCTTGTATTGTTCATCATCAGCCCCTGAGGCAATCCACCCACCACAAACAAGAGTATGGTATTACACCACAATGGTGGCCCAATCTAGTATAAACTCCGTGTCCCTTGTGTTGTTCATCCCGCTAGCCTAGATTCCTTGTGAGGCTTTGGGACGTGAGTTGGTAGAGGAGAGATCTTCGCGTGCACCCCAGAGTTTGAACCTCAAGGGTCTGCCGGAACCCGAAATCCGATAATAACTAAGCCTCTCAGCCGATGATTCCTCTCCTTGCCTTTGACTGGGCATCCCTGACGCCCTACATGTTTTCGCAGGGCGCCGCTGACGTTCCCTGCACTCTCCTCCACTTCGTGGGCGGCGAGTTGATCGATGTCGCCAAGGCCAAAATCGTTCAACCAGGCAACCGCGTGTTCTACGGTAATCCGATGCCACCCACCGTGTATAGGGTTCAACTGATTCAGGTGCTGCGGGGCTGCGACGACTTGTTACCTCCATTTCGACCCCATGGCGCCGACGAAGATGATGTGATGACCCTCAGCGCCTGCTTAAGTTGGGCCCTACTTTGGCCGAAGAGCCGGATTCGTTTGGGGTGGGGGACACCACCCCACAGACAACACCGCTAGTCGTGCCGGCGCCAAGCCATGGCAAGACCGCCGCAATGCTACCGCCGTCAGCTGATCTGGACATGCATATGGCACAGGATCTGGACAACAATGACGGTACATTTTCCAACGTTGATAAGTACTTCAACGAACATGGGTACGGTGACGAATTCTTGGGGCCTCCTTCTCAAGAACCCAACCCTGCAAAAGACGATCGCGATCTAGCTGGTACCGCGGAGAAACCCAATTGCAACAGGCGTCGTCTGGCGTTCAGTTCTCAGGAGATGCCTCCAGCTGCCGCCTTCACCGAGCCTCAAATAGCCGAGGTGCAAAATATTATCAGCCCCAACACACTCAAGAACAAGGCGGTCTCTGAGCAGAACTCGATCCCATTACAGCAGAAGAAGCAGAAGGGATGGAAAAGAAAGAATAAAAAGGGTGCGAGCCAGCCGACACCGAGTACGATTCATGCTCAGGACGGGCCACCTTCACCTAAGGATATCTCAAGGAGGTTGCATGTGGCGGGTAGGTCGATGCTACCGACTGATCTACTCAATGCTGCAACTGGTGCTATGCGGAGTCTGCATGACAGTGTTCTTTCTTTGGAGAAGTGGCGTCTCTCCGAGAATGATGTGGCAAACCCGGTTTTCGTGGCCAAGGTGCCAGAGGGCAAGGGCTTTGTCGATAGCACCATGGGGGGTATATGATCGTCCTGCGGTTTGATGACATCTTCGCTATGTTTAACCTTCATCCGCTGCACTACACCTTCATTCGGCTATTTTCGCTCAGTATGGAGATGCGGATCATTAGAGACAAGACCCCAGACATCATGATAGTCGACCCCTTCTACATGCGTGCCAAGATCTTGGGCAGCGCTGGGGACCGGCAAGTCGCGAGTTCATACCTCAAAGGCGTCATTCTAGTGAACCCAGATAAGGATAACTTCCTTGTGCCTTACTTTCCCGAGTAAGTCATCCCCTCACCGCCCCGTAACATATGATTTCTTAGATTTCGATCATTCTTTTTTTTTCTAACATTCCGTGTTTTGTGCAGTGACACACATTACACTCTCATCCTCTTAAGCCCGAAATATTCCATGGCCACGTATTTTGACTCGGACCGTCAGTCGAAGAAAGACTACACAAATATAAAGAAAGTTCTTGATGATGCTCTCCCCGGCTATGCCAAATCTGGAGGCACCTTCAGGAGGCCAATTTGTAGGTTTGGCAAGCACGTGTTTACCCATGTAACGACGTTCCCCTGCGTCAAGCAGCCACCTGGTGGTCAGAAGGATGCCTACTATGCCCTCCATCACATGCGGGTGATCGAACGGGACCACAATCACCTTCTGCTACCAACTAATCTCAAATATTGGGCCGCATGCTTGTCGGCAATCCAAGACGCGAACATCATACAAGAATTCTTTCGCATCCAGTCGGAGTTTGTGGAAATCATCCATCAAGATGTCCTTGATACCTCGGGGCAGTTCTACCTCAGATATCAACCATCCGATAGTGAAACAGACACAACGCTACAAATGCAGGCTGACAACGACCGCGATTTCATGACCATCACGATAGACGGCGGCTTCATCCACACTCCGGTCCCTGAGTCGAGTCAAAAGTAATGATGCTATGTAGTTCTGAAATATCGATTAGCTCATGTTGTAATTAAACTTTAATGAACTTGTATGTCTCTTTAGTTTGGACAGTGGTTCAACTTATATGTAATCGATGCTATTTATTAGTAGGACCATGAATCATGCTATTAATGTGTTGCTTTTCTCCTCCGATCCTTTTGTTGCATACTTATATATTTCTTATGTATTGTCTGTGAATTGCTACTAACGTTTTGTTTGTCTAGTGCATAGAGATGCCGTCGTATGTCGTGTACAAGGGTAAGGTTCCCGGATTCTACGACGAATGGGAGGAGTGTCGGAGACAGGTTCACCGTTTCAGCGGTAACCGTTACAAAGGGTACACCACTAGGGCGGAGGCGGAAGCTAGATACGCGCGCTATCTAGCGGGAGAGAGGAGGGAGCGTTGGAGGAACCGGATGAAGACCAGTTTCATCGGGATGATGCTCATCGTGACTGCAACTCTCTTCTATGTGATGGTAGTTTAGATGATCGATATCGACTTGTAATGTGAAGACAAACTCTCTACTCGCGGTCTCGAGACTTGTAATGTTCTAACTTTGTTTGGTATTTTGAATTCGGAGACTAATATGATGAATTGTATTCGGTGACTAATCTTCTGTTGTATTCGATAAATCTGCTGTTTATATGTTGTGCTTTTTATATTCTGTGATGTAATGTATTTTGTAACCTGTGCAAATATCAGAAAAGAAAAAAAATCCTAATATTCATAGTAGTGGTGCACAATATTGAACTTTAGTGGTGCACTGAAATAAACACACCAGTGGCGCATTATCTAAAAGTGTGCCATTAGTAACCCAGAGCACAAGGTAAATATGGCCCCCTAGGAGGCATAGTAATGGCGCACTGTTGGACATAGTAATGGTGCACTGTGTGGTGCGCCACTATTAGCTGGGATACTAGTGGCGCACCAGAGGTGCGCCATTACTATTTGTTACTAGTGGCGTGTTAATAGTGGTGCACCTGTAGTGCGCCATTAATAGCAAAAATAGGTGTGCCACTAACAACCCTTTTTCTAGTAGTGCCAAGTTGGACGGGCCCAGACTGTTTCTTTTATATGGCTTATTCTGCTGACCGAACTTAGAGCTACTGAATCCGGCGCTGACCGCCGTGTCTTCGGTGTTGTCATTGTTGTTTTAACGCTTGTGTCTGTTGCATCGGGGCTTGCTGTTGCGATTTCTGGCTTCAGAAGTGCCAGGTTCGCTTGCAGTGTTATTGCTACGGGCTAGCCAGCTATCTTTGCCTGCATAGAAGCGGGTCATATGCGTCGTAAGGGCTGCGATGGACTTCGGCTTTTCTTGGCCGAGGTGTCGGGCAAGCCATTCATCATGGATGATGTGTTTAAAGGTCGTGAGGGCTTCGGCATCGGACAGTCGACGATCTGGTTCTTTTTAGTTAAGAAGCTAGTCCAGAATTTCCTGGCTGACTCTCCGGGCTGTTGAACTATGTGACTTAAGTCGTCGGCATCTGGAGATCGGACATATGTGCCCTGAAAGTTGTCTAGGAAGGCATCTTCCAAGTCTTCCCAACTGCCAATGGAGTTTTCGGGCAGACTGTTCAACCAGTGCCGAGCTGGTCCCTTGAGTTTTAGTGGGAGATATTTGATGGCGTGAAGATCATCACCACGGGCCATGTGAATATGGAGAAGAAAATCCTCAATCCATACCGCGGGGTCTGTTGTCCCATCATACGATTCAATGTTCACGGGTTTAAACCCTTCCAGGAATTCATGTTCCATTACTTCATCAGTGAAGGATAGGGGGTGTGCGGTGCCTCTATATAGAGCCAAATCGTGACATAGCTCGGATGGAGTTCGTCTGCGGTTTTCGGCTCGGATTTGGTGATATCTGTCACGTCCAATCGGGTGGCCATCATCACGTATCGGGGCACGCCCCTGCAATCCATAGATCGATCTCGTCTGGCCTGCTTTGTTTTCCAAGTCATGCTGCAGGTCATATGTGTATCCCCGAGCTATTGTGTTTCTATTTTTACAGCGAGGAGGTACGGGCTGGTGTTCGGCTTGAGTGGCCGCTTTGTCCCGGCCACGCGGTGGTCAGTCAGCCGCATTATCCGCTGGTGCGACGGGATCCAGCGCCTCGTCATCGAATTGGGGCAACAATTTGCGTTTCGAGTAACTTTTGGTTGGGCGCTCGAGGCCATATTCCTCGGCTCCCAGGACATTAGTCCATCTATCGTTGAGCAGATCTTGATCAGCTTGAAGTTGTTGCTGCTTCTTTTTCAGGCTCCTTGCAGTGGCTATTAGCCGGCGCTTAAAGCGCTCCTGCTCGAGAGGTTCCTCAGGCACGATAAATTCTTCGTCGCCCAGGCTCACCTCAACCTCGGAGAGCGGAAAGTAGTTGTTGTCCTCCGAGTCTTCATTCATGGCCTATTCATCAGGGCTAACTCGCCCATGTTCCTGTTCGTCATGTTCGGAGGTTGGCTCAACGGGGTCTTCATTGTCTTCGGCATCGTCCGGAGTATTATTTTCTCCTATGTCGGTATTGCTGTATTTTCCACGCGTGGTTTAGAGCGGTGTCACTGACGCCAACGTTTTGGCTGTATCTCAGGAGGCTTATCCTCAACTAGATTTTTATTGTCGTTGATGTTCTCTTTGGGTGTGTCCACCATGTATATGTCATACGAGAAGGTGGTTGTCCAGCGCCTAGTGGGCGGTGGCTCCTGCTCCTCTCCGGCATCGTCGCCCATACAGTCGATGTCTTCGGAGTCGTAGTCAAGCATGTCGATTAAGTCTTCAACAGTGGGTATGCAATGGGTGGTGGGTGGGAAGCGGAATTTTTCATTATCAGCTTCCCATTCAAGCCGGATATAGTGCGGCTGAGAGTCTCCTGATAAGGAGAGGGATTTTAACGAGCTTAGCACATCGCCTAAAGGTGAGTGCTGGAAGATGTCCGCAGAACTGAACTCGATGATCGGCTCCTGATCAGTTTTGACAGGCGTGGATGTACGCAGGTCGGAACCTATGGCCGGAGACGAATTCGAGGTTCCGATGGCACAGGCTCTGCTCAAGGTCGGATCTGTGTTCGGCTCCAACGCCACTGAGTCTGCGGCTTCCGTGGCGGGTTAAGCTTCCCGTCCTCGAACAGCGTGATCTGCTCCAGATCTAGGGCCAGAGCAGTTACAGGCGCTATCTCCTAAGCATGGTCCGATGACAGATTTAAGTCATGTTCATCGTGGTGGCAGGGAGCGGCTGTCATGGGCTCGAATCTGTCGAAGATCAAGTCTCCGCGGATATCGGCAACGTAATTCAAGCTTCCAAACCTGACCTGATGGCCAGGGGCGCAGCTGTCGATCTGCTCTAGATGGCCAAGCGAGTTAGCCCGCAGTGCGAAGCCGCCAAATACGAAGATCTGTCCGGGGAGAAAGACCTCCCCCTGGACTGCATTGTTGTAGATGATTGATGGAGCCATCAAAACCCTTTGGTGACGATGCAACGGAACTCTCAATGAAAGCACCAATGTCGGTGTCAAAACTGGTGGATCTCGGGTAGGGGGTCCCAAACTATGCATCTAAGGTCGATGGTAACAGGAGACGGGGGACACGATGTTTACCCAGGTTCGGGCCCTCTCTATGGAGGTAATACCCTACTTCCTGCTTGATTGATCTTGATGAATATGAGTATTACAAGAGTTGATCTACCATGAGATCGTAATGTCTAAACCCTAGAAGTCTAGCCTGTATGATTATGATTCTGTCCTATGGACTAAACCCTCCGGTTTATATAGACACCGGAGGGGGCTAGGGTTGTACAAAGTCGGTTGCAGAGAATGGAATCTTCATATCTGAATGCCAAGCTTGCCTTCCACGCCAAGTAGAGTCCCATTTGGACACGGGGAGAAATCTTTTGTCTTGTATCTTCATAGCCCATCAGTCCGGCCCATGTCACATAGTCCGGACGGCCGAGGACCCCTTAATCCAGGACTCCCTCACCGTCTATCTCGATATCTCTCGGGTTATCTTCTATCACGCACACACCTTGTCACTCAATCTCCCACCCATGTAGTCCCAAAACGATCTCCAAGGGATCTCTGTGTCACAAACATACACTCTCTCCTCCCCATGTCTGCATTTCCTCCATACGTCTCTCTCGACCTCTCTCCCTTGTTTGTCAGACCTCTCTTGGCCACGTGCTAGGGGTATTTCTCTCTTGATTGCAAACAACCACACACTATCTGCTCTCCTTGCTTCCGCTGTCAAAGATGCATGTGTGATATGTTTGCATAAGACACACACACTTTTTCTCTACTTTATCGTGTGTTGTCCATGTCTCTTTCACACATGCACACACACTTTTTCACTCACTCTTTCTATTTCAGACTCTCTCTCTCTCTCTCTCTAGTTAGGGACTCTCTCACGTCCATAAGCATATGGATGTTTTGAAAAGTCGAAACTCAGAAAAGTTTGACCAGGTATATGTGGAGAAAAAGATTTACATCTGGAACGATCATTAGATTCATAACAACATGTACTTCATACTATCATTTATCTTTGGTATTGTAGATATAAGTAATTTATTTATAAACTTGGTCAAAGTTTCAAAAGTTTGACTTTAAAAAAATATAGGCACTAAATTATCGAACGGAGGGAATAGCTCTTTCTCTCTCTCTACTATCTCTCATGGGCCTCCCTTCTCACTCGAACTCTCTATATGAGGGATTATACGGTCACTGTGTTAGTGTATAGCTCCATATATTGTTTAGTTGATGGGTCAACTAGTCCACATGCTGCCTTGTCAGCTCGTGTTCTCAATCTTCATGTGCTGGCCCATGTGGCAGTGGGTGAAAATAAGTAAACTAGAGGCCCATCTGACACGCGGTGAAGTAAAGAAAGTTGAAACCACTCGGGGTAGTACCCCGCACACTAGTAAATTGAGGGCACACTTCTTCCACGTGAAGGACGCACTCGCACACACTTCACCAGTGTGCAGCGGCATGCTCAAAAGGATGCACTCGCGCACACCCAGCACCCAATACACACCTGCACACATGTACACCGACGTTGCCTGCGGCAGAGATGAATGGCAAGGCAGCCAACAAGTGGAGGCAGCTCTAGACAAAGCCGCATCTGGTGAGCCTGGACTTCATCAACAGCCTCCCCGACAACATGCTGCTCGTCATCATCGTCCTCCTCCCCACCAAATCTGCCGTGCAGACCACCCTGCTCTCCTGGTGGTGGCGCCCCTTCTAGCGCCGTGTCTCCCACAACCTCACTGTCGATAGTTGTCTCTGCGACAGGGATTGCAAATGCATAGCCGCAGTCTCCAAGATCCTTTCATCACACCATGGGCCAGCTAGACTCCTTGACATCCGCATGTTCAGTACTAACTGCAAGGTCCAAGCCAAGTTCGACGAGTGGTTCTTATCCCCCACCCTAGATTAGCTAGAGGAGCTCAAGTTTGAAGCTGGAGAATGTCGCTTTCTGCCACCGTCCGCGCTCCGCCTCATGCCAATGCTGCACCATACCAGCTTTAGCTCCTACTATTTTCCCTAGATTAATGTCGCGCTCGCCCTTCTTCTCCCTCAACTCAAGCAGCTCGACCTCTTCGAAGTTGGCATCTCGAAGAAGGCTATGGAGCACCATCTCCGCAGCTGTACTATGCTCGAGTACCTTCGTCTTCGGCAGATCCACGGGTTCATTAGCCTCCACATCACCTCGACGAATCTCCGATGGATTTATGTGTCTTGCTGGCCCCGCAACAAATCATCAATTGGGAAGAGATCACTCCAGCTGTTCCATGTTACGGTCATTGAGAATGCGCCTTTCCTTGAGAGATTGCTTGTATCTGATCTAGAAGGTCCAACAAAAATCAAGGTCATTGATGCGCCGAAATTGGCAGCGTTGCTGTACTCGTCTGCCAAATTCTCTGAACTCTTTATTGGATTCGTAATCGTTCAGGTACAACACTCTTCTTCTCCATCTTCTTGAAATTCACATTTTTTTAATTTCTTCTTGATGTATTTACGACTATCATCCAGAAAATGATTCCCACGAGCTTGACCCAATCTGTGCGCACAGTGAAGATCTTGGCAATAAAATCTATCGGACCCAATCTGGATCAAGTTGTTGGATTCCTTACATGATTTCCGTGCACGGAGAAGCTACTCATTGAGGTGAAACTTCTTTCCAAGTATTAGTAAACAGTAATCACAATGTTGCTCAATTTTTTCGTAATTTTCCCAAATTACGATCACAAGTGTAGTGTTCAAAACTGCATCTACGCACTGCACAGAAAGAAATGTTTTTAAATTTTTTTCCTCACGTGATCACCTGCATCGTTTTTTGTTGTACTACTAGTAGCCTAGGCTAGTCATAGTGGCAAGTAAGTTAGACTAGTAACTCTATGGTCACCCTAAGAGCAAGTTCTACCTCCGTCCTGGTTTACTCTTCCTATTTCGTAGTATCAAAATTTGACCACAGATTTAACTGACAAAATGTTAATACATGTCACTAAAAATTATATCATTGGATTGGTATTTGAACATAATTTCAAATGGTATAACTTTTGGTGACATGCATTGGCATTTTCTTAGGTAAATCTATGGTCAAAATTTTACAATAAATACGAGGAAGTACAAAAGTAGGCTACAACGGCCCTCCACTATGTAGGCCAAAACACGTGCCAACATCACCTATGATGCATTTGGCATCAATTCCCCTCCATTGCTCACCTGGGGCCCCAATCTAGACCACCTACTTTGCTCTGGTGCCAAATTAACTCACGCAATGAAAAAACACTTGCGTGGGAGAGGGAGAGGACTGAGGCAATAAAAAACACTTGTTTAGGAGAGTGAGAGGATGTTGTAGTTGGTTTGATTGATTTGTTTATACATGTGGGTCTGTGTGCACAATGGTGCCAACTCTCTCACATCGCTAGAGCGGTGCCAAAATCTTTTGATTTGACATTGATCGTATATGTGGCAATACTTTTGAGAAATATGGCATCGGCCACATAGTGGAAGGCAACAAATGCCCAAACTCTTCACATGCTCCTAGGTAAATGAGAGGAGAGAGAGAGAGAGAGAGAGAGAGAGAGAGAGAGAAAATATCACTAGCCAGCCAACCCTATCGTACTCCTTGTTTAAAAAAACCATATCGTATGAGCGAATGATATTGGTACCTCTTGATGGCACGGCAATCTTATACAGCCAGCTGCTCTAATACTTTCTCTTCTTTTGCAGATAAAAAAATACCGGAAAGTGAAAAATGTGCTGCACTATAACAATCTCATTGAATGCCTTGATCTCCATCTTATAGAAATTGATTTGATCGACTACCGAGGTAGCACATCTTAGATTAGATTGGCCAGGTTCTTTGTTCTGGAGGCAAGTGTGCTCAAGGTAATGATGTTTGGCGTTCTCTGGCGCAACAATGAACGGCGTGCTGATCACCGTAAGCGTCTAATCCTAAATGACAAAGTCTCTGCAGAAGCTGAATTTGTTTTTGAAATATCAAGTCGCCAGAGACTCAAATATTTATTTGCCCGTTAGTGACTTGTCAGGGTGGTGGATTTTAGTTTGTACGATAATGCTGCATCCACCTAAAGTAACGAAAGTTCTTACGTAAACTTCCTAATAATTCCCTCTTCGTAAGTGCATCATTACTTCTAACATTTGTAATATTAGTTTGAAACTTGTAATATTGTCGTGTCCTATTCATGTGTTTTCAAAATCCTGCAAATCAAAGAGGTCATGAGTTGGTGACGATGGTGTGCCTGCCATCTTTCAGCAATAGCCGTCGGATCTAGATCTGACGCATACAAAGCAAACTTCTACAGTTTTGCAAAAAGATGCTCGCACTTGTTCCCTATTTACAAACAACTCCTTGTCTCTCACAATCAGCCTTATCTCCTCCCCACCACATCTAGAAGGCCATGAAACAATCTGGTGTGATGGCCGCTGCCGGCGCCGTCCACCCCCAGTCTTTGGTGTTCTGTGCAATGCACAGGCATCTTACTCATATAGGACAAGAGTAGAGATACTCATGGCAATGCACGTCGAACACGACTAGATGTAAGCAGGCTAGTTCTACAGCCATGATGATAGTGACTACACACGGTGAGGCTGACTTTGGTATGCCGAACACGGCGCCTACACTCAGGTGTCATCTCCGGCACAGGGTCTTATCACTTCACTGTGAGGAGTAATTTGACCAACGGGTAGTACGGTACTAGTATTACATTGGTAGTACTACTACTAGTCTAGCAGCACCATCTGGATTTAGTACTACTACCACATCCATCTGGATTTAGTATTTTACTAGCAATATCTAGTAATGCATGTCACAAAAAATATACTACTCCCTCTGTAAATAAATACATGGAGTATTGTTTTATTCGGTTTTGAACATAGTTCCCGATGCATTGGTCAACTTCTTTCATTTAAGTGGTTTGCCTAGATTCACGTGCTTGGCATTGGTTCTTCTTGGGGTCACCAAAGTGCTCTCTCTCCTCCTTAATTACTGCGCTATGTCATTCTTTTTGCCTATGTGGCAGCTTAGCACATGTCCACCATGGAGTACATGCATTAACATTTTATTAGTTACTAAATCAAAGGTCAAAACTTGGCGCAAAATGCAAAGGCGACAAATAAACCAGTCAACGTCAAAGTTCTCTCATTTTGACTAACTATTGTGCTAGCATACTCCAATATTAGGTTGGCTCTATGTGATGTGGCAACTTCATATAACTGGATTCTGGCTATACTACTACGGTACTCACACTCCAAGAAGTGACTCGAAAACCATTCATAAATTGAGTTTATGACATGCATTTGCAAATGTACCATTCATTACATACAAAAAGTCATCAACACACAACGACAATGAGGATACATGTTGGATAATAGATTATTTCCAACAAAACATTCTACAAATACTAAAGTTTTCATCACACAACAAATAACAAACAATGAAATGAACTTCAGCTCAACCAATCATCGGTGTTGGAAATGCTTGCTTTGAACCATAGGTGCTCTAGGAAGGGCTAGCTATTGTAAATATCGAGAGCAACACAGGACTGATCATCCAGGCTGAAGCGTCATATATCAGGACCAGGGTAGGGAACCACCGCAATGTCTGAGGTATAGATATTGTTGCTTCTCCTAAATGGTAGTAACGTTGTGTCAACAGCAGCTGGATCTCCTTTCATCATCATTGGATAGTTTTGTCCAAGGAAGAGCCAGTTTTCTCCAATACTATCAATACTGAACCAAGGAGAAGGTGTTGGCGGTAGCACACTAGTATCCATGCTGAATACCATGCAATGGGTGTTGGAATAGGTCCAGAGAGGGCGACCATGGGAGACAACACATGCTTCCTTAGTAGTAACAATAGCAGTGCACTGTATACAGACAAGAAGAGGTGATCCATCGGAATAAGTTGCCAGGCACCACTGAGTATATAGGTCATGCTCGTGATCATCACCATCGTCATCTCCCCCTTGGTTATAAAAAATTTCAAGTATAGGTGGTGGAATGTTCATAGGACCTTGGAAACACAAGAAGGTTAATTAGTAAAGGGAAACTTGCTAACCCGCGTGCATGTGGATGAAACAGTTATAATTACAGTGGAAGACAAACATACTGAAACCATAAGGATTCCATGCAAAAACAGTGCCATGAGTGGTGGCAGCAAACACAAGACGCTCGTATGCAATTGCATCACAGTACTCATCTGTGTACAGAAATTGATTTTTGAGCAGTATCCATGGACGAGCCATGGAAGTAGTAACGACAGCAACAAGCTTGTCGAAGATAGCAACAACTTCATAGTTCGTGTAATCCCAAGAGCGGTTTGGAACTCGACAAATTGCTATCTTCCATAGACGACAGTCACCATGATCGTATTTGAATGTACGTAGATCATCTGTGTGCTCAACCTCAGGGCACTCTGAGATTTTTGGAAGTGGAATCCACTGACGAGTGTACACATTTACAAGTTCCCACTCGTAGTTATACCCAATATAAACAACCCAATCTCCATTTGCACCAGCCCTAGGCCTTACCCTTAAGCGATGGCATCTTAACATCACACGTATCATTATCAAGCGGCATCAACTTGCACAAGGCGAGGCTTCCACCGTCCGCGCCCATGCGAATAGGCTTATAGCAAAGAAGATAGGGGAGATCAAACCACTCCTGGACCCTTTGGTTTTTTGTAATGATGTTATTAGTTGAGTCAAGAATGGTCTTGAACGAACCTACCATGCTAGCCGAGGTGATCATGTCGCACCGATCAATGAGTTCCTCCACCACATCATCTTTCAGATTGGGGCAAGAATAATGGGGTCGTTTCCGGCTTGTTCCCTCCATGGAGAAGACGATCGAACAATGGCAGAAGGAAGGGTGAAGGCACATGAAGGATGGAGGAAGAGCGTGCGACAGCAGTTCCAAATCGAGAGGGAAAGGTGAAGAGGCGGTGTACGGTTGCCACGGTACACGAAGAGGCGCCCCGGCCTACATAGACGTCCATTCGGAAATTGTACAAAAGAACTCACCGTCGTCTCAGTGACATGTTGGAACGGGACCACATGTCAACGAAATATGGTGTGTCATTTCTCATGCAAAATTTGTTCTGGCCATGTTGGCCCGAAGTGCCGCATTATTTCTTGACTTTATTTTTTTAATGGTGTGCCATTCAGTTTTGAAGCATGACTAACTGGTACTGTATGCAGAGAAAATATAAACTACTCTACCACTACTCCACCTCTAGTACTAGTATCAAAAAAGATATATAGGTTGGAGCTTCAACGCTTGCTTGCTAAGGGTTGTCCACTTGCTTCTCACACTATCACCCTCTCTCCAGATCTAGAAAAGACCACCTCTCTCTCCCTCCTCACCGATGGTCATAGATCCACCGAGGAAGAAAAGGACATGCAGCATTGACGCACTCGTCGGCGGCGAATGAGGTCACGCACTGACGACAAGTCCATCCTCTCAGACCTAGAGCCCACGCGGGATTGCCTCCGTCCCCAAGCTCGCTGTCGTAGTGTGTGCGGAGGAAGACAACCATGAGCGAAGCCACTTCCCGCTGACCCTCAGGTATGCTACCTCTTTTCGAACCATAACCTTGTTCTATTGCCCTGTCTGCCATGTCGCTGCATGCGGATCTTTCTCCACTCCATCTTCTTCCCAATTTGTTATCTTCTGCTCTGCTGGTCACGTAGACGAAAACCTTAATTTGCACTATTAAAGGAAACCCTACTTCATGCAGACTAATCCATGTCTGGGTTGAATAAGGAAAGGAAAGGAGAAAGTATTGTCGAAAAGACTAGGCATCAAACACGCATCTAGGTTGAAAAGGGGGAAATCAGTAGCTAAGGAATGAGTCTCGTGTCTCTTTGTTGAAAAGGGGTGAAAATGGTAGAAAGGCATGACAACGCAATAGAGAATGACCAGGTCAATCGGTTTGTTGTCCTCACATAGGAAAAAGGTGGCTAAAGAGAACAAAAATGGGACGTAATCCTCATATGCTGCCTAGATATTTGTTTCTCTGGGCACCACTCTATGAGGTCCATGGAGGTACATCGTACTGGTGCGCCCACTTTCCGAATGGGCCTCCCATGCTCTTATTCCCACTTTTTTATGTTAGTATAACGCCAGCGGTAAAGTGCTACTACTAAAGTGATGCCACATTTAACTAATGCCTCACTCAGTCTAATGCCACCGATAAATTTATGCAATGCCATTTAATGTCACTGGATTATTTCAGGGTTAGCTGTTGATTGTGGATGTATTAAGGATTTTCCAGCTAAGGCATTCTAATGATGTTGCATAGCCAGTATACCAATGATGAAACTTGTTACTACCTTCTGATTTTTGCACTATTAATGCTTATAGATTACATACCTCATTTTCATGAGATAAGTCAATTTTTTTGTACAGTGCCACCAAAATGCCAAGGCGCTGATGTCATTTTATTTTGGTTAAACTGCACAAAAATTACGAAGAGAAGAGGAAAGGTCAAGAGTGGGCACCTCCTCCTCCGGCTGTTCTCTCGATCCGTTCAATCAAGTTTTTATGTTTGATCGATTATCAAGATTGGGATAGCAAGTTTTCAAGTCCCCTCGAGTTCGAAATGATATTTACCTTGAAGGTATATGGTTTGCATTTTTTATACTATCATTAGTTAATAATGCTAGTT
This sequence comes from Triticum aestivum, assembly GCF_018294505.1. Classification (NCBI taxonomy): domain Eukaryota; kingdom Viridiplantae; phylum Streptophyta; class Magnoliopsida; order Poales; family Poaceae; genus Triticum; species Triticum aestivum. Next base: position 516,869,021 of record NC_057813.1, read on the forward strand.
ACCTTCACACTTTAGTATTTGGTTTAATGCTGTTGCACAACTAGTATACCAATGCTAAAACATGTTACCTTTACATTTTGTATTGTTAATGCTTATAGAAATCTTCTGGTGCTAACTTATGGAAATATGTTCAGTAAAACCATTGTATTGTACCCCGTAATAAAAAAACTACTCTACTGTTGCACTAGCCACTGGATTATTGTATATTTGTACTATTCAAATGGTGTTGCATTAGCGTATGGACATATATAAAGTGTGGCAAGCTTTTCCAGATATGTGCTCAAGAAAACTACTACCAGTTTTTCTAAATACTAGAAGTTTGGGTACTTTAAATTGAACTGCGAAAACGTCTTATATTGAGGAATAGAGGGTGTAGAGTTCACTCAAATTATTCCGGTAAAGCTAGTCACACCTTTATTAAAATTAATGTTCATTATGTTATCGGAGGAGGTCTGTATGTTTATCTCTAATGCCTGTCGATTACATACCTGACATCATGATGTAATGTTAAGTAATTTCTTTTTATACAGTGTCACTGAATTGTCAAGGCGGTGATGGCACTTCATTTTAGTTGAACTGCACAAAATATGCTTAAAAGAGAGGAAAGGTCATGAATGGTTCAATTTTTAAGAAAAAAATTATGTATGCCTTCTTGACATCAGCCGTTGTTGCCTTATTTATTCCTTCAAACAGGTGGTTAGAAATAGTGTTGCTACCTTTTCCCATTAAGAAATTGGAATGCTTATATTTGTGAGTCTATGCTTCAACTAGTGCCACTTTTATAGTAATCACACTTTCAATATCTATGCAAACAGGGATGCTTGATTTTAGTGGAACTGCACAAAAAGTCCAAATGGTTCAACATTAGGAGTATGTTTTCCTCAAAACCTTTATATCCAATTGGTGATCCTATAAGCTGTTCATTACGAAGGTACATGGTTTGATACTATCTTGCTACTCTTTTTGTATTGTCATTAGATAGTAATATTAGTGGTTTGCATGTGAATTTATTGGCAGGGTGGACCTACATTGGAGGTGCAGGACATGATTTAATGATTGGATGCTCAATTTCAGTTGTATCGATTTCACCTCTTCCATCACTACAAACATGGATATCTTTGGTCTGATGAACAATAGGCGCTATATTTCTGCTCTGTACCAGCAAATCAATTCAGTACGAAATTGTCCAAGGCAAAACATGACAGTATCAAATTGTATAGTGCAAAACATGACAGATGCTAAGCGGAAGAGGCGTGTTTAAACCAAAAATACAAGGTGTGGTATATGTTTACTAGCTCGTTGATATTTGTGCAGCCAGATGTCTGCCCGTTGCTATTTGGCAAACAAACAAAGTGACCGCAATTTTGGTGGAACTTCACAAAAGAACAGTATAGTCACTGCATGCAATGCCTTTTGGAAATAGACACATAAAGATTTGATAGTCACTTCTTGGACTGCACAAAAGTAATACTGTACTATTTATTGGCGAACACTAGGTGCTTCAGTGCTTTGGTCTGATTAGAAAATGGGAATCATTTTGCCTAAGTTAAAGTTTGTATTCCGAAAATAGTCTCGTAGTGTGATCGAGAGAAGACCAAATCATATCGCAGTGGGTGTTCCTCCGTCATGTATGGTTCATTCTCATGGTTCCAACTGTTGGAGAAACCACTTACGTTTGCAAGAGGAATTGTAGACTTCACAAACAAATTTGCCTTTCATCTGTATTGAATGTTGGCCCAGAGAAGCATCCATATTAGTAGGAAGAAAAGATGTTTTTTCTAGATCTTTGCTTTTGGAGCTACATATTTGTATATAATATGTGAATCATTGAGATGCATTAACATGTTACTAGTTTGTTGTGCATTTGGGCTACTAATGTGAACATATTACAATGCCAGGCCTATGAATCTCGTGTGAACATTTTGAATGGATCGACTCTTACTACTGTGCACATCATGATCCTGATTTCTGTGTTCTCAGTGTTTACAAGTTACTAGCAATTCCTTATTTCTGTTTGCTTAGTGTTTACAAGTTACTTACCGATCACTAGCTAGCCTACTAATATGCCCCTGGCAGTTTTATTTGTGATGCAAGATCCAAAGGTGACAGTTTTCTGAATAAAAATGCCTATCTCTGAAGAAACTGACAAGCTGTTCTGAAGAAAATGCCATGCGAATCTGAAAAAACTGCCAGCAAAAACGTTCGCAAATGCCTTATCTCCCAGCGAACGTACACTATTCGACCTACTCGATCCTACACATACACTATCCGACCTACACGAATAAATAGCGGATCACGCATGTACTACCTCCTTTCCGGTTTGCAGGGATCAATTCAAAAATCTAACCAACCAAGGTAGATGATGAGTGGTGGAATCATTGTTGACAAGGAGGGAGTACCTCATCTAGATGATTCGAGTGCACTCGTTTGACCGTCATGGCGATGTGCGACCCAGCATGGACGGGATGCACTGCTGACGGGACATGACGACGCATCCAGTTTTCCACGGTAAGCAGGCGTGCTAAGCCATGTCGGCTTATGCATTGAATTCTGATGACCGTCGCATTTCCCGTGACATGATGCTTCAACTACCTTGGTTGGTGAGATTTTTTATGATTGTCGTGTTTCCCGCGACATGCTACTACACATACACAATCCACCTATAATTACTGGTTCCCGGCGTTCTCCGGTAGCACCATCACCCAACTCGCCCTATCGGCTCCCCTCGCAACCCCCACCGGCTCGACGTCTCTCGCCACTTGCCCTTGCTCTTGCTACGTCCGTCATGCCCCCGACCTTCTGCAATAGGCGATGCCAGAGGCGCTCCCTGCTGGAGCTAGTGTTCGGTTATTCACCGGAAGGAAGACAGAGGGAGGAGGCATTCTATCGGTCTTTAGATGGCAATGCGGAGTATGAGGACTTGTTGGAGCACGACTGACTGGCAAAGGAGAAGCGTATCGCCGATTTGCACCGCCAGCGGGGCATGGAGCAGTACAGCACCACCGCTTTGAGTCGTGAGCAGAGCGCTCGCGACTAGGCCGACTACGTGGAGGTCGGCACCCAGCAAATAGCCGTAGAGGCTTTTGGGCACGCACACATGCGCGACGCCAAATTTTACTACCAGCTTGTCAAGTGGGTTTCCCGATTAGAAGTCGAAGCTTCGGTGGACCATGCCGGCATGGAAAGGTCCAACGTGCGCGAGCAATGCGCCCTATCGCACCTCCGGCAAGTCCAAGGCAAGGAGGAGGAGGTCGGTGGGCATTTAGCGTGTACTGCAGATGGCGGCCGACATCGTCTAGTTAGATATGAGTAAGTCAGTACTTGTACACTAGAGTATTAATGGGAGTAGGTAGTTAACCTGGGTATGATGGTTGTCAACATGGAAGTTCAGTATTCTATATCTGGTCAGACCTGTTACTTTGCTCTGTGTGTTGAACTTTCCGTGCGAATGTATGGAATGGGCTGTTTTTTTAATGGGTTGTATTTGTCCGCCACGGGTTTAGAGGCTGACTTCTGGGCCTACTAGGTTGACGCATACACAATTAGGAGATGATTATATGTGGAGAGGATGACAGCAGGGACCCACCAGGGTCATGGCAGTACGCAAGCAAGTGCCTCCTTATTTCAAGCAAGAAAAATGGTTCCTCCTAATGGATTTCTGACATCTGGGTCCCATGCCATTGTCAACGTAGTCAATAAACGAGAGAATTGCACAACAAGCGGCTGACACGAGGGAACCAGTAGCTTGCCCAGTTTTTTTTAGGGAAGTAGCTTACCCAGTTATCTTTGATTTTGACACGGAAGCAGAGTGTTAACTGGGTTGTGCGGGGCACTCTGGCCTGTCTAGCCAGCCTTTTCTTTTATGTTTACCACAATACCAGCCCAGTAGCTTTTTTCTGAAAATGGCTAGCCCAGTTTTTTTGTTCTTTTGCAGAACACCCAACCGAGGCCTACTTGCTTTGTCAGCCCTGCTGGGCTGCAAATATTTCAAGACGAGAAAATGGGCTATCAGTAATGAGAAATGTGTTGTAAATTTTAAAACAAATCAAACCAGCAATTAGTTTCAAATTTCTTTTTTTTCATTTCGAGATTTTAAATTCCATTGATTTTTATGCATGGACAATTATTTGGATTTTATATTTATATGAATTTATTTTTCAAATTAGTTTGAATGTGACTCGAAATGTCGCGATTAAAAACAGTTGAGTGCACCGAAATATGCAAAATTTCATATAATTTTTAACCGTGGCCACAATATGAGCTGTAATGCTAACAAAAAGATGGGCTCCAAAAAAATCCTTAAGAATTAGCGAATGGGTTGTATATTATTAGAAATAATGGCAGATGAGGTCTATGCTGTTTTCCACACATTTGAGGTTGACTTGTGCGCCTACTATAGGTTAACGCGTACGCTTTCCTACAAAAAACGTTGACGCACACGCAACGTCGTGTCAACTTAGTCAACACTCGAGAGCAGTGACTGTTGGATGTCCATCCAACGGCCGTTGTGCTTCTTCAATCTCTGCTCTTCCTGCTCCAGCCGCTCAAACAAGCACCGGCGAGACTGCTCCCTCCTCCCGCGGCCAACTGTGCTGCCGTGCATGCCACACCGCCCCACCATACTCCCATCGCTGGCCTAGCTATCCCTCTACTGACCCACACCTGCTATTATTCTCCGGTGATGGCAGACGAACTAGTAAACCCTCGTACTCCCCTCCGCATGGGAAACAACTGCCGAGTCTTCCCTGGCTCCGTGTCGTTCCCTTCCTAGGCCTCGCCGTCGTCCATTGCCCTGGTGCTCTCGGCACGGCGTGGTCAACGTGGTCAACGAACGACATCCATCGAAAGTGGACTGTACGTGGAGAGGCTGACAGCTGGGTCCACCACCGCACACAAGGAAATGCCTCCTTATTACATGCAAAATAATGATTCCTCCACCTGATAGCTGGGACCCACCGGAAGGGCCTCTGTATTTCACAAAAAAAACATACCCCCCGCTGACAGCTTGAACCCATCAGCTATATCTTCGCACGCAAGGAAGTGCCTCCTTATTACGCACAAAAAAATGAGTACTCCCTCTGCTAGCTGGGACCAACCATAGTGGGAGGTTGACTTGTGGGCCTACGAAGTTGACGCGGAAGGAGGGCTTTGTCAACTTAGTTAATAAATATGAATAGTTCTAGCTCCACTGACCGTACAATGTCCATCCAACGGCAGTAGTGCTTCTTCAACCTCTGGTCTTCTTGCTCCAGCCGCCCAAACCAGCGTCGGTCGTGTCGCGTGCTCCTGCCTCCCATGGCCGGTCTTGCTGCCGCGGAGGCCTCACCACCCCCTACTACTCCCACCGCTGGCCAGGCCATCCCTCTACTCACCCACACCCCCTGTTATTTTGCAGCAACGGCAGCCTCACACTGCAGCCAAACCAGTGAACCCTCGTACTCCTCTCCGCATGGGCATCCACTGCCGCATCTTCCCCGGCTCCGCATCGTCCCCTTCCTAAGCCTCGCCGTCGTCCACCGCCTTGGTGCTCTCGGCACGGCGTGGTCAATGTGGTCAAGGAACAACTTCCATCGGAAGAGTATTGTACATGGAGAGGCTGACAGCTGGGTCGACGGCCGCAGCAAGGAAGTGCCTCCTTATTACGCGCAAAATAATGATTCCTCCACCTGACATCAGGGACCCACCGGACGGGCCACTGTACTTCGCAAAAAAATGTTTCCCCCTAACTGCTGGGACCCACCAGCTACATCTTCGCACGCAAGGAAGTGCCTGACAGTCGGGACCCACCTGGTCGAATACGTAGCTTTGTCATTCTAGTCGCGAACGTGTACATACATACTGATCGATCGGTCTGTCTGCAGGCTGCAGCGATGAACCGTGGCCGAGTAAGGAAGGGAACGTGTCATAGTAGAGGCGCGCACATAGTAGGTACATGTACATACAGCCAGGGTGCAAGAAAGTAAATACGGCCATGTACGTACATACGGGCGGGGTCTCGAGTGCCTACTCGCGCATACGTACGGCTAGGGCTCATGTATATGGAGAGGCAGTGAGGGCGTCATGTTCATCAACAGCCAACTGGCTGGGTCGGAACTGAGAAACTGTGTTGTCGTGTTCATCGGGAGGCAACTGGATTGGATGAAACAGCCGATCGAAACGAGGCATGGCATACCGCAGAACGGAGAAAACGACCTTGTGTTCAACCGCCTACGGTCGAAACAGGATCCTGATCACTGGGACGGGTCTGACGTACCGCAAAACGGAGGAAATGGACTTGTGTTTGAGTGCCTATGGTGAAAACAGGATCCTGTTGGTCGGGAGGGGTGTGGCATACCACAAAACGGAGGAAATGGACTTGTGTTGTAGCGCTATGGTCGAAACAGGGGTCATGTTCATCGGGAGGGGTGTGGCGTACCGCAAAACGGAACTCCATGGGCTACTGTTCATCTCCACCGTCAACCTCCTCTAGGGCTACTGTTCATCCACCGTTGACCTCCTCCAGCCTCCACCTGCGACTGTTCATCCACGGGCTCCTGTTCATCCAGCCTCCACCGGTCCTCCACCGGCTACTGATGACCCACAAGTATAGGAGATCTATCATAGTCCTTTTGATAAGTAAGAGTGTCGAACCCAATGAGTAGCAAAAGGAAATTACAAGCGGTTTCAGTAAGGTATTCTCTGCAAGCACTGAAATTATCGGTAATAGATATTTTGTAATAAGGTAATTCGTAACGGGTAACAAGTAAAAAAAGTAACTAAGGTGCAGCAAGGTGGCCCAATCCTTTTTGTAGCAAAGGACAAGCCTGGACAAACTCATATATAAAGCAAAGCACTCCCGAGGACACATGGGAATTATGGTCAAGCTAGTTTTCCTCATGCTCATATGATTCGCATTCGTTACTTTGATAATTTGATATGTGGGTGGACCGGTGCTTGGGTTCTGCCCTTACTTGGACAAGCATCCCACTTATGATTAACCCCTCTCGCAAGCATCCGCAACTACGAAAGAAGAATTAAGGTAAACCTAACCATAGCATGAAACATATGGATCCAAATCAGCCCCTTACGAAGCAACGCATAAACTAGGGTTTAAGCTTCTGTCGCTCTAGCAACCCAGTGATACGTCTCCAACATATATATAATTTATGAAGCATTCATGCTATTATATTATCTGTTTCGGATGATTATGGGCTTTATTATACATTTTTATATTATCTTTGGGACTAACCTATTAACCGGAGGCCCGGCCCATATTGTTATTTTCTTGCCTATTTCAGTGTTTTGAAGAAAAGGAATAAGATACGGAGTCCAATTGACGTGCCAATTTTTGACGATTTTTTGTGGACCAAAAGAAGCCCCTAGAGTGAAAGAGTTGGGCTAGGAGAGTCCCGGGCTGCCCACGAGGGTGGCCCGCACACCCACTACCACTGGGCGTGGGCCCCTGCCTCGTGGACAACCCGGAGACCCCCTAACGTGAGACCTACGCCAAAAAATCCTATAAATACTAAAACATCCAGAAAATAACCTAGATCTGGAGTTCCGCCGCTGCAAGCCTCTGTAGCCACCAAAAACCAATCGGGACCCTGTTCCGGCACCCTGCCGGAGGGGGGATCCCTCACCGGTGGCCATCTTCATCATCCCGACGCTCTCGATGACGAGGGAGTAGTTCACCCTCGGGGCTGAGGGTATGTACCAGTAGCTATGTGTTTGATCTCTCTCTCTCTCTCGTGTTCTTGAGGTGATATGATCTTGATGTATCGCGAGCTTTGCTATTATAGTTGGATCTTATGATGTTTCTCCCCCTCTACTCTCTTGTAATGGATTGAGTTTTCCCTCTGAAGTTATCTTATCGGATTGAGTCTTTAAGGATTTGAGAACACTTGATGTATGTCTTGTCGTGCTTATCTATGGTGACAATGGGATATTCATGTGATCCACTTGATGTATGTTTTGGTGATCAACTTGCGGGTTCCATGACCTTGGGGATCTATGCATAGGGGTTGGCACACGTTTTCGTCATGACTCTTTGATAGAAACTTTGGGGCACTCTTTGAAGTACTTTTTGTTGGTTGAATAGATGAACCTGAGATTGCGTGATGCATATCGTATAATCATGCCCACGGATACTTGAGGTGACAATGGAGTATCTAGGTGACATTAGGGTTTTTGTTGATTTGTGTCTTAAGGTGTTCTTCTAGTATGAACTCTATGATAGATCGAACGGAAAGAATAGCTTCATGTTATTTTACTACGGACTCTTGAATAGATCGAGCAAAAAGGATAACTTTGAGGTGGTTTCGTACCCTACCATAATCTCTTCATTTGTTCTCCGCAATTAGTGACTTTGGGGTGACTCTTTGTTGCATGTTGAGGGATAGTTATGTGATCCAATTATGTTATTATTGTTGAGAGAACTTGCACTAGTGAAAGTATGAACCTTAGGCCTTGTTTCCTAGCATTGCAATACCGTTTACGCTCACTTTTATCATTAGTTAACTTGCTGTTTTTATAATTTCAGATTACAAATACCCATATCTACTATCCATATTGCACTTGTATCACCATCTCTTCGCCGAACTAGTGCACCTATACAATTTACCATTGTATTGGGTATGTTGGGGACACAAGAGACTCTTTGTTATTTAGTTGCAGGGTTGCTTGAGAGAGACCATCTTCATCCTACATCTCTGTGACGCCCCCGATTCAATCGTACACTAATCATGCACGCAAACGTGTACAATCAAGATCAGGGACTCACGGGAAGATATCACAACACAACTCTAAAAACATAAATAAGTCATACAAGCATCATAATACAAGCCAGGGGCCTCGAGGGCTCGAATACAAGTGCTCGATCATAGACGAGTCAGCGGAAGCAACAATATCTGAGTACAGACATAAGTAAACAAGTTGCCATAAGATGGCTAGCACAAACTAGGATACAAATCGAAAGAGGCGCAGGCCTCCTGCCTGGGATCCTCCTAACTACTCCTGGTCGTCGTCAGCGGGCTGCACGTCGTCGGGGGTGGCCGGAATCGAGCGCTACAGGCTCGGCGGCGGCGAGGTGGTTCGAGCGTGAGACGAAGACGGCGACGCAGCGCGCTTCGGGGCGAACGGGAAGGCTAGGGTGGAGCTGCGCGATGCGCTGAGCACAAAAGGCTCGGCCCCGTGACCATTTGGTCGCCGGAAGGGCGCCGGCAATGCGCGCAGGCGGCGGCGCAGTCAGGTCCCCGATAGGAAACACGCTAGGAGCCACGGGGAGGCTAGGGCGCGGGCTCATTGGGCTTCTATGAGCACCAGGAGTTCGATGTCGCGCTCAGGCGAGCACGACAGAGGCCATGGCCACGGCGGCGAAGCGACCGGCAGCGGTGAGCTCTCGGGCGCGACACCGAGCTAGCTACAATGCGTGCGGGAGATAACAGGGAGGAGCAGGAGGCGGGAGGGCTCACCGTGCGGCTCACACGTAGGCCTGTGATGGATTAGTAGCAGCAGAGGCTGGCGCCGGAGATGAAGAAGAATGCGGCAGCCGGAGATGTGGGCGAAGGGGATCCGTTGATTCAGGGCTCCCCAGCTCCAGCTGAGGCCACCGGTCGACGAGGAAGACGACGATGGTGATGACGGACACGCAGGCGCGGCGAGGCGATGACTGTGGCCGCGCGATTCACGGCGGCGGGTCCATGGCGGTGTTCGAGCGTGGTGGGGAATGAGGGGGAGAGCGAGGTGGATCTAAGGGGGGACGGCACAGGACCGAGCGAAGAGTGGGGGCGAGTGGGAGGAGAGATTGAGGGGGCGCGGCGTCGGCGTCCTTATCCACCTCAACGCCGGCGAGCGGGTCCGGTGGCGACCGCGCCCTGTAGCGGCGCGCGTCCGAGGAACAGGAAGGGGGGGTGCTGTGCGGGGAGCGGGACCGGCTGGGCCGACCAGGTTGGTTGCGGGCCAGGGGGGGTAGGGGCTGTGGCCGTGCGGGTGGGTTGGCCGGTTTGGGACCGGCATGGCTAGCAGCTGGGCTGATTGGCCCAGTGGGGAGGGGGGTTTCTCCTTTTATTTTATTTTCACTTTTCTTTTTATTTAATTCCTATTCTGTTTTATTTCATTTTAAAGTAATTAGGCATTTTCTAAAAATGTGTTTACTTCACCATAATTACCATTGTAATATTTGGCAACTCCCGAACATTTTTGTTTTGACTTTTGAAAACTTTGGGAGTTTGTCGCTAATTCATTTTTGAATTTGCAATGCTTTTGAACTACCACTTGATTAGCAACAGTAACGTAGATGACATGGCATCATTAGGAGAGTTTTACTGTAGCATAATTATCCGAGCGTTACAAATCTCCTCCACTACAAGAAATCTTGTCCCGAGATTTAGGAGGTAGAAGGAAAGAGTGCGGGGTATTCATCACGCAGACGATCCTCTCGTTCCCAAGTGGCTTCATCTTCAGAATGGTGCGACCACTGAACTTTGAGGACTTGATCGCCTTCTGACGTGTGTGGCATTCAGCTTGGTCGAGAATGCGGACCGGATGCTCTTTATAGGAGAGGTCCTGTTGCAACTCGAGTACTTCATGATCCACTCCTCGGATTGGGTCCTTGAAGCAACGGCGGAGCTGTGACACGTGGAACACATCGTGAACCTGAGAAAGGTTTGGCGGAAGTTCCAGTTGGTATGCCACCTTTCCACGCCTTTTGAGAATAGTGAATGGGTCAATATAGCGAGGAGCTAGTTTGCCCTTGATCCCAAAGCGATGAGCACCCTTCATTGGTGTAACTCGAAGATAGGCCTTTTCGCCAGGTTGATAGACCATGTCCTTATGTTTATGATCATACTGACTCTTCTAACGCGACTGAGCAGTCTTGAGATTCTCGCGAATAATGCGGACTTGTTCTTCGGCATGTTGGATAATATCCAGACCGAAGAGTGGACGTTCCCCAGTTTCTGACCAGTTCAGAGGGGTTTGGCACTTTCGTCCATATAACACTTCGAAGGGGGCCATCTTCAGACTAGGTTGATAGCTATTATTATAAGAGAACTCAGCATACGGGAGAGATTCCTCCCATTTCTTGCCAAAGGAAATAACACAAGCTCGAAGCATGTCTTCGAGAATTTGGTTGACACGTTCAACTTGCCCTTGCGACTGCGGATGAAACGCAGTACTGAATGACAGATGAGTTCCCATAGCTTCTTGGAAACTTGCCCAGAATCTTGAAGTGAATAAGCTACCACGGTCTGAACTGATAACTAGTGGAATACCATGTAATGAGACAATTCTGGACATGTAGAGGGTTGCCAGCTGACTAGCAGTGATAGTCTCTTTGACAGCCAGAAAATGTGCAACCTTAGAAAGTCGGTCAATGACGACAAGAATAGCATCATTACCTTTCTGCGATTTGGGAAAACCGGTGACGAAGGCCATTTCAACATGGTCCCATTTCCATTCAGGAATAGAGATAGGTTGCAGAGTTCCAGCAGGCCTTTGATGTTCTGCTTTGATACGACGGCAAACGTCACACTCAGCAACATAGCGAGCAATGTCTTGCTTCATGTTAGACCACCAGAATCTTTGACGAATGTCCTGGTACATCTTTGTACTACCAGCATGGATACATAGAGGCGTATCATGAGCTTCTTTCTAACTTTCTGAGTCATATTCAAGTTCTTCTCCTTACACGGCACCACTAGGCGGCCTTTGAAGTACAAGGCGCCATCATCAACAATAGTGAAGAATGAGGGCTTTCCTTCTTTGAGGTCGCGCTTAATCTTGTGTGCTTCAGAGTCATAACCCTGTATTGTCTTGTTGGAGCTCATGAGATCGGGTTCAACAGCCAGGGTATAGAGGGAACCCTGGGAAACAACACGGAGATTCATCTTGCGAAACTCCTCAGGAGGGGGAGCGAGTGCACCCGGAGGAACAATATGGAGGTTCAGCTTTCTGAATTCTTCAACAAGTGAGGGCTGAACTTTGTGAATCTGGAGGTGGTTGCAGTAAGACTTGCGGCTCAAGGCATCAGCCATTACATTAGCCTTGCCTGGGGTATAGGAAATACCCAATTCAAAGTCTGCAACAATCTCCATCCATCTCTGCTGAAGGAGGTTCAGGTCTGGCTGAGTAAACAGATACTTCAGACTTTGGTGGTGGGTGAAGATCTCGCAGCGATTACCGAGAAGGTAATGTCGCCACTGCTTCAGTGCATGAATGACAGCAGCAAGTTTGAGGTCGTGAACTGGGTAGTTCTCTTCGTGAGGGCGCAATTGCCGAGAGGCATAAGCAATCACTTTGTGCTCCTGCATTAGGACACAGCCTAATCCTTGACGAGAAGCATCGCAGTAAATGACGAAGTCCTTCTGAGTATCAGGTGGAGCTAGTACTGGGGCAGAAGTCAACTTGTCTGTGAGTGCCTGGAAGCTTTCCTGACATTTGTCTGTCCATTGGAACTTGACGCCCTTATGCAATAGCTTAGTCAGAGGCCTGGCGATCTTGGAGAAGTTCTCGACGAATCGTCGGCAATAACTGGCGAGTCCGAGAAAACTTCTGACGTGCTTGACATTCTTCAGAGGAGTCCAATCGAGGATAGCCTAAACTCATTCAAGATTGACGGCAATACCATCCTTAGAGATGACATGCCCGAGATAGGTTACTTCGGGAAGCCAGAATTCACATTTGGAGAACTTGGTGTATAGCTGATGCTCTCGTAGCTTTTCCAGCACAAGACAAAGACGTTCAACATGTTCCTCTTCGTTCTTGGAAAATACCATAATATCATCCAGGTAAACCACGAAAAACTTGTCGAGGTAATCCATGAATATATAATTCATCAGACGAGAGAAGGTGGCTGGAGCATTGGTTAAGCCGAAAGACATGACGGCGTACTCGTAAGATCCATATCGAGTCACGAATGCGGTCTTGGGGATATCCTCCTCACGAACACGGATCTGGTGGTAACCCAACCTCAAGTGGAGTTTAGAGAACACTGATGAACTAGCCAGTTGATCATACATATCATTGATCCAAGGAAGAGGATACTTATTCTAAATGGTAGCTTGGTTTATAGGACGGTAGTCTTGGACTAATCGGTTTGTCCCATCTTTCTTCTTGACAAAGAGAGAAGGTTCTTCCCAAGGAGAGCAACTTGGGCAAATGAAACCACTGCGAAGAGACTTGTCGATTTCCTCCTTAAGCTCAAGGAGTTCATGCGGCGGCATCTTGTAGGGTCGCTTGGCTATAGGAGTGGTGCCCGGTTTCAAGTCGACGACGAATTCGACAGCTCTAGCAGGGGGGATCCCTGGGAGTTCTTCAAGAAAGACGTCTAGGAATTCACGCACGACGTGAATGTTTTCAATGCCCTCGAGTGGTGCAGCGTTCAATGCATTCAATGCATAGAGCCTTGCCTCGGCATTCTGAACCAGACGAGCATTGTAGCTTATTATTTCATCCGAAGGGTGTAGCAGATGGACGGTCTTGGTGGCGCAAACGATAGAAGCGGTATGCACTTTTAACCAATTCATTCCCAGAATGAGATCAATGCTACAGGACTTCAGTACGATGGGAGAGACAAGGAATTCTAGTCCTTTGATTTCAACGGGGACGTCGTTGCAAATCATGGAGGTCCGACATTGGCCCGCAGGGGTGTGCACTAATAGAGAAGCGTTCATGTCTTCACTTTTAATGCCATGCATGAATGCAAAATCTTCTGACATGAATGAATGCGATGCTCTTGTATCAAATAAAACGGATGCTGGTACTGAATTTACGAGGAGTGTACCCATCACAGTAGCAGGCTGGTCTTGAGCTTCGTTCAGATCAACGTGGTTGGCATGAACACGGCCATAAGACTTGGCATTGTTGTTGCGGGGCTGGTTGTTACCACGACCAGCTGCTGGAAGGGCCAGTTGATTCTGGTTCTGGTTGCATTCCCTAGCATGGTGTCCTGGCTGACCACACCTGAAGCACAGACCATTATTGGGAGTGGGAGCAGGAGCTCAGGGTGGTGGAGCTGGAAGCCTTGGCTGCCTAGATGGTGGAGGAGGCAGACGAGGTGCATCATAGGTCTGCCTTGGGGCAGGTGCATTTGGACGGTACATGCTGTTCGGGATCCATATCTTACGCTTCTGCAAGGGCGGGCCCGAACATGAGCCCGTGTCACGGTTGCGCCTCTGAGAGCTCTGGTGTTCCTGCAGACCGGTCTCGACATTGATGGCCTTGTTCACCAAGGTGGCGAAATCGGCAAAGTCATGCACTAGAAGTGCGAGCTTGATGTCAGCTTGAAGGCCGTCACAGAACTTCTCATGTCTGCGAGCATCAGTTGCAATGTCTTCTTCAGCATAGCGGGATAAGTCCAGAAACTCCCGCTGATAAGCTTCCACAGTTTTGTTGCCCTGGGTGAGGTTACGGAACTCACGCTTCTTCCTGTCCATGATCCCCTGAGGAATGAAGCGGGCACGGAAGGCAGCTTGAAAGTCTGGCCAGGTGACGATTGTCCCAACTGGCAGAGTACGCCTGTGGCTGTCCCAGCATTGAGCTGCGGGTCCCTTCGGAAAGAAGGAAGCAAAGGTGACATAGCGGGCAGGGGCTACTTCAGCAGACTCCATCTCATAGGTGATGTCATAGAGCCAGTCATCAGCATCCAGCGGCTTAGTTGAGCTGCGGTACACGATTGGGATGAGGCGCATGAAATCCTGCAGAGTCACTTGGGCTGGCTGCTCATTCATGTTGGGGCGAGGGAACTGAGCCATCATATTCTCCATGAACTAGCGATTCATCTCGAGCTGTTGGACCATACCAGCCATGTACTCAGACGGTGGTGGGGCGTTGCCACCACAACCACCACCAGCTGGTCTAACCATCCTGCTAATATATAATAGGAGTAGTTCAGCATTGAGAAATTTGCATAGACAAGAATCATTCATGATGAAACATGCATAATGAAAGGAGCACGACAGATACCACATAGTAGTCAGCATAACTTACAAAAGGGGTCAGACATAGAGTTCAGTACACAGAGTTCAGTACATAGACTAAGTCATCATAGGCGGCACGCAGGCTCGCGAATGCATCTAATACTAATGAGCAAGACTACATCAGTCCTAGGAGGTGCTGTGAAGGTAGTTGTAGCCTGACAGCTGGTAGTGAGGCAACGGATAGCCCTCCACGTCAGTGGCCTGGGGGCCGCGGATACTCTGGTGTAGAACCCGACGCTCAGGTGGCAGAAGAGGACCAAGTGCGGGAGAGTAGCCTCCCACCTCTAGCCAACCGACACCGTGGGGCATCACGGTCCTGGCTGGGTAGATCGCAGAATGTGGCAGCTGTCCAGACCGGACAAAGGGGTGCAACAGCGTCAGAGCCCTGTAAAGGTGCTGACGAGTGGTGTACAACTCGTGGCGAAGAGCTCTGTTAGCTCGGTCCAGCCCATCAGCATGCAGAACTAGGTGCTGCTGGTGGAAGGGCTCTCGGGTGACGGTGGAGTAGGTAGCAGTGTAGTATCCCTCCGCACCAACGTCAGATGCGATAGGAATGTGCCTGAAAGGGGAAGTGTCCAACACCTGATACTCTCCACGAAGACGTGTCAGAGCAGCATGAGCAGCATCGTGGACTGCCATCTCGATGGTCACTCCAACACCATGAGCGGTGTGCAGCACAGTAGTGGACTCATACTCCCGAGAGTAGAGGTGGACGATGGCACGGTACTGCTCCTGATTAAAGTCCTGGTACTCCTCGTAGACGGTGTACTCAGGGTGCCAGCGATAACCCAGATAGGTCATCATCTCAGCTAGCACAGCAGGTGATCCTGAGGCACCAATGGCCGCCGTGTGGCGCACGACCTGCCTCGTGGGTTCCATCTGAAAACAAAGAGGTTTCAATGGAGTCAAATGACAATATGGCACTATTCAAAATACTATCCTACAGAATAACTATGGCTTATCCAACTTTGGGGTGAACATGGTAACGGGATCCTAATGTCAGAGTTAGTAAATTCGTTTAACCCGAGTAGAAGAGAGTTCAGAGCCCCAGAGTAAAGATCGAGGAGTAAAAGATCCTAATACCACCCAATGGCAACGTGGGCCCGTAAGGCACACAGCCAAGTTAGTAAAAGTTTTGTAGTGACTAGACTCGACTTCGGCCAAGGAGTGTGGAAGGGGGATTCCTACAGGCAGTCGGCTCTGATACCAACTTGTGACGCCCCCGATTCAATCGTACACTAATCATGCACGCAAACCTGTATGATCAAGATCAGGGACTCACGGGAAGATATCACAACACAACTCTAAAAACATAAATAAGTCATACAAGCATCATAATACAAGCCAGGGGCCTCGAGGGCTCGAATACAAGTGCTCGGTCATAGACGAGTCAGCGGAAGCAACAATATCTGAGTACAGACATAAGTAAACAAGTTGCCATAAGATGGCTAGCACAAACTAGGATACAAATCGAAAGAGGCGCAGGCCTCCTGCCTGGGATCCTCCTAACTACTCCTGGTCATCGTCAGCGGGCTGCACATCGGCGGGGGTGGCCGGAATCGAGCGCTACAGGCTCGGCGGCGGCGAGGTGGTTCGGGCGTGAGACGAAGACGGCGACGCAGCGCGCTTCGGGGCGAACGGGAAGGCTAGGGTGGAGCTGCGCGACGCGCTGAGCACAAAGGGCTCGGCCCCGTGACCATTTGGTCGCCGGAAGGGCACCGGCGATGCACGCAGGCGGCGACGCAGTCAGGTCCCCGACGGGAAACACGCTAGGAGGCACGGGGAGGCTAGGGCGCGAGCTCATTGGGCTCCTACGAGCACCAGGAGTTCGATGTCGCGCTCAGGTGAGCACGACAGAGTCCATGGCCATGGCGGCGAAGCAACCGGCTGCGGTGAGCTCTCGGGCGTGACACCGAGCTAGCTACAATGCGTGCGGGAGATAACAGGGAGGAGCAGGAGGCAGGAGGGCTCACCGTGCGGCTCACACGTAGGCCTGTGACGGATTAGTAGCAGCAGAGGCTGGCGCCGGAGATGAAGAAGAACGCGGCAGCCGGAGATGTGGGCGAAGGGGATCCATTGATTCGGGGCTCCCCAGCTCCAGCTGAGGCCACCGGTCAACGAGGAAGATGACGGCGGTGATGACGGACACGCAGGCACGGCGAGGCGATGACTGTGGCCGCGCGATTCACGGCGGCGGGTCCATGGCGGTGTTCGAGCGTGGTGGGGAATGAGGGGGAGAGCGAGGTGGATCTGATGGGGGGAAGGCGCAGGGACCGAGGGGAGAGTGGGGGCGAGTGGAAGGAGAGACTGAGGGGGCGCCGCGTCGGCGTCCTTATCCACCTCAACGCCGGCGAGCGGGTCCGGTGGCGACCGCGCCCTGTAGCGGCGCGCGCCCGAGGAACAGGAAGGGGGGTGCGGTGCGGGGAGCGGGACCGGCTGGGCCGACCAGGTTGGTTGTGGGCCAGGGGGGCAGGGGTTGTGGCCTTGCGGGTGGGTTGGCCGGTTTGGGACCGGCCTGGCTAGCAGCTGGGCCGATTGGCCCAGTGGGGAGGGGGGTTTCTCCTTTTGTTTTATTTTCACTTTTCTTTTTATTTAATTCCTATTCTGTTTTATTTCATTTTAAAGTAATTAGGCATTTTCTAAAAATGTGTTTACTTCACCATAATTACCATTGTAATATTTGGCAACCCCCGAACATTTTTGTTTTGACTTTTGAAAACTTTGGGTGTTTGTCGCTAATTCATTTTTGAATTTGCAATGCTTTTGAACTACCACTTGATTAGCAACAGTAACGTAGATGACATGGCATCATTAGGAGAGTTTTACTGTAGCATAATTATCCGGGCGTTACAGCCTCCCACGGATTGATAAACCTTAGGTCATCCACTTGAGGGAAATTTGCTACTGTCCTACAAACCTCTGTACTTGGAGGCCCAACAATGTCTACAAGAAGAAGGTTGTGCAGTAGACATCAAGCTCTTTTCTGGCGCCGTTGCCGGGGAGGTGAGTGCTTGAAGGTATATCTTTAGATCTTGCAATCCAATCTTTTAGTTTCCTGTTTTATCACTAGTTTAGTCTATAAAAGAAAATTACAAAAAATGGAATTGAGTTTGTCTCATACGCTTCATCTTTTTAATATATTTCGTGAGAATGATGGGAAAGAAAACTGTGCTCAAGTGCTAGAAGAAGAATGCATTAGAATGTTTGGCAATAAATATTTGAATGATGAGCATGATTGCAATGTTGTTAGTATGAATTCCTTGAATATCCATGATGCTAATGATATGCAAAGCTACAAGCTTGGGGAATTTATGTTTGATAAAGATGATATTTTTTCCCCAAGTTTTGATGAGCAAATTTATTATGATGAAAGCATGCCTCCTATTTATGATGATTATTGTGATGACACGTATGCTATAAAGAATAAAGATAACCATGAAACTTGTCATCTTGATTTTAATTTTCAATTGGATTATGTTTCACATGATAGTTATTTTGTTGAGTTTTCTCCCACTACTATGGATGAGAAGAATTTTGCTTATGTGGAGAGTAGTAAAATTTCTATGCAAGTAGATCATGAAAAGAATGATTTAGGTTCTGGTTATATTGTTGGATTCATTCATGATGCTACTGAAAATTATTATGAGGGAGGAACATATGCTTGTAGGAATTGCAATGATATCAAGTTTCCTCTCTATGTGCTTAAAAGGTTGAAGCTATGCTTGTTTTACCTTCCTATGCTAGTTGATTATTGTTCCCATAAGTTGTTTGCTCACAAAATCCCTATGCATAGGAATTGGGTTAGACTTAAATGTGATAGTAATATTCTTGATGCTCTCCTTATGTTTCAATTCTTATCTTTTATGTGAGCATCATTTCATCATGCCTAGCTAGGGGCGTTAGACGTTAGCACTTGTTGAGAGGCAACCCAATTTTCTTTTTATCCTTTGTTTTCGTTCCTGTTTATTAATAAATAATTCATATAGCCTCTGGTTAGATGTGGTTTTATGTTTTAATTAGTGTTTGTGCCAAGTAGAACCTTTGGGAAGACTTGGGTGAAGTCTTTATGATCTTGCTGTAAAAAACAGAAACTTTAGCACTCACGAGATTAGCTGCCATTTTTACTAGAGAGTGATTTTAGGTTGATTCTTTTTGCAGATGATTAATAGAAAAATTCCTCAGGTCCACCAATTTATTTCATAATTTTTGGATTTACACAAGTATTCGAATGATACACATTACTACAGACTGTTCTGTTTTTGACAGATTCTGTTTTCTATGTGTTGTTTGCTTATTTTGATGAATCTATGAGTAGTATTGGAGGGGATGAACCATAGAGAAGTAGGAATACAGTAGATATTACACCAATATGAATTTAGAATGAGTCCACAACAGTACCTAAGTGGTGATTTATTTTCTTATACTAATGGAGCTTACGAGTTTTGTGTTGAGTTTTGTGTTGTGAAGTTTTCAAGTTTTAGGTGAAGTTTCGATGGACTATGGAATAAGGAGTGGAAAGAGCATAAGATTGGGGATGCCCAAGGCACCCCAAGGTAATATTCAAGGACAACCAAGAGCCTAAACTTGGGGATGCCCCGGATGGCATCCCCTCTTTCGTCTTCGTTCATCGGTAACTTTACTTGGAGCTATATTTTTATTCACCGCATGATATGTGTTTTGCTTGGAGCGTCATTTTATTTTGTTAATATTTTCTTGCTGTTATTTATAATAATGTTTTGCATCTATATTTTCAATAAAAATATCAAGGATAGCCTTTACCATGCTTATTTTGCAAGTATACATGTTGTTGTTTCAAAATAGAAAGTTTACCGTTGTTGCAAAAATTCCCTAGAAAAGGCAGAGAATGATATAATATTGAATATTTATGCATATTGAGCTCTGATAAATATTCTATAGTGTAGTATTTTTCTCATAATTTTTGGAGTTAGGTAAGTATGATGAATCTTGCATTCATTACAAACTATACTGTTTTGGCAGATTGTTGTTATGTTTGCATATGTTTGCTTGTTTAATGATTCTATTTGAGGATAGGAGTATTAAATATGCAGATGCATTTAGTATGCAATGTTGAATAATAATTTTTGTGATTTGTTACAGTAGAAAATGATAAGGTTTTTGCATTGGTTTATACTAACTTATCTCACGAGTTCTTATTTAATTTGGTGTGGATGAAGCTTTCGAAATTTAGGAAATCGAGATATAAAAGGAATTAAGGAGACACAAAAGCTCAAGCTTGGGGATGCCCAAGGCACCCCAAGATAATATTTCAAGAAGTCTCAAGCATCCAAACTTGGGGATGCCCCGATAGGCATCACACCTTTCTTCTTCAACAATTATCGGTTAGTATCGGTTGAACCTAAGTTTTTGCTTCTTCACATAAGTCGTGCTATCCTTGCAATACCATTTTATTTTGTTTTCCTTGCTGTTTGAATAAAATACCAAGATCTGAAATTATTAAATGTTAGAGAGTCTTCACATAACTACATAATTATTTAACTATTCATTGATCTTCACTTATATCTTTTTGGAGTAGTTTGTCATTTACTGGCGTGATTCACTTATATCCTACGAGTAAGTGGTTGAATGAGTTGAATGTCATAAATCTTAAATTATATATGTTTCATATGCTTACCCCGTTGGGAGTAAGGACTTCACATTTAAGAAGTAGAGGTAGTAAATTTATTGAAGGTTAGCAAGCATTGTATTGGTCACTTGAACAATTCATGAAAGAATATTGAAGGAAGAGAATTTTCACATATAAATATACTATCTTAGACATCTTCTATGATTGTGAGCCCCATTAATTATTTTCAAACCTGAGCAAATACTAAGCAGGAATACTGCTTGTGCATCCAAATTCCTTGAACCAAGTTTCTTCCATGAGTGTCCACCATACCTTCCTATATGTGGTATTTACCTGCCGTTACAAGTAAATTTGCATGTGCCAAACTCTAAACCATCAAATAATAATCTGTTTTGTATGCCCGAATCGCTCATGTAGCGACTAGGGGCTGTCAGTATCTTCCATGCTAGGTGGGTTATTCTCACGATGAGTGGACTCCGCTCATCATTCACGAGAAAAATGGCTGGTAACTGGGATGCCCAGTCCCATGATCAAAAGATCAAAAATAAAATCAAAATAATTGCAAACAAAAATTCCCCCAGGATTGTTGATAGTGGGACTGGGTATCCCAGTTACAAGCCATTTTTCTCGTGAATGATGAGCGGAGTCCACTCACCGTGAGAATAACCCACCTAGCATGGAAGATACTGACAGCCCCTAGTCGCTACATGAGCGATTCGGGCATACAAAACAGATTATTATTTGAAGGTTTAGAGTTTGGCACATGCAAATTTACTTGGAACGGCAGGTAAATACCGCATATAGGTAGGTATGGTGGACACGCATGGAAGAAACTTGGTTCAAGAAATTTGGATGCACAAGCAGTATTCCCGCTTAGTACAGATATTTTGGCTAGCAAAGGACTCTAAAAAGCAAGCACCACGTGTTGGAGGATCTATAACAATATAACTTCTATACAAATACACCCAAGCATAACTCATTACGTTGTCTTCCTTGTCCAACTTCAACTAATTTGCTCAGGTTTGAAAATAATTAATGGGGATCACAATCATAGAAGATGTCTAAGATAGTATATTTATATGTGCAATTTCTCTTCCTTCAATATTCTTTCATCAATTGTTCAAATGACCAATAAATTTACCACCTCTACTTCTTATAAGTGAAGTCATTATTCCCCATGGGATAAGCATATGAAACATATATAATTTCAGTATGATATTCAAATCATTCAACCATTTACTCATAGGATATAAGTGAAGCACACGAGTAAATGGCAAACTACTCCAAAAAGATATAAGCGAAGATCAATGAGTAGTTAAATAATTATGTAGCTATGTGAAGACTCCCTCTCATTTAAGAATTTCAGATCTTGATATTTTATTCAAACAGCAAGCAAATCAAAATCAAATGCCATTTCAAGGATAGCACAACTCATGTGAAGAAGCTAAAACTTAGGTTCAACCAATACTAACCGATAATTGTTGAAGAAGAAAGGTGGGATGCCTACCGGGGCATCCCCAAGATTGGATGCTTGAGACTTCTTGAAAATTTATCTTGGGGTGCCTTGGGCATCCCCAAACTTGAGATTTTGTGTCTCCTTAATTCCTTTTATATCTCAGTTTCCTAAATCTCGAAAGCTTCATCCACACCAAACTCAACAAGAACTCATGAGATAAGTTAGTATAAACCAATGCAAAAACCTTATCATTTTATACTGTAACAAATCACTAAAATTATTATTCAACATTGCATACTAAATGTCTCTGCATATTTAAATACTCAAATAGAATCATTAAACAAGCAAACATATGCAAACATAACAGCAATCTGCCAAAACAGTATAGTCTGCAAGGAATGCAAGATTCATCATACTTCCCTAACTCCAAAAATTATGAGAAAAATACTATGCTGTAGAAGATTTATCAGAGCTCAATATGCCAAAAAATTCGTCATTATATCATTCTCTAACTTTTCTAGGGAATTTTTGCAACAGCGGTAAGCTTTCTGTTTTGAAACAGCAACATGTATACTTTTAAAATAAGCATGGTAAAGGCTATCCTTGACACTTTTATTGAAAATATAGATGCAAAGCATTATTATAAATAACATCAAGAAAATAATAACAAAATAAAATTATGCTCCAAGTAAAACACATATCATGTGGTGAATAAAAATATAGCTCCAAGTAAAGTTACCGATGAACGAAGACGAAAGAGGGGATGCTATCCGGGGCATCCCCAAGCTTAGGCTCTTGGTTGTCCTTGCATATTACCTTGGGGTGCCTAGGGCATCCCCAAGATTAGGCTCTTGCCACTCCTTATTCCATAGTCCATCAAAACTTCACCCAAAACTTGAAAACTTCACAACACAAAACTCAACACAAAACTCGTAAGCCCTGTTAGTATAAGAAAATAAATCACCACTTAGGTACTGTTGTGAACTCATTGTAAATTCATATTGGTGTAATATCTACTGTATTCCAACTTCTATATGGTTCATACCCTCCGATATTACTCATAGATTCATCAAAATAAGAAAACAACACATAGAAAACAGAATCTGTCAAAAACAGAACAGCCTGTAGTAATCTGTATAATTCGTATACTTATGGACCTAAAAAATTCTGAAATAAATTTGTGAACCTGAGGAATTTCTATATTAATCATCTTTAAAAAGAATCAACCTAAAATCACTCTCCAGTAAAAAATGGTAGCTAATCTCGTGAGCGCTAAAGGTTCTGTTTTTTACAGCAAGATCATAAAGACTTCACCCAAGTCTTCCCAAAGGTTCTACTTGGCACAAACACTAATTAAAACATAAAACAACATCTAACCAGAGGCTATATGAATTATTTATTACTAAACAGGAACAAAAAGTAATAAGCAAAAATAAAGTTGGGTTGCCTCCCCACAACCGCTATCGTTTAACGCCCCTAGCTAGGCATGATAATTTCAATGATGCTCATATAAAAGATAAGAATTGAAACATAAAGAGAGAATCATGAAGAATATGAATGGCACATTTAAGTCTAACCCACTTCCTATGCATAGGGATTTTGTGAGCAAATAACTTATGGGAATAATAATCAACTAGCATAGGAAGGCAAAACAACCATAACTTCAAAATTTTCAACACATAGAGAGGAAACTTGATATTATTGCAATTCCTACAAGCATATGTTCCTCCCTCTTAATAATTTTCAGTAGCATCATGAATGAATTCAACAATATAACCAGCACATAAAGCATTCTTTTCATGATCTACTTGCATAGAAATTTTACTACTCTCCACATAGGCAAAATTCTTCTTTATGGCATACGTATCATCACAATAATCATCATAAATAGGAGGCATGCTTTCATCATAATAAATTTGATCATCAAAACTTGGGGGACAAAAAATATTATCTTCATCAAACATAGCTTCCCCAAGCTTGTGGCTTTGCATATCATTAGCATCATGGATATTCAAGGAATTCGTACTAACAACATTGCAATCATGCTCATCATAAAAAGATTTAGTGCCAAGCATTTTATAGACTTCTTCTTCTAGCACTTGAGCACAGTTTTCCTTTCCATCATTCTCACGAAAGATATTAAAAAGATGAAGCGTATGAGGCAAAACTCAATTCCATTTTTTTGTAGTTTTCTTTTATAAAACTAAACTAGTGATAAAATAAGAAACAAAAAGATTCGATTGCAAGATCTAAAGATATACCTTCAAGCACTCACCTCCCCGGCAACGGTGCTAGAAAAGAGCTTGATGTCTACTACGCAACCTTCTTCTTGTAGACGTTGTTGGGCCTCCAAGTGCAGAGGTTTGTAGGACAGTAGCAAATTTCCCTCAAGTGGATGACCTAAGGTTTATCAATCCATGGGAGGCATAGGATGAAGATGGTCTCTCTCAAACAACCCTGCAACCAAATAACAAAGAGTCTCTTGTGTCCCCAACACACCCAATACAATGGCACATTGTATAGGTGCACTAGTTCCACGAAGAGATGGTGATACAAGTGCAATATGGATGGTAGATATAGGTATTTGTAATCTGAAAATATAAAAACAGTAAGGTAACAAGTGATAAAAGTGAGCGTAAACGGTATTGCAATGGTAGGAAACAAGGTGTAAGGTTCATACTTTCACTAGTGCAAGTTCTCTCAACAATAATAACATAATTGGATCACATAACTATCCCTCAACATGCAACAAAGAGTCACTCCAAAGACACTAATAGCGGAGAACAAACGAAGAGATTATGGTAGGGTACGAAACCACCTCAAAGTTATCCTTTCTGTTCTATCCATTCAAGAGTCTGTAGTAAAATAACATGAAGCTACACTTTCTGTTCAATCTATCATAGAGTTCATACTAGAATAACACCTTAAGACACAAATCAACCAAAACCCTAATGTCACCTAGAGACACTACTAGGGAAAAGCCTATACACAGAATCTTACCAGCAGCGCTCCTCAAAATACGATGCTACTGCTATTTAGCAGTAGCGCGTGCGGGCAAAACGCGCTGCTGAAAGGAAAATAGCAGTAGTGTGTGCGCTCTAAACCACTCTACTGCTCTAATTGCCATGACATCGCCATCCAGCTAGTTATAGCAGTAGCGCCCTATACTGAACCGTGCTACTGCTATAGAAGTTAGCAGCAGCGCACTTTGTAGAAAACCGCTACTGCTAAGATCAGCCCACAAGTTTAGTCCCACCTCGCTCCGCGAACAGGGTGTTTACCACCTTAAATATGTTACTTCTGAAACTATCACAACCAGTCGGTCTTCACTGAACTCTATGTGTAGAATTTGTGTCCGCAATATGAGTCCTCTCCGGTTCCTACCGGAGTGGACTCATATTGACAATTCAGATTGTACACAAAAAGATCATTGATGGCCAATGTATTTTTGTATACTTACACTTAGCAGTAGCGATTTTAACATCAAAGCGCTACTGCTAGTCCAACTTAGCAGTAGCGCGCATCACCGCACATCGCTACTGCTATTCATATTAGTTGTAGCGTGTTTTGCCAAAAGGTGCTGCAACTAACCCTACCTTATCCCCACGCATGCGGCCGACCCTCTCTCTCACTCACTCTCCCCCTCTCAGTCACTCTCGCCTGCCGCCGATAACCGTCGTCGTGCATCGCCGCTGCCGCCTTCGTCCGTCCGCCGCCGAGGTACTCCCTCCTTTCGTCCCTCCTCCTCTCACCGCGCCCTCCTCCCTCCTCCTTGCACCGTGCCCTCCTCCCTCCGCCTGTGGCCGCCCCTCCTCCCTCCTCTGTCGGCAGCCCTCCTCCCACCGCCCTCGACCTCACCACCGCCACCCGAGCCCACCCAGCACCGCCGCCTCCCGATCCCGATCCCTCCCTCGTCGCCCCTACCTCTCCGTCGCCCCCACCCCCTTTCTCTCTCCTTAGTTAGTACTAGATGTTGTTTAGTAGTAGTAGATGTTAATTTAGGGTTCATAGATAATGATTTTTAGTAGTAGTAGATGTTAATTAGTAGTAGTGATGGTACTATATAACTAGGGTAGTATGATTAATAGTAGTTGTAGTTGAAGTAGTTTAGTAAGTAAATTAATAAACTAGTTGAACTAGTTGAATTAATAGAACTAATGTATTTTTAGTAAGATAACTAATATAACTAGTTGAACTACTTTATTTTTAGAAAGAGCTAGTTTTTTCTATTTATAGTAAGTTTATATTTAGTAAGAACTAGTTGAATTAATAAAACTAGTTGAACATGTCATAATTGTTGTTATTTTTTTAGTTTAAGCAATTATTCGGGTTGTATTAGTGATAACTTATACGGTTTTTGCTTTTGCAGAAATGAAGGAGCCCCTCCATCATCCCCATCGTCGTCCCCGTCACTGACCCCCTCCGACCTCGAGGTGAGACCAGCCAAATATCCATGTATATCTTGTGTTGCTCAAATAGGATATGTGGTTGCCCAAGTGGCTGTTCATGTTCAGTTTACACCTCTGAGTGGCCTATGTTTTGCCGGAGTGTTGATTAATTTCCGTTCCGGCAAATTTCAGGCGCTCGATATGTCCTTTTTTAGCAAAGGTCATGCTGGATTTTTCCATGAATTTTGGCATGACTTGTGCTAGAATATGTAGGAAATATCGAGTGGCCTGGATTTTCTCGAAAAATAATGATCTAATTTAGGTTTTTTAGTACATATATTTAATTGTACAAGTTTAATCTTTGAATTATGAACATAGGAAATGTCGTACTCGGGCGAGGACAGTCTCCCGGGGGAGTGCAGCTGGTGCCACAATGATAGAGGTATGAGCGACAGGTTCGTTGAGCTGGACGAAGATCGGCGCTTCAGCATTAAGCTCGAGGAGACCTTCGATGTTGAAACGGTACGCAACAACAACAAGTGTTTTTTTCGTAATTAAGCATGACTTCAACTATTTCAACGTCTAATTTTCATCTTTTACAATTCAACTAGCTTATCCCATGCCATGCAAGACACTATGTCTTGGAGAGGATGGGTTTTGAAGACCATGAAAATTTTGAAACAAAGAAAATACACCTAAGGACCCATCATGATATGGATTTTGAAGTAAATATGTGCAATGCTCAGAGCGTAACCCATTTTGGTTGCCAAAACTGGGAAGCACTTTGCAAAATGTATGGTTTTTATGAGGGTATGATTGTCACCATGGATCTTGGTGATCCTGACATCGAGCAAGACAATATGAGCATTTGGGTCCTTGTTGATACGCTTCCGATTGTACCGCTATGTGAGTTTCTCAAACATAGTTATTAACTAATTTATATTGTTTATTTCAAAATAGTTGACAGCTTATTTCCATTGACAGCTTATATTCTTCAAAGACTGTGCGGAAGATGGTAGACAAAACCCACTACACCGATGGCTCCGAATTAACATATAAGGAGAAAAATCATCTGATCGCATTTTGTAATCTTCTTGAGGATTACAATACCTATTATTGAACTCCTCCAAATTATGGTGAATACGTGCCACTAGTGCACGTGTTGAACCACGGTAACTACTATGGAGATACCCTGGTAAGATTTTTTACTATTACGACATCCGTGCATCTTTTGCATACTTCTAAAACTAGTACATCATTGCTAACTACGAAGTTATTATATGTTTTTCAACAAAAACTCCTGATGGATTGTGTGCCTCATCTGATGTATCTGAATGGTCGCCTTACAGTTTTGAACATACTGCCAAGTAAATCTAGGGAGCTCACCTGTGCATATCAGATTTCTAAATCCGGTGAACACATGCTCATCAAAGAATGGAAAAAATGTTTGGACATTCGCAAGGAGGTTCTTGGAAGTAACATTCAGCGAAAGGCAAGAATTGGAGACAAGATAATCTCCATTCACCATAATGGAGAGTCAAGGGCTATCTTGTTTTTTGCTATTTTACCTTAGAAAATATAGTAGGTCCTAAGAGAATGTAGTAGGTCCTATGAGGTACAATATATTTATTATGTGGTAATGTGTTAGAGTTGATGATGAGGAGTACTTGTGATTACGACTAGTGACCAATTTGCTATGTGATGTCATTGATGAAAACGATGATCTTGAGGAGGTTTTATATGACAATGATGTATTATGATGATAAGTTGTTAATGATATGATGATGATGATGATGATATTATTATATCATTGGGTGAAAGAACCACGGATTAGTTTCAAGTGGATGGACATCCACTTGAAACTAGTCCACGGTTCTTTCACCCCGTGATGTAATAACTCATTATGATGTAAAAACAATCTCTAAATTCCTGTTGTATGAAAACTTGTGTAAAGGTGTATGAATACAACATGAAATAAAAAAAATATGAAATAATAGTAGTAGCGCGGGCAAGGAGAAGCGCTACTACTAATTACCAGTAGCGCTCCTCTGGAGAAGCACTACTACTAAGTCGATTTATCAGTAGCGTGGGTCTAGGCACGCTACTGCTAAGCTTTAGCTGTAGCGCCGTATCAGTAGTGCTCCTGCCCGCGCTACTGATAGGCCTAAAACCCGCGCTGCTGCTAGGCTTTTCCCTAGTAGTGATACTCCATTGTCACCTCAAGTATCCGTGGGCATGATTATACGATATGCATCACACAATCTCAGATTCATCTATTCAACCAACACAAAGTACTTCAAAGAGTGCCCAAAATTTTCTACCGGAGAGTCAAGACGAAAACATGTGCCAACCCCCATTCATTGATTCCCAAGGTCACGGAACCCACAAGTTGATCACCAAAACATACATCAAGTAGATCACATGAATATCCCATTGTCACCACAGATAAGCACGGCAAGACATACATCAAGTGTTCTCAAATCCTTAAAGACTCAATCCGATAAGATAACTTCAAAGGGAAAACTCAATCCATTACAAGAGAGTAGAGGGGGAGAAACATCAGAAGATCCAACTATAATAGCAAAGCTCGCGATACATCAAGATTGTATCACCTCAAGAACATGAGAGAGAGATCAAACACATAGCTACTGGTCCCTCAGCCCCGAGGGTAAACTACTCCCTCCTCGTCATGGAGATCGCCGAGATGATGAAGTTGGCCACCGGTGAGGGATCCCCCCTCCGGTAGGGTGCTGGAACAGGGTCCCGATTGGTTTTTGGTGGCTACAGAGGTTTGCAGCGGCGGAACTCCCGATCTATTGTGCTCCTCGATGTTTTTAGGGTATATGGACATATATAGGCGAAAGAAGTCGGTCAGGGGAGCCATGAGGGGCCCACGAGGGTGGGGGGCATGCCCAGGGGAGGTGGGCGCGCCTCCCTGCCTCGTGGCCACCTCGAAGCTTCCCTTACGTGCACTCCAAGTCACCTAGATTGCTTCCGTTCCAAAAATAACTTTCCCGAAGGTTTCATTCCGTTTGGACTCTGTTTGATATCCTTTTCTTTGAAACACTGAAATAGGCAAGAAAATAGCAATTTGGGCTGGGCCTCCGGTTAATAGGTTAGTCCCAAAAATAATATAAAAGTGCTTAGTAAAGCCCATAAACATCCAAAACAGATAATATAATAGCATGAATTCTTCACAAATTATAGATACATTGGAGATGTATCACTCCCCCAAGCTTAGACCTCGCTTGTCCTCAAGAGAAAGCCAAAATCAAAAAATATGTCCACATGTTTAGAGATAGAGGTGTCGATAAAATAAAATATGGACATGAGGGCATCATGCTCCTTCTTAGAACAACAACATATATATTTTCATATGATTTCTTATTCTAAAGTAACAATCTATTCACAATGTAAAGTATGGATCAGAAACTTCATTGAAAACTAGCAAACTGTAATCCCAGTCATTGAAGCAATTGCAATTTATCATACATCGAAAAGAGTCGATATAAGAGCTTTTTAGCAAGTCCACATACTCAACTATCATTTAGTCTTTCACAATTGCTAACACTCACTCAATACTTATCGGTATGATGTTTTAATTGGACACAAAGAAATATAGGGGCTTATAGTTTTGCCTCCCAACCTTTTACCTCAAGGGTAATGTCAACAATAATAATTTATGAAAACATACATCCAATTGGATATATATATCAGGATCTTTCCAACACATAATGCTTGCCAAAGGATAAAGTGTAAAAAGGAAAGGTGAAGATCACCATGACTCTTGTATAAGGGTAGAAGGGAAAAATAAAAGATAGGCCCTTCATAGAGGGAAGCAGAGGTTGTTATGCGCTTTTATGGTCGGATGCACAAAATCTTAATGCAAAAGAACGTCACTTCATATTGCCACTTGTGATAGGACCTTTATTATGCAGTCAGTCGCTTTTATTACTTCTATATCACAAGCTCGTATAAAGGTTATTTTCTCCACACTAATAGATCGTACATATTTAGAGAACAATTTTTATTGCTTGCACCGATGACAACTTACTTGAAGGATCTTACTCAATCCATAGGTAGCTGTATGGTGGACTCTCATGGCAAAACTGGGTTTAGGGATGTTTGGAAGCACAAGTAGTATCTCTACTTGGTGCAAAGAATTTGGCTAGCATGAAGGGGAATGGCAAGCTCAACATGTTGGACGATCCATGACAATATAATTTATTTCGGATATAAGAAAACATAACCTGTTACGTTGTCTTCCTTGTCCAACATCAACCTTTTAGCATGTCATATTTTAGTAAGTGCTCACAATCATAAAAGATGTCCAAGATAGTATATTTATAGGTGAAAACCTCTCTTTCTTTATTACTTCCTATTAATTGCAATGATGACCATGATACCTCTTGAGCATGTGTTGGTTTTCCCTTGAAGAGGAAAGGATGATGCAGCAAAGTAGCGTAAGTATTTCCCTCAGTTTTGAGAACCAAGGTATCAATCCAGTAGGAGACAACACACAAGTCACCTAGTACCTGCACAAACAATCAAGAACCTTGCAACCAACGCGATAAAGGGGTTGTCAATCCATTCACAGTTACTCGCAAAAGTGCGATCTGATAGAGATAATAAAGTAAATATTTTTGGTATTTTTGTTGTATAGTTTGGAAAGTAAAGATTTCAAAATAGTAAACGAGATGCGATAAAAAGGAAAAGAGATGTAATATAATAGGAAAGAGACCCGGGGGCATAGGTTTCACTAGTGGCTTCTCTCAAGATAGCATGTATTACGGTGGGTGAACAAATTACTGCCAAGCAATTGATAGAAGAGCGCATAACTATGAAGACATATAAGGCAATGATCGTGAACATAGGCATCACGTCTGACTCAAGTAGACCGAAACAATTCTTCATCTACTACTATTACTCCACACATTGACCGCTATCCAGCATGCATCTAGAGTATTAAGTTCATAAGAACGGAGTAACACATTAAGCAAGATGACATGATGTAGAAGGATAAACTCAAGCAATATGATATAAACCCCATCTTTTTATCCTAGATGGCAACATACAATACGTGCCTTGCTGCCCCTACTATCACTGGGAAAGGACACCACAAGATTGAACCCAAATCTAAGCACTTCTCCCATTCCAAGAAAGATCAATCTAGTAGGCCAAACTAAACCGATAATTCGAAGAGACTTGCAAAGATATCAAATCATGCATATAAGAATTCAGAGAAGAACCAAATAATATTCATAGATAATTTGTTCATAAATCCACAATTCATCAGATCTCGGCAAACACACCGCAAAAGAATTACATCAAATAGATCTCCAAGAACATCGAGGAGAACTTTGTATTGAGAATCAAAGAGAGAGAAGAAGCCATCTAGCTAATAACTATGGACCCGAAGGTCTGTGGTAAACTACTCACTCTTCATTGGAGAGGTAATGGTGTTGATGTAGAAGCCCTCCGTGACCGATTCCCCCTCCAGCAGATCGCCGAAAAAGGCCCCAAGATGGGATCTCACGGGTACAGAAGGTTGCAGTGGTGGAAAAGTGGTTTCGTGGCTCCCCCTGAAGTTTCTAGGGTATAAGAGTATATATAGGCAAAAGAGGTACGTCGGTGGAGCTACATGGGGCCCACAAGGGTGGGGGCGCGCCTACCTCCCTGGGCGTGCCCTCCTACCTCGTGGCCTCCTCGTAGAGTCCCAGACTTCAACTCCAAGTCTTCTGGATTGCTTTCGGTCCAAGAAAGATCATGGCGAAGGTTTCATTCCGTTTGGTATTCCTTTTCTTTAGAACTCTAAAATAGGCATAAAAACAAAAACTAGCACTGGGCCTCCGGTTAATAGGTTAGTACCAAAAATAATATAACAGAGCATATTAAAGCCCATTAAACATCCAAAACAGATAATATAATAGCATGGAACAATCAAAAATTATAGGTATGTTGGAGACGTATCAAGCATCCCCAAGCTTAATTCCTGCTCGTCCTCGACTAGGTAAATGATAAAAACAAAAAATTTGATGTGGAATGCTACCTAGCATATTTATAAATGTAATTTTCTTTATTGTGGCATGAATATTCATATCTGAAAGATTCAAGAAAAAATTTTAATATTGACATAAAAATAATAATACTTCAAGCATACTAACAAAGCAATCATGTCTTCTCAAAATAGCATGGCCAAAGAAAGTTATCCCTACAAAATCATATAGTCTGGCTATGCTCTATCTTCATCACACAAAGTGTTTAATCATGCACAACCCCGGTTTCAGCAAGCAATTGTTTCATACTTTAGTATTTTCAAACTTTTTCAATCTTCACGCAATACATGAGCGTGAGCCATGGACATAGCACTATAGGTGGAATAGAATGGTGGTTGTGGAGAAGACAAAAAGGAGAAGATAGTCTCACATCAACTAGGAGTATCAACGGGCTATGGAGATGCCCATCAATAGATATCAATGTGAGTGAGTAGGGATTGCCATGTAATGGATGCACTAGAGTTATAAGTGTATGAAAGCTCAAAAAGAAACTAAGTGGGTGTGCATCCAACTTGCTTGCCCACAAAGACCTTATGCACTTTTGAGGAAGCCCATCATTGGAATATACAAGCCAAGTTCTATAATGAAAAAATTCCCACTAGTATATGAAAGTGACAACATAGGAGACTCTCTATAATGAAGATCATGGTGCTACTTTGAAGCACAAGCGTGGTAAAAGGATAGTAGCATTGCCCCTTCTCTCTTTTTCTCTCATTTTTTTTATTTGGGCCTTTTCCCTTTTTTATTTTTTATGGCCTATTTTTTTATTTTTTTATTTAGTCCGGAATCTCATCCCAACTTGTGGGGGAATCATAGTCTCCATCATCCTTTTCCTCACAAGGACAATGCTCTAATAATGAAGATCATCACACTTTTATTTACTTACAACTCAAGAATTACAACTCGATACTTAGAAAAAAAATATGACTCTATGTGAATGCCTCCAGCGGTGTAACGGGATGTGTAATGATTCAAGAGTGACATGTACGAAAGAATTATGAATGGTGGCTTTGCCACAAATACATGTCAACTACATGATCATGCAAAGCAATAGACAATGATGGAGCGTGTCATAATAAATGGAACGGTGGAGAGTTGCATGGCAATATATCTCGGAATGTTATGGAAATGCGATAATAGGTAGGTATGGTGTCTGTTCTCAGGAAGGTATATGGTGGGTGTATGGTACCGGTGAGAATTGCGCGGTACTAGAGAGGCTAGCAACGGTGGAAGGGTGAAAGTGCATATAATCCATGGACTCAACATTAGTCATAAAGAAATCACATACTTATCGCAAAAATCTACAAGTCATCAAAACAAAGTACTACACGCATGCTCCTAGGGAAATGGTCGGTAGGAGTTAGCCATCGCGCGATCCTGACCTCCACACATAAGGAAGGCAACCAATAAATAAATCATGCTCCAACTTCATCACATAACGGTTCACCATACGTGCATGCTACGGGAATCACAAACTCTAGCACAAGTATCCTTCAAATTCACGATTACTCTACTAGCATGTCTCTAATATCACCATCTTCATATCTCAAAACAATCATAAAGAATCAAACTTCTCATAGTATTCAATGCACTTTATATGAAAGTTTTTATTATACCCATCTTGGATGCCCATCATATTAGGACTAATTTTATAAGCAAAGCAAATTACCATGTTGTTCTAATAGACTCTCAAAATAATATAAGTTAAGCATGAGAGATCAATAATTTCTATAAAATAAAACCACCACCATGCTCTAAAAAAAGATATAAGTGAAGCACTAGAGCAATATTCTCTAGCTCAAAAGATATAAGTGAAGCACATAGAGTATTCTAATAAATTCCGATTCATGCTTGTCTCTCCCAAAAGGTGTGTACAGCAAGGATGATTGTGGTAAACTAAAAGGCAAAGACTCAAATCATACAAGACACTCCAAGCAAAACACATATCATGTGGTGAATAAAAATATAGCCTCAAGTAAAGTTACCGATAGACGAAGACGAAAGAGGGGATGCCTTCCGGGGCATCCCCAAGCTTAGGCTTTTGGTTGTCGTTAAATTACCTTGGGGTGCCTTGGGCATCCCCAAGATTAGGCTCTTGCCACTGCTTATTCCAAAATCCATCAAATCTTTACCCAAAAACTTGAAAACTTCACAACACAAAGCTTCAACAGAAAATCTCATGAGCTCCGTTAGTATAAGAAAATAAACCACAACTTTAAGGTACTGTAATGAACTCATTCTTTTTTTATATTGATGTTAAACCTACTATATTACAACTTCTCTATGGTTTTTACCCCCCTATATTACTCATAGATTTATTAAAATAAGCAAACAACACACGAAAAACAGAATCTATCAAAAACAGAACAGTCTGTAGCAATCTGTAACTTACCAATAATTCTGTAACTACAAAAATTCTTAAATAAATTGGTGGACGTGAGTAATTTTTCTATTAATTATCTGCAAAAATAATTAACCTAAAAGCACTCTCCAGTAAGAAATCTCAGCTATTCTCGTGAGCACAGAAGTTTCTGTTTTTTATAGCAAGATTGCAAAGACTTCAGCCAAGTCTTCCCAAAGGTTCTACTTGGAACAAACACTAATTAAAATATAAAACCACATATAACAAGAGGCTAGATGAATTATTTATTACTAAACAGGAGCAAAAAGGTAAAGAATAAAAATAAAATTGGGTTGCCTCCCAACAAGCGCTATCGTTTAACGCCCCTAGCTAGGCATAAAAACAAGAATAGATCTAGGTATTGCTATAATAATGATAGGGCTCGTAATCCCTACGTTCAGCAGCAAGTTTTATTTGTGGCAAGAAAAAGTAATCAAAAGGGCTAAATTTAATGGGACAAAAGTCCCCGAGATCAAGCTCGGGAGGAATTAGTTCCTCCTTTGGCCCTTCATATTGCACAACCAATTCATCATTATAAGCATTCTTTTGGCAAAAAGTCATGAGCCTTTGTTCAAGAGGAAAACCTACCCCATTGTTCTGAATAGCACAATTATCATTAAGTTCAGAAATCCTATCAACTAGAACTTTGGTAGGAACTCTTTTTCTAATATTTTTATTATAAGCAACATGATCTAAAGATCATAAACGCATTATGTCTTCTAGATTAAGAAGAATTGCTTCTATGGCAGGACGACCAGCATCCACCCTATAATGAGCAAAAACATTCATTGGCCTCTTTCATTATAAATCTGAACTAATGTGCTAGAAAGATGGTAGCTGCTCGCTTAACAGAAGAATGCTCAATGTTGAAAAACTCTAGAAAAATCCTTTGTATGCAAGGGTGCATGTGGATAAATTGTCTTTCAAGTTCAACTACGAGCAAAGAGATAGCATCCACAAGACTAAGAATAGACCCACCCATAGTGGGCAAAGCACCGGCACAAGTAAAGAAATCTTGAATAACTCCTTTTTGAATAATATTACCACTACCAATCCGGAACTTTTTAGTGTGTAAAATAGTAGGTTCTTCATGAGGATTATCAAAAGCATCAAAGTTTCCCCCATCATTACTACTATCTTTTTCAACGATAACCTCCCCAGTTTCGGACATGATGGCAACAAACCGCACTAACGAACAAACAAACAAGAGGCAAGTAAGAAGAGGCGAACGGAAAAGAGGTGAAGAAAAGGCAAAGGTTTTCGAAAATCGTTTTAGAAGTGGGGGAGAGGAAACCGAGAGGCGAATGGCAGATAATGTAATGCGGGGGAGAAGAGTTTGTAATGGGTACTTGGTATGTCTTGAGTTGGCGTAGATCTCCCCGGCAACGGCGCCAGAAATCCTTCTTGCTACCTCTTGAGCATGTGTTGGTTTTTCCTTGGAGAGGAAAGGGTGATGCAACAAAGTAGCGTAAGTATTTCCCTCAGTTTTGAGAACCAAGGTATCAATCCAGTAGGAGACAACACACAAGTCACCTAGTACATGCACAAACAATCAAGAACCTTGCAACCAACGCGATAAAGGGGTTGTCAATCCCTTCACGGTTACTCGCAAAAGTGAGATCTGGTAGAGATAATAAAGTAAATATTTTTGGTATTTTTGTTGTATAGATTGGAAAGTAAAGATTGCAAAATAGTAAACGAGATGCGATAAAAAGGAAAAGAGATGTAATATAATAGGAAAGAGACCCGGGGGCCATAGGTTTCACTAGTGGTTTCTCTCAACATAGCATGTATTACGGTGGGTGAACAAATTGCTACAAGAAATTGATAGAAGAGCTAATAATTATGAAGACATCTAAGGCAATGATCATGAACATAGGCATCACGTCCGTGTCAAGTAGACCGAAACGGTTCTGCATCTACTACTACTTCTCCACACATCGACTGCTATCTAGCATGCATCTAGAGTATTAAGTTCATAAGAACGGAGTAACGCATTAAGAAAGATGACATGATGTAGAAGGATAAACTCAACCAATATGATATAAA
The DNA here is from genome assembly GCF_018294505.1 of Triticum aestivum. Classification (NCBI taxonomy): domain Eukaryota; kingdom Viridiplantae; phylum Streptophyta; class Magnoliopsida; order Poales; family Poaceae; genus Triticum; species Triticum aestivum. The sequence goes on from NC_057813.1 coordinate 516,905,930, forward strand.
CCCCATCTTTTTATCCTCGATGGCAACAATACAATACGTGCCTTGCTGCCCCTACTGTCACTAGGAAACGACATCGCAAGATTGAACCCAAAGCTAAGCACTTCTCTGCATTGCAAGAAAGATCAACCTGGTAGGCCAAACTAAACCAATAATTTGAAGAGACTTGCAAAGATATCAAATCATGCATATAAGAATTCAGATAAGAACCAAATAATATTCATAGATAATCTTGTTCATAAATCCACAATTCATCGGATCTTGGCAAACACACCGCAAAAGAATTACAGCGAATAGATCTCCAAGAACATCGAGGAGAACTTTGTATTGAGAATCAAAGAGAGAGAAGAAGCCATCTAGCTAATAACTATGGACCCGAAGGTCTGTGGTAAACTACGCACGCTTCATCGGAGAGGTAATGGTGTTGATGTAGAAGCCCTCCATGATCGATTCCCCCTCCGGCAGATCACCGAAAAAGGCCCCAAGATGGGATCTCACGGGTACAGAAGCTTGCGGCGGTGGAAAAGTGGTTTCATGGATCCCCCTGACGTTTCAAGTGTATAAGAGTATATATAGGTGAAAGAGGTACGTCGGTGGAGCTACGAGGGGCCCACAAGGGTGGGGGCGCGCCTACCCCCCTGGGCTTGCCCTCCTGCCTCGTCGTCTCCTCGTAGAGTCCCAGCCTTCAACTCCAAGTCTTCTGGATTGCTTTTGGTCCAAGAAAGATCATCGCGAAGGTTTCATTCCATTTGGACTCCGTTTGGTATTCCTTTTCTATAAAACTCTAAAATAGGCAAGAAAACAGAAACTGGCATTGGGCCTCCAGTTAATACATTAGTCCCAAAAATAATATAAAAGAGAATATTAAATCCCATTAAACATCCAAAACAGATAATATAATAGCATGGAACAATCAAATAATTATAGATACGTTGGAGACGTATCAGACCAAAACTATGTTTGTCAACTCTCAACAACTTTTATTCATCATACTCTTTATATGTGAAGTCATTACTCTCCATAAGATCAATATGATCTTTTTATTTCTATTTATTCTTTCTTTTATTTCCTCAAGATCATAGCAAGATAGCAAAGCCCTAAAATCAAAACTAATCTTTATTATATATAGCTCACGGACTCGATTACATAGATAGAGATCACACAATACTCAATGCTAGATCAAACTAAAACTTAATTCTACAAGATCAAGATATAACCAAAAGGATCAAACTGAGAATACGGTAAAGATAGAAGTGTGATGGTGATACGATACAGGGGAACCTCCCCCAAGCTTGGTAGTTGCCAAGGGGAGTACCCATACCCATGTGTTTATGTCTCTTTCTTCGGAGGTGGTGATGATGGAGTTGTTGATGACGTAGGCTTGTCATCCATCTTCCAAGGCATAGGCTCACCATCATAGAAGGATGATCGAGTCTCTAGGATCCTCAAATCTGTAGCTAAACTCATCCTCTTGAATCTATATTCATACTCATAGTTTTGGTTTTGCAGGTCATAGATTTGGGCTTGGAGGTGCTCGATTTTCTCATGAAGCTTGAAGATGGTCTCCGCAATGTTCTTGGCATCCAGCTTGTGGTTGTTGGCGAACTCCGCGATCATCATGTGATTGGCGTTGAGTCTGCGTTCCACCATCCCTTGGCACTTGAAAACTTGTTGCTCCATTGCTTCGAGTCTTGTCTCCACGCTTCCGGTCCTCCTTGGTCCCTCAACATCACGGATGTGTAGCACCCCCTCATGCATCTCAATGGTTTGAGGGTGTTGTAGCACCTCCGTGAGGTAAGGGTTGATGACCTTCTTGAAAAACTTGTCCTTGGGGGCGCTTGAAGATGTCATGGTGATCTAGATCTGTCAGAAAAACAACTTGAAACAAAAGCAGAGGATTTTGTGACGGTACAGTGGTCAAAACCTTTGGGAGATTATATAATGAATTTTTTTTGACTGGTAACTGTAGGGAACCCCCCCCCACACACACACACACATCATTTCAACTTTTATTCAAAAAAAGTATACAATATACAAAGATTACAAGGGGTAATCAGAAAGGAGAGCACAAAATAAAGAACTAAGTATCTACGAATACAAAACCTCGAGGAGGTAGAAAGGAAATCCATTTTAGAAGCTCTTCCTTGTACCTAGCCTTAACTCTGTGTTGCATGAGTGTAATATCATGGATAAAATCACTTCTCCACTTATTAAAACTCTGCCTTTCATGCCTGAACACTCTTGCATTCCTGATTATCCAGATGTTCCAGCAAGCAACAAAAACAACTTCAGTGAAGAAAGGCTTTGCAAAGTCCTCTTTAGCTTGCAAAAAAATAGTAGACATGTCATCCCCAGGTGGCCATGTAATTTGCAAATAGTTCCATATTCTCACACTAAAGTTGCATTCAAAAAATAGATGGTTCCTGGTCTCTCGAGTCCTCAAGTGACAAACAAGGCAATTAACTCCATCACCCATATGCCAATGCCTTCTTTCCACCATATCTTTGGTATTGAGCCTGTCCATGATTACCATCCAAGCAAACACTTCTATTTTCATTGTGCAGGATGATTTCCATATCCACAAAAGTAGAGGGTTAAATGACATGTTAGAATGCATGAAAGAGTAAAACAACTTGGGCTTAGATGCATTACATGTCCCCTGCCAGAACCAAGTGTCCTTTGCCTCCATTTCTCTACTACAAGAGAACATAAGATCTTGCACAGTCAAACAATCCTGGTATGCCTGTGCAGATAGAGGCAAATGAAACATATTAATCATATCCTGAGATTGGAAGGCTTCATAGACTGTGATCCATGGATCTTTCACATTGGAGAACAGCCTAGGGAACCTGATCTACAAAGGTACAGTTGAATTACCAATCTTCCACTTGTCAGACCAAAACAGAGCAGAATTTCCGGAATTGACTTGTATCCAAGTTGTGTTCCTATAATGATCCAGCAACTTAGAGATATCCTTCCACCAAAAAGAACCACAGCTATCAGTCCCCTGAGGTACAGAAGAATGATAGTATGTGTACCAAATAAGAGAGACCCAAGGCAGATCCACCCTGTTTAAAAATTTGTGCAAATGCTTGAGTAAAAGAGCCATGTTCTGCACACCCAGGTTCAAAAAATTCCCAAACCAGCTTTATTCTTTGGCCTACAAATGAGATCCCAAAATGCCAAAGCTGGAGATGGCTCATCCCTAGTATTTCTCCACAAGCAATGCCTCTGAATTCTCTCCAGTTGTTTTAAAATTCCAGCAGGAGCTAGAAAGCTACCAAGAAAGAAGATGGGCAAGGAGGACAGAGCAGAATTCAGGTACTGAAGTCTCTCCCCTTGATTGAGGAAAGAGGGACTAGCTGTCATCCTTCTCTCCATACGATCAACAAGTGGCATAAAATCCACCATTTTAGGCCTTGAAGTGCCAACAGGTAAACCAAGGTAAGTGAAAGGCATTTTACCCACTTGACAACCAAAAGCAGCAACTAAGTCAATGATTGAACCCTCATCAACATTTATGGGCACCATAGAAGACTTGTGATAGTTAACAACTAGCCCAGTTGATCTGGAAAACCCTTGCAACATGCCCTTCAAAGCCAGAAGTTGTGCTTTATCTGCTGGTAAGATGATGAGAGTATCATCAGCATACTGCACAATGGGGTAATCCTGGTCATGGCATGGTATTGGCAATTTCAAGATTCCCCTCATGTACATATCATTCACCACTGTTTGCAGCAGATCAGCGGCAATAACAAAAAGTAAAGGTGAGAGACAGTCTCCTTGTCTAACCCCTTTCCTACAGAGAAACTGCCTGCCAGGAACACCATTTAAGAGGACTGATGATGTCCTAGTGGAAAGGAGCTGCTTGACCCAGGAAATCCATCTCTGATTGAAACCTTAAAATTTTAGAATCTGCAAAATAGTTTCATGCTCAATTGAGTCAAAGGCCGTTTCACAATCCAGCTTAACAATCACTATAGGCCTCTTTGATTGGTGACACTGGTGCAAATATTCCAGGGACCATCCAATACAATCCTAAATAGTCCTGCTCTTAATAAAGCCATATTGATTTTTATGTATGCATGCCATAATTATCTTTTGAAACCTATTAGCAGCCATCTTAGACAGAAACTTAAGGCCCATCGCAGTCAAAGAAATTGGCCTATAATCACCAACCCCTTCAGGATTCGGCTTCTTAGGGATCAGGGTGATATAAGAGCCATTAATATTTTCCAAATTTGCAGTGCCAGCATGAAAAGCCTCAGCCAACTCATAAAAGTCTTGACAAATAATGTGCCAACACTTTTTGAAGAACAATCCATTAAAACCATCAGGTCCAGGGGATTTGTCAATGGGCATATGTTTGAATGTGTCATCCATTTCCTCTTTAGTGAAAGGCTCAGTAAGAAAGTCTAACCCTTCAACTGGCTTTAGCAAATTACTGAGATCAAAGCCCATGATAATTCCATTAGAAACTCCCATTCTATTTTTAAAACAATTCCAAATGAGGCCCTCCATCTGAGAATGATTACAGACAATTGACCCATCAGTGTCTTTCAAAGAAGCAATAGAGTTTCTTCTATGCCTCTTAGTGGCCATAGCATAAAAGAATTTGGTGTTCTCTCCAGCAAGCTTGATATATCTAATTGTGCACCTCTTTTTCCAATATATAAACTGAAGATGTAAGAGTTGTTCCACATGCAACTTGACCACCTTCCTAAAGTTAAATTCAGGTATGAATAAAGGCCTGAGCTCCTCAAGACCATCAAGGCACACGATTACCTCATTACATTTAGATATCAATACTTTCAGTTTAGAAATATTCAATTGCCACTTTTTAAGAGCTCCTCTTAAACTCTTAAACTTATCAGCAATCCTAGCAGTGATATGAGTTTTATGAGAGGGTTTCTGCCATGACTGTTCAACACATTACATAAACCCTTCAAGCTCAACCCAGTAATTCTCAAACCTAAATTGTTTAGATTTGGGGATAGAAGTCTTAATTGTGACCACACATGGTACATGATCAGAGGCTGTTCTGGCTAGGGGTAAAACTTCAGTCATAGGGTATGAAGAAATCCAATCAGCAAATGTGAAGAACCAATCCAACTGCTCTAATAGTGGATTATCTTGCATATTAGACCATGTATAAGATCTTCCTTTAAGTGGCAGCTCCAACAAACCTAGGTGGGCAATGATTCATTGAAGATAAATATATCATTCAATCCCCCCTGGCAAATTCCTATTATCAAGTGACCTTATGAAATTAAAATCACCCACCAGCAGCCAATTTTCATCCATAGGTATTTGCAGATTATACAGCCAGCTGACAAAATTATCCCTAGCTTCCCCTTGACAAGGGCCATACACTGAAACTAAGGACCATTGCTCATTATTCTGTTTGGAAATAAACTCAACTAGGATTGCAAAAGGTTGTATCTCAATCACAGTGCCCCAAAAATAGATGAGTTCCAAACTATCAAAATTCCCCCAGAAGCTCCCACAGAGGGGGAGAAGGCAAAACTATCAAATCTTTTAATGCAAAAGGATCTAATAGATCTGAAATCAAAAGAACCACACTTGGTTTCTTGAAAGCAGTCAATAGCACATTGACTCTCCTCCAGCTTCTGCCTGACAGCCCTTTGCCTTGCATCAGAGTTCAAACCTCTAAAATTCCAGCATAGAACACTTCAGTTTTTACATGCATTACTCATTAAGACATATATGAGTAGATAATAAAGTCTGATGACACTTAGTGACACCACAGACAAGAGTAACATAAGTTCAGCATGACATACTTAAGATATTACATGGACCAATATAGGACCATATCCCTGACAGATGAAGACCAAAATAGAACATGTTGCACCCCCCACAAACTAAAAACCCATTACACATTTGCACCATCTTTTGGAGTAGTAGAGGGATCAGTCATAAGCTTCTCCACAGTAAGAAGATCTTCTGCAATGCCAAGCTCATTTCCAATCTGCTGCAGCTTGCTAATAGGAGTTGGAGGTGGAAGATCATCAACATGCTCATCCTGCAAGTTATCAGACATTGTAGCAGAGAAAGGCTTGGACTTTGGCTTCCTCCTCTTGGATTGCATAGGTAGCTCCTGAAAAACTGGCTTGAATCCATCTCTCTGCAAAGATCCTCTAGTGCACCTCCTTACAGAAGTCTCCACAATTGGAGTTGGTGCCAAAGTCTTCCTTGGCCTTCTGATCTTCCTCTGTTCCTATGAAGGTGTACCAACAGACACTGCAGGAGGAGGAATATTCTCAGACAGTATTTCCTCTCTGTTAGAAGATTCCAAAGAAGGGAAAAGTGCCCTTGCCACAGGCCTATGCTCCTGCTCAGTTGTCTCATATGTCAACCTTGGAACATCAAAAGCCAAGTCCCAACTTCTCTTGGAAAGCAGGTTGGACTGAACAGGCAACACCACAATAGGTTTGGTGAGTTCAATGCTGAAGTCAGGCTGCATAAATATCTCAAAGTTTCTTCTCAAAGCCATCTCTGGTGGCAGCTCAGGCCCAAAGACTACTTTGTTTGCAGGGTTGGCAATCAGAGGCTCATCAACAGCAGTAGCTTCAACAAAATTTTGAATAGCACCAGGAGGGTTGTACACTACCATGGCCCAGTCTTCAGGGTTATACATAGGCTCCTCAGCAACAGGTTGCTCCTGGTCAGTTGTAGGCTCATCATTTTGATCCACATCAAAAACTAGCACAAAGTTTGGCTGAATATGTTGCTCCACAAAGACAGAAAAATCATCAGAGAGGTCCATAACCATGGATTGCTGCTCAACTTCCACATCATCTTGAACAACCTCCTCATCCTCACCCCAAACAGCATTAGGGGGTGGCACATCATTCCAACCCAGTGCGGGATATGGAGGCAAAATGAAAGGAGGAAGCTCAGGAAAGGGCACCCCAGGCAGGGGGTGTGGGTTTCCATTTACAGGCATCTAATCCTCGTCGTGTGGCATCTGCTCAGCAAAGTTGGCACCAAGGATGTATATAGGAGCAGTCCATGACACACGTGCCCCACCCCAAGCAGCATAATCATTGAAAACCACATACCGTGGAACAAGTGCATCTTCAGGAAAGGATGCAAAAACTAAGGTTCTGACCAAGTAAGGATCCTGGCTATTCCAATGATGAAACTTGCCAAAAGTATTGACTGCAGCCCTGATATTATCCGTATTACGCAGATCTAAAGGAATGCCCAACATCATAATTAATCCTTGGCGAAAACCTTGACCTCCATGAAAACCCTCTCCCTCATCATGCTTCATAAAGCGAACAAACCGGTCGTTTCCCATATCATGAGGAGGTAGCTGGAGAAGAGAAAAATGCACCGCCGGATCTCTAAACAGACCCACTGCATTGATCCAAGGATGAACAGAACGAACCTGATAACCATGAGCATCCAGCCAGTCAGCCACTTCCTCATGGGCAGCTCCAATCTCATTGGCCTCCGGCAGCGGCATCACTTTAGCAAGCATGAAATCCTCTTGGCGGCGCACAATGGGTACGTGCGGTGTCACATATGTGCGTGGCCACCGCACATCTCCAGCATCAATGATATGATGGCCAACAGGAACAAACTGCATTGGGTCCAGATGAAAGTTGGCCATGGCAGGCGGCAGCGATGGTGGCTATGGTGGCAGAGGAGGTGTCGCCGGATGAGAGCCTGGAGGAGTCGAGGGGCCAAGGTGGATGGAATTGGGCGATGTGGACAGTGCAATGAAAGCAGAGGAGTCCAAGTTTGGTAGATATCCTGTCAGAGAGATATTCCCATCCCCTGTAGCTTGAACCTCGGAAACTGGAACGACAACGGGTTTGGGTTTCCAAACCAAACCCAAACGCTGAGCAAAATGGGTGCAATCATGTCTCGTATGACCGACCCAAGAGCAACCCAGGCACTTTAAAGTTGACGTGCAAGCAGAAGAAAAATGCCCTTGCTTGAAACATACCTGACGCGTAACAATTTCATCGACCATGTCATTGATCATTTTTTCAAAAGAGGCCTCTGCTTGAGAAGAACTAGGCACAGAGGGGCCGGTCAAAGATGGGCCCAAACTAGAATGGTTCGCAGAGCCTGAATTCCCGCCCGAACAAGCCGACGCGATTTCCGATGCAGAACCCTCTGAAGTAGAACGCTGCTGAATAACCGACGAGCTCACCGTGCCAAAAACGATCGGTGGCGAAGCCAAAGTCCAATTAAGATCAACCGGCGGTGGTGGATAAATAACCACACGCTCCCTATCAGGAATCTCATACCCAGCACTTTCAGTAGTAGCAATGCAATCAGCAGACGCATGATATCTATAGTCTTTGCACACATCATAATTTTGAACGTAGCAAAAGATAAATTCTTCTGAATAGTAGATCCAGACTTAATGGCTGACTTAGCAGGAGGATTGTGCATTTCAAGAATTCCCAAGGCCGCCCTTCTTTTAGAGGGGCTAACCAAAACCCATTCAGCATCACATTCTTTCTTCCAAATCTTGAACTCACAATACCAATTCGGACCCCCATTACCCCACAAATGAAAATAACATTTGAATTGCGGGCAAGAATAGGATCTAGTATCAACAATGTAAAAACCAACATCTTTGCATGAGACATTAAAACTAAATACCTTGTTGGCAATGCATGAGACCCATAGATCAATGGCTGATCCTCCCAACGCAGATTCAAGCGCTGCGGCCACAGAATCCTTAGTAAGCCTGAAGTCATGCCTGCTGAAAGAAACCACCAAGGTGAAAGCCCCTCTATCAATCATAGGATGAACAGTGAGACCAGAAGCCTTGTAGATCTCATCTGCAAAAACTCTACCCTTGGAGAAATCCAAGCCAAGGGTAGATCCAGTTGAAGGATCCATCTCCAAGGACATGAGGAGAGAGATCTTGATGCGCCAAACAAGATAAGTGGATCGAATCACCAAACTATTGGAGAGAATTGGAGATCGCCGGAGAGCTAGGGTTTAGGGGTGGGTGGGTGGGTGGGAGTGCCATGGCTCTTTGCCACTAGGGATTTTCTATATAATGAATTTTTACCGACCAAAAGAAGTATTGTGCAAGAAAACGGAGTCCGGAGGGAACACGAGGTGCCCACGAGGCAAGGGGGCGTGCCCAGGGGGTAGGGCGCACCCACCACCCTCGTGGATGCCCTGTGTCTCCTTCGGACTACTTCTTATTTTCCTAATTTTTTAAATATTCCAAAATAGAGAAAAATTGTTGTTAGAGCTGTTTTCAAGTCGGTTTACTTACTGTACCACATACCTATTCCTTTTCGGAGTCTAAAACGTTCTGGAAAGTGTCCTTTATGTACTCCTCCGGGGTTACGATGTCAATAACATTGGTTTCAACATTTATGGGATTACCTGCGATATAATGTTTGACTCTTTGACCGTTCACCACCTTCGGATTTGTGCCTTCGGCGTTGTTGATTTTGATGGCACCAGAATGATAGACCTCCTCGATAACATAAGGACCTTCCCATTTAGAGAGAAGTTTTTCTGCAAAAAATCTTAAATGAGAGTTGTATAGCAAAACATAATCACCTACATTAAACTCACGCTTTTGTATCCTTTTGTCATGCCATCTTTTAACTTTTTCTTTAAACAACTTGGCATTCTCATAGGCCTGGGTTCTCCATTCATCAAGTGAGCTAATGTCAAATAACCTCTTCTCACCGGCAAGTTTGAAATCATAGTTGAGATCTTTAATGGCCCAATATGCCTTATGTTCTAGTTTGAGAGGTAAGTGACACGCTTTTCCATAAACCATTTTATACGGAGACATACCCGTAGGATTTTTATATGCAATTCTATAGGCCCGTAATACATCATCAAGTTTCTTGGACCAATTCTTTCTAGAACTATTAAAAGTCTTTTGCAAAATAAATTTAATCTCTCTATTACTCAATTCTACTTGACCACTAGATTGTGGATGGTATGGAGATGCAATTCCATGATTAACGTCATACTTAGCAAGCATTTTAAGAAAAGCACCATGAATAAAATGTGAACCACCATCAGTCATTAAGTATCTAGGGACTCCAAACCTCGGAAAAATAACTTCTTTAAGCATCTTAATAGAGGTGTTATGATCAGCACTACTAGTTGGAATAGCTTCTACCCACTTAGTAACGTAATCAACAGCAACTAAAATATGTGTATACCCATTAGAGGAAGGAAAAGGTCCCATATAATCAAAGCCTCAAACATCTAATGGTTCAATAACAAGTGAACAGTTCATAGGCATTTCTTGACGTCTACTAATATTACCAATTCTTTGACATTCATCACAAGACAAGACAAACTTACGGGCATCTTTGAAAAGAGTAGGCCAATAAAAACCGGAGTGATATACCTTATGCGCAGTTTTATCTCCAGTGTGGTGTCCTCCATAAGCCTCGGAGTGACACTTGCGTAGGATCTGTTCATGTTCATGCTCAGGTACACAATGTCTAATAACACCATCTACTCCTTCTTTATAAAGGTGTGGGTCATCCCAAAAGTAAAGTCTTAAATCATAGAAAAACTTTTTATTTTGCTGGTATGTGAAACTAGGTGGTATAAATTTAGCAACAATGTAATTAGCATAATTAGCATACCATGGAGTAGTATGAGAAGCATTTATGACAGCTAATTGTTCATTAGGAAAGCTATCATCAATAGGTAGTGGGTCATCAAGAACATTCTCTAACCTAGACAAGTTGTCTGCAACGGGGTTCTCAGCTCCCTTTCTATCAATAATATGCAGATCAAATTCTTGTATCAAGAGAACCCATCTAATAAGTCTAGGTTTAGCATCTTTCTTTTCCATAAGGTATTTAATAGCAGCATGATCAGTGTGAACAGTTACTTTGGAATCAACAATATAATGTCTAAACTTATCACAAGCAAATACAACTGCTAAAAGTTCTTTTTCAGTACTAGCATAATTTCTCTGGGCACTGTCTAGAGTTTTACTAGCATATTGGATAACATTTAATTTCTTATCAACTCTTTGTCCTAGAACAGCACCTACAGCATAATCACTAGCATCACCCATAATTTCAAAGGGTAAATTCCAATCAGGTGGCTGAACAATAGGTGCAAAAATCAAAGCTTTCTTAAGTATTTCAAATGCTTCTACACAATCATCATCAAAGACAAAAGGAACATCTTTTTGTAAGAGATTAGTTAGAGGCCTAGAAATTTTTGAGAAGTCTTTAATGAACCTCCCATAAAAACTGCATGACCAAGGAAACTTCTTATACCTTTGATGTCCTTAGGACACGGCATCTTTTCAATAGCATCAACTTTACCTTTATCAACTTCAATACCTCTTTCCGAAATTTTATGCCCCGAGACAATACCTTCATTAACCATAAAGTGGCACTTCTCCCAATTCAAGACAAGATTAGTTTCTTCATATCTCTGCAAGACTCGATCAAGGTTGCTTAAGAAATCATCAAAAGAAGTTCCATACAGGGAGAAATCATCCATGAAAACCTCAACAATCTTTTCACAAAAGTCAGAGAATATAGCAGTCATACATCTTTGAAAGGTAGCAGGTGCATTACATAAACCAAAAGGCATACGTCTATAAGGAAAGGTACCGAAAGGGCAAGTAAAAGTGGTCTTGTCTTGATACTCTTTTGACACAGATATTTGAGAGAAACCAGAATAACCATCTAGAAATCAAAATTGTGTATGTTTGGACAATCTTTGTAGCATTTGATCAATAAAAGGTAGAGGGTAATGATCTTTTCTAGTAGCTTTATTTAATTTGCAGAAATCAATTACCATTCTATAACCTGTAACAATTCTTTGTGGAATCAATTCATCGTTATCATTAGGAACAACAATAATACCTCCCTTCTTAGGGACACAATGGACATGACTTACCCACTGACTATCAGCAACAGGATAAATTATACTTGCCTCTAGAAGCTTTAGTATTTCATTTCTTACCACTTCTTTCATTTTAGGATTTAACCATCATTGGTGATCAACAACTGGTTTAGCATCTTTCTCACATTTTATTTTATGCTGGCATAAAGTGGGACTAATGCCCTTAAGATCATAAAGTGTATATTCCAATAGCAGCACGGTGCTTCTTCAGAGTTTTCAATAATTTCTCTTCTTCATGTTGTGAAAGGTTAGCACTAATAATAATAGAATATATCTTATTTTCATCAAGATAAGTATATTTAAGAGTATCAGGTAATTGTTTAAGCTCAAACATAGGATCACCCTTGGTTGGAGGACAATCCCCTAGGATTTCAACAGGCAAGTTGTGTTTCAAAATAGGTCCCTGTTTAAAGAATACTTCATCTATTTCCCTTCTTTCATTCATAAACATATCATTTTCATGGTCTAGCAAATATTGTTCTAAAGGATCATTAGGAGGCACGGCAATAGAAGGAAGACCAATAATTTCATCTCTACTAGGCAATTCTTTATCATGGGGTTGTCTACGAAATTTAGCAAAATTAAAGTCATGAGACATATCCCCTAAACCAACAGTAACAAAGCCTTTTTCACAGTCTATCCTAGCATTAACAGTATTCAAGAAGGGTCTACCAAATAATGGGACGAAAGTCATCTTGTGGGGAACCGAGAACAAGAAAATCAGTAGGATATTTAATTTTCCCACACAAGACCTCAACATCTCTAACAATCCCAATTGGTGAAATAGCATCTCTATTGGCAAGCTTAATAGTAACATCAATACCTTCTATATCAGCGGGTGCGATATCATGCATAATTTCTTCGTATAAGGAATGAGGTATTGCACTCGCACTAGCACCCATATCACATAAGCCATGATAACAATGATATCCTATTTTAACAGAAACAACAGGCATGCCAACAATAGGTCTATGATTATTTTTAGTATCGGGTCTAGCAATTCTAGGAGCTACATCATAGAAGTAAATAACATGCCCATCAATATTATCGACCAAGAGATCTTTAACCATAGCTATACTAGGTTCAACTTTAATTTGCTCAGGGGGTGTAGGTGTTCTAGCATTACTCTTACGAACCACAGTTGAAGCTTTAGCATGATCCTTTATTCTAACAGGGAAAGGTGGTTTCTCAATATAAGCAGGTAGGAACTATAGGATCAACATTATAAGTAATAGTCTTTTCTTCGACTTTAATAGGTTCTACTACTTTTACTTCAATGGGAGGATGGTATTTAAACCACTTCTCCTTAGGGAGATCAACATGAGTAGCAAATGATTCACAGAAAGAAGCTACTATCTCAGAGTCAAGTCCATATTTAGTGCTAAATTAACGAAAAGCATCGGTATCCATAAAATATTTAACACAATCAAACTTAGGCATTATACCTGACTCCTTACCTTCGTTGAGCTCCCAATCTTCAGAGTTGCATTTAATTCTTTCCAATAAATCCCATCTGAATTCAAGAGTCTTCATCATAACAGAAGCAGTACAAGAAGTATCGAGCATGGAGCGATTATTGAGAGAAAGCCGAGCATAAAAATTTTGAATAATAATTTCTCTTGAGAGATCATGATTGGGGCATGAATATAATATTGACTTAAGCCTCCCCCAAGCTTGAGCTATACTTTCTCCTTTGTGAAGCCAAAAATTATATATGTAATTACGATCATGATGAACCAGATGCATAGGATAAAACTTCTGATGAAATTCCAATTTCAATCGGTTGTAATTCCATGATCCAATAACACCACATAGCCTAAACCATGTCAATGCCTTTACCTTCAAAGATAAAGGGAAGACCTTCTTCTTGATAACATCATCGGGCTACCTGCAAGCTTATACAATCCACATGCTTCATCCACATAGATTAGGTGCATATCGGGATGTAATGTTCAATCTCCTGTATAGGGATTAACTAGCAGTTTCTCTGTCATACCCGAAGGAATTTCAAAGTAAACATTTTAGTAGGTTCAGTAGGTTGAGGAGAAACTCTTTGCTCTTCTGGTCGGGGTGAAGATACCCCGAACAAGCCCCTCAAAGGATTATTTTCCATAGTAACAAGTGACAGTAAATTTCAGCACACTATATAAATGTTTCCTTACCAAATTCCACCTACCAAAGGTGCTTCACTCCCCGGCAATGGCACCAGAAAAGAGTCTTGATGACCCAAAAGTATAGGTGATCTATCTTAGTCCTTTCGATAAGTAAGAGTGTCGAACCCAACGAGGAGCAGAAGGAAATGACAAGCGGTTTTCGGTAAGGTATTCTCTGCAAGCACTGGAATTATCAGTAACAGATAGTTTTGTGATAAGGTAATTCGTAACGGGTAACAAGTAACAAAAGTAAATAAGTTGCAGCAAGGTGTCCCAATCCTTTTTGTAGCAAAGGACAAGCTTGGACAAACTCTTATATAAAGCAAAGCGCTACCGAGGACACATGGGAATTATCGTCAAGCTAGTTTTCATCATGCTCATATGATTCGCGTTCGTTACTTTGATAATTTGATATGTGGGTGGACAGGTGTTTGGGTACTGCCCTTCCTTGGACAAGCATCCCACTTATGATTAACCCCTCTCGCAAGCATCTGCAACTACGAAAGAAGAATTAAGGTAAACCTAACCATAGCATGAACATATGGATCCAAATCAGCCCCTTACGAAGCAATGCATAAACTAGGGTTTAAGCTTCTGTCACTCTAGCAACCCATCATATAATTATTACTTCCCAATGCATTCCCCTAGGCCCAAACAATGGTGAAGTTTCATGTAGTCAATGTTCACATAACACCACTAGAGGAAAGACAACATACATCTCATCAAAATATCGAACGAATACAAATTCACATGACTACTTATAACAAGACTTCAACCATGTCCTCAGGAACAAACGTAACTACTCACAAATCATATTCATGTTCATAAAAAAGAGGGGTATTAATATGCATAAAGGATCTGAACATATGATCTTCCACCGAATAAACAAACTAGCATCAACTACAAGGAGTAATCAACACTACTAGCAACCCACAGGTACCAATCAGAGGTTTTGAGACAAAGATCAGATACAAAGAGATGAACTAGGGTTTGAGAGGAGATGGTGCTAGTGAACATGTTGATGGAGATTGACCCCCTCTTGATGAGAGGATCGATGGTGATGACGATGGCGATAATTTCCCCCTCCCGGAGGGATGTTTCCTCGGCAGAACAGCTCCGCCGGAGCCCTAGATTGCTTCTGCCAAGGTTCCGCCTTGAGATGGGGGCGCTTCATCCCCAAAGCTTCCTTATGATTTTTTCCAGGGCAAAAGACACAATATAGCAGAAGATGGGCATCAGGGGCCTGCCAGGTGGCCCACGAGGCAGGGGGCGCGCCCAGGGGGGGTAGGGCGCGCCTTCCACCCTCGTGGACGGTGGGTGGCCCCCCTCTGGTGCTTTCTTTGCCCATTATTTTTAATATATTCCAAAACTGACTTTCGTGGAGTTTCAGGATATTGGAGTTGTGCAAAATAGGTCTCTAATATTTGCTCCTTTTCCAGCCCAGAATTCCAGCTGCCGGCATTCTCCCTCTTCGTGTAAACCTTGTAAAATAAGAGAGAAAAGGCATAAGTATTGTGACATAATGTGTAGTAACAGTCAATATTGCAATAAATATTGATATAAAAGCATGATGCGAAATGGACGTATTAGCTACTGTTCAACCAGCCCTCCCCACGGGGTCCTGTTCAACCACCCCTCCATGGGCTACTATTCATCCAGCCCTCCACAGGCTACTGTTCAACCAGCTCTCCACGGGGTCATGTTCATCCAGCCCTCCATGGGGTCCTGTTCATCCACCCCCAACCGGCTGGATCGGCATCCTATTCATCCAGCGGCAACAGCCTCTACTACCACAAGGTCCTGTTCATCCAACCCCCCACTGGGAACTGTTCATCCAACCCCCCAACAACGCTCACTGTTCATCAAGAGGTAGCAGGTTCGATCGGCTTCAGTTAGCAGCAGTAGCGAAGGAATCGCTCAATCGGGTTCAGTTAACAGCCAAATCGACCGATTGCTCGGGTTCAGTAACGTGAAGCCTGCAGTGCAACCGCTCGGGTTCAGTTAGAGCCCAACGCCTCGCGCCCACGCGTGTACGTGTACGAGAGAAACGCGCATTGCTTGGCCCCCGACCACCCACTGTAACCAAGAACTCCCCGATATTTTCCTTGCCCTCGCTTCTACCATGGTTTTTTCAGTCATGGACGGCCCAAAGAATGTCATGCAGCTGCGTCTCCGGCCCGCCCAGGATGAAAAGCCCATTTTCTGTCATGTTTTTATCATAGAAGTAGGATCCCACCACATCTATGATGATACCGGGTTTTGTCACAATTATCGTCATAGAAGTGTCATAAGCATGACAGGAAAAAAATTTGTTTGGCCCAAAATGTCACAGATGTGTCTTTTTTTTGTAGTGTATGTTCTGAGATTGATGTTGCTATGACTGTGCTATGCTTAATGCTTGTCACTAGGGCATGAGTGCCATGATTTCAGATCTGAACCTATTATGTTTTCATGAATATATGTGAGTTCTTGATTCGATCTTGCAAGTTATAGTCACCTACTACGTGTTATGATCCGGCAACCCAGGAGTGACAATAGTCGGGACACTTCCTGGTGACGACTGTAGTTTGAGGAGTTCATATATTCACTAAATGATAATGCTTTGATTCAGTTCTCTATTAAAATGAGGCCTTAATATCCCTTAGTTTCCATTAGGACCATACTACCACTGGAGGGTAGGACAAAAGATGTCATTCAAGTTCTTTTCCATAAGCACGTATGACTATATTCGGAATACATGCCTACATTATATTAATGAATTGGAGCTTGTTATGTGTCTCCCTAGGTTATAACTGTTGCATGATGAATGCCGTTCGACATAATTATCCATCATTGATCCATTGCTATGAGCTTTTCACATATTGATCTTTGCTTAGTTACTTTTTCGTTGCCACTGTTACGATTGCTACGAAACTGCTATTGTTACTTTTGCCACTGTTACCGTTACTTCATACTACATTGCTACTAAATATTTTGCTGCAGATATTAACTCTTTTAGGTGTGGTTGAATTTACAACTTAGATGCTAATACGTGAGAATATTCTTTGGCTCCCCTTGTGTCGAATCAATAAATCTGGGTTGAATACTCTACCCTCAAAAACTATTGCGATCCCCTATACTTGTGGGTTATCAAGACATTTTTCTGGCGTCGTTGCTTGGGAGCATAGCTCTATTCCCTGAGTAACTTGGGATTTATATCTGTTGATGACTATGAGGAATATGAAAGACAACAAAACCAAGATCTATCCCTCTACTACGAGGGGAGGTAAGGAACTGCCATCTAGCTCTACACTTGATTCACCTTCTATTTTGAGTAAACTTGCGACATCTACACCTACTATTGATTCTGGTATGTCGCATGTGATTGATGATGCCACTTCTGCTATGAATGATGCTTATGATACTACTTCTTCGCTTGATAATACTGTGCCACTAGGTGAATTTCTTGATGAACAACTTGCTAGGGTTAGAGAGAATGAAATTACTGAAACTGATGATATTATTGAAACTGAAGATTATGATTCTCCCCCTAGATATGAATTTCCTGTTGTACCTGAGGGTTATATTACGGATGAAGAAACTACTAGAGACTTTCTTTCTTGCAATGATAGAGATGATCTTAAGAAACTGTTGGCTAAGCTGAAAGAAAAAACTTTGAATGCTAGAATGCAATATGACCCTAAGTTTGCTACTTCACCTATCTGTGTTACTAATAAGGATTATGAATTCTCTGTCGATCCTGAGTTAATTACTTTGGTGGAATCTGATACTTTCCATGGTTATGAATCTGAAACTGTTGTGGCACATCTTACTAAATTGAATGATATAGCCACCCTATTTGCTCATGAGGAAAAAATTCGCTCTTACTATATTCTTAAGTTGTTTCCTTTCTCGTTAACGGTGATGCAATGTTATGGTTTAATTCTCTGGCTCCTGGTTGTGTGCGTAGTCCCGAGGATATGATTTACTACTTCTCTCCAAAAAAATCCTACTCATAAGAAACAAGCTGCCTTACAGGAAATATTTAACTTTATGCAAATTGAAGAAGAGAGTCTCCCACAAGCTTGGGGGAGGCTTCTCCAATTACTTAATGCTTTGTGTGATCACCCTCTCAAGAAAAATGAAATACTTGATATCTTTTATAATGGACTAACTGATGCTTCTAGGGACCACCTAGATAGTTGTGCTGGTTGTGTTTTCATAGAATGAACTGTTGTGGCACCCCGGCTCAGAGCAACCGGTTCACCTTGCATTGCCAGCCAGAGACCATGTCGTCTGGCAACACACAACATCTTGGTACAAAAACAACCACTTTATTGATGCTAGTGGAACATGGTTGATACCAATGTATCTACTTTTCCAAACACTTTTGCCCTTGTTTTGGACTCTAACTCGCATGATTTGAATGGAACTAACCCGGACTGACGCTGTTTTCAATAGAATTACCATGATGTTGTTTCATGTGTAGAAAACAAAAGTTCTCGGAATGACCTGAAAATCCTCGGACACAAGTTTCAGAAAATATAAAAAATCCTCGCAAAAGATGAAGACCAGGGGGCCCACACCCTGTCCATGAGGGTGGGGGGCGTGCCCACCCCCTCTGGGCGCGCCTCCCTGTCTCGTGGGCCCCCTGAGGCTCCGCCGAACTGAACTCCAACTCCATATATTCCGTCTCGCGAAGAAAAAAAATCAGAGAGAAAGTTTCATCGCGTTTTACCATACGGAGCCGCCGCCAAGCCCTAATCTCTCTCGGGCGGGCTGATCTAGAGTCCGTTCGGGGCTCTAGAGAGGGGGATTCGTCGTTGTCGTCATCATCAACCATCCTCCATCACCAATTTCATGATGCTCACCGCCGTGCGTGAGTAATTCCATCATAGGCTTGCTGGACGGTGATGTGTTGGATGAGATTTATCATGTAATCAAGTTAGTTTTGTTAGGGTTTGATCCCTAGTATCCACTATGTTCTGAGATTGATGTTGCTATGACTTTGCTATGCTTAATGCTTGTCACTAGGGCCCGAGTGCCATGATTTTAGATCTGAACCTATTATGTTTTCATCAATATATGTGTGTTCTTGATCCTATCTTGCAAGTCTATAGTCACCTATTATGTGTTATAATCCGACAACCCCTAAGTGACAATAATCAGGATACTTCTCGGTGATGACCGTAGTTTGAGGAGTTCATGTATTCACTATGTGTTAATGCTTTGGTCCGGTTCTCTATTAAAAGAAGGCCTTAATATCCCTTAGTTTCCACTAGGACCCCACTGCCACGGGAGGGTTGGACAAAAGATGTCATGCAAGTTCTTCTCCATATGCACGTATGACTATATTTGGAATACATGCCTACATTACATTGATGAATTGGAGCTAGTTCTGTGTCACCCTATGTTATAGCTATTACATGAGGAATCGCATTCGACATAATTATCCATCACTGATCCATTGCCTACGAGCTTTTCATATATTGTGCTTCGCTTATTTACCTTTCCGTTGCTAATGTTACCATCACTACAAAACCCAAAAATATTGCTATTACTATCTTTACCTTTTATTACTGTTACCATTACTATCATACTACTTTGCTACTAAATACCTTGCTGCAGATACTAAGTTATCCAGGTGTGGTTGAATTGACAACTCAACTGCTAATACTCAAGAATATTCTTTGGCTCCCCTTGTGTCGAATCAATAAATTTGGGTTCAATACTCTACCCTCGAAAGCTGTTGCGATCCCCTACACTTGTGGGTCATCAATGGTTCATATTACAACAAGTTAGGAGGCCGAGCGGCACACACGGTGCGGCTGAACAATATGTACATTATTTAATGAACATAAAGGGGGGCCTCGATCATGACAACTACACGGCAGCGGAACAACGATGAAGCGGGACTCCATAGCACAGGGACACCGATGTGAACACGAGCTAGACTCGAGCAGCACTCCGTTCCAACTAACCTTTCCGGAAATCTGGCATGACACGCCAGGTCAGTACATTGAATGTACTTGCAAGCTCACAACAAGCATAAACATAATGACAAACAATATCATAATATTAACCAATTTAATCATCAATGCAAAAATCATGCTAGGGATGCAGTGAATAAAATCTCATGCCTCAAGTCTCATAGACTTGCTTAACAAGGGGTTACCACGAAACCAAACGGTGATCTTTCCTGGATCACAAAACGGGCCAACCTCATGGTCATCAAACGGGTTACCTCGTAACCGAACGGTAATCTCTTGGATCACAAACGGACCAACAACTTGGTCATCAAACGGGTTACCTCATAACTGAACGGTGATCTCTCAGATCACAAAGGGACCAACAACTTGGTCAATGACATCAACATGGTTTTCCAACCATCCTCTTTCCAACAGTGCCAATTTATTAATTTAGTGTGCAAGATTTATTAAAACATTGACCCATGGTGTGACCTACTTTTGAGCATGTCTGTAACCATGGACTCGGCTATCGATAGATTTAATATACTCTGGAGAGGTAGCGCACTGTACCCACACCAAGGAACCCATGGCCTTGCACTCCCATTCGGGTGGACCAACGGCATTCCAACAAAACCCCTCCATTGCCACGACACTCTCCCAGACACTCCAACTAACTCCCCACTGGGCTAAGTCATGGGTGGCCCCGTGTCTACCCCAGACACCAATGGCCACCGTCATGGCAAAACGGCCACATCGTGGCAAAATGGTCCCAAACGGGGACAAGGTACCATAACAACATCAACGGGCACACAAGGTTATGTCTGCTTACTGGGCCAGGGTACCGCATGCCCATAACATTCCCTCGTTGGAGGTACCAACCAGAGGCATGAAAACAGACCGAATAAAGGCCTTCCCATAAAGGCAAATGTGGTTGCGCTGGGAAAAACTCGATTCAGTGGCACCATGACCCGATCAACGATATGTTCAAGTTGATTTGTTATCAGGTTCAACATAAAATAAAAATAACCGGTGTCATGATATGCCATGCAAATGCACTCATGTGACATGCTTCACTACTCATCAGAACAATACCGGGTCAACTTATATCAAGCACTAATCAAACATTCCAGAGACTCATGGCACTATTCTGGTCATGTTTATGCAGCAACTAACCATGGCAATAACTTAGCATAATTATTTTCTTAACAAAGAAAATATTATCCCAACTAGTTCTTTTCCATAAGCAAATTATTTCTCCAAAACTAGCATAACTTATAATGACTTAAAACTAACTTGGTTAACTCCTTACTTACTATAAATCACCATGTCCACATATTCAAGCTTTCAACAGAATGAAAATAACTATTTAACTTGGTGATATAAATGCATGAACTAATTTAATCATTCAAGTTGAAAATAAATCACAAATATTGCAATGGCGCCATGAAAATGTTGTTGTGGCTTGCCTTAGTGCAGATGAGGGTCACACTCCTCCTGGTGATCCTCAAGAAAAGCTTCACCCTCTGAAATCAATTCAAAAACACAAATATAAAATATCAAGAAACACTTTGAAATTCACCAGAAAATCTTAGCAACATAGAAAAATCTCATCTTTGGTGTGGCGCTAGAGATTTTCATACAGAACACAATGTAAAAAGAATCAATTCATTTGGACTTATGGTTAAAATGTTGTGGCTGTTTGAAGCTCTCTGGAATTATTTGCATTTGAAATAATATAAACAGAACTGGGGGTGACGTCGAAGGCGTAAACCCCGCGGGGCGCCTCCACTCGTACCGCTTTGGCTGCGGCCAGAGTGGCTGACAGCGGGCCCCGCTGGTCAGGTGAGAGGGAGGGGGCGAGAGAGAGACAGAGCATGGAGGGGCTTCGCCGGAGCACACGCTGTCGAGGAGGGCGACTTGGCCTGATCTGAAGGGATGGATCAAAGGATAAGAGAGAGGCGCACCTGCCCGTACCCGTAGAACAAATAGGGGTGGTCGGACAGCGACGGAATGAGCCTCTCCAGCGACGGTAGAAGGCCGTGGTCGCCGGAGTTGGAGATGACAGTGACGAGGGGCGGCCCTAGTGGCTCCAACCGAGTGATATGGCACCACTGAAGCACGGCGGATGCCCTAGAAGAGTCGCCTGAGCTTGGGAGGGGCTGGAGTGGTGCGGACAGACAAAGGGGATCACCGGCGAGCTTGAGCTTGGGGACGGCGGCCCGAGGCCTGCCCGGCCGGGCTACGGCTTCCTACGAGTTTGCGGGGTGTGTGAGTGGAGCTGAGGATGCTCGAGAAGGCCGGGGGGGCTGGATTTATAGCCGAGCGGAGCAAGGGGTTCGAGCTCCGTCGGAGGACACCTAGACGCTACGCCCAGCGATGAACATCGTCAGTGAGCGAGGGGGAAGGCGATGGAGCTCATGCGGGCATTATGAACGGATGGAGACGAGCACAGGAACGCGGGGGTGGTGACGAACACAGTGCACAGCGCACTGTTGGGTTGGCCGAACCGCGCCCATGCTCGCTGCGGCGAGCTCCGGTGTCGCCGAGCGCCATGGGGAAGTTAATGGCGTCGGGACGATGATGGTGGCGAGGTTTGGCGGGGAAGCGAGCACACGCCGAACAGAGCGCTTGGCGGCACTCAGAGCATGTTCGATGGCAGGCTGGCAT
The DNA here is from genome assembly GCF_018294505.1 of Triticum aestivum. Lineage (NCBI taxonomy): Eukaryota > Viridiplantae > Streptophyta > Magnoliopsida > Poales > Poaceae > Triticum > Triticum aestivum. The sequence continues at coordinate 516,928,605 of NC_057813.1, forward strand.
CATACACACGCGTGGTCACCGCTTGCACTGCGGCATAGAGCCACGGCTTGCCCCAAATTTCGTGTCTGGCTTGTAGTCCTTAGTGTTTAGGTTAGGGCCAAGGCTTTGAGTTGAGCTCAGGTGCAGTAAACTGGATTTTTACTTCATTGCAAGTTACTGGTCAGTAACTTTGACAGCTTGTTGTGGTTAAATGGTTGGGAGTTGGGAGCTGTGATTTGGTGGTTAGCAATCATCTAGGAGGGTAGTGATGCACAAGAAAATGCAGCCTCATTGGAGCAAGTAAAATGGTAGTTGATGTAGAAACTACCATTTCTGTCCAGAACAGAAAATAATTTATGTAGCAAAAATATTCCAAAAAGTGCTGTGATATTTTTCTCTCGCGGAGGTGCCCTAGGGTTCAAAGGATTTTTGTGAATTTTCTCAGATTTTTGTGGGCAAGAAAAATTGGGGTTGCTTTGGAGCACAAGTTTTTGGTTAGGGTTTTTGAGAGGAAAATGAATATTTTTCATTTAAGAAAAATATCAATGATATTATTTTGAGGTAGACCAGAGAGGAAATGATGGCTAGGGAGAGAAATAAGCCACTTGGGTGAAAGCCAAGGTGATGCCCAAGTGTTTTAAGTCCAACTGAAATGATTCAAACTCCAAAATTGAAATCAAATCCAATGAAATCCAGAAAAAGAAGAGAGGGCAAAAACCAGCCTGTCACAACTGTTGAGCAGGCTGAATTGCTATTGAATAATATATTGAGTAATGATAATGATTGGACACTTCCTGAACCAACTCCTAAGCAAACTCCAAAGAAAAGAGGTATTCTATTTCTCAGTCTTGAAGATATGCAAGAGGCAAAGAAATCTATGAAAGAAAAAGGTATTAAGGCTGAAGATGTTAAGAATTTACTGCCTATTGAAGAAATACATGGTCTTGATAACCCGACACTGGTAGTAGAGGTAAACTCTCTCTTTAGATTTGATGAAGATGATATCCCTCATAATAAGTCTGGTAGTCGATGCTTGGATGAGTTTGGTAATTTTATTGTTAAATAAGAAAATTCCAATGCTTATGTTAGTAGACAATTGAAACGCAATGCTCACATGCTTGACTGCTTGGGTGATTATATGAGTAGAACTGTTAATGATCTTAAGCTTATTAGTAAACATGCTTCCATGGTTAAAACTCAAGTAGAAGAAGTACTTAAGGCACATGATGATTTGCTCAATGAGTTGAATAGTAAGAATAATGATAATGTTGTTAGGGTTATGACTAGAGGTGGTAAAATGACCCAAGAACTTTTGTATCCTGAGGGCCATCCTAAGAGAGTTGAGCAAGATTCTCAAAGAATTAATATTGATGCACCTAGTCCTAGTAATAAAAAGATAAAGAAAACTGATAGGACTTTGCATGCTTCTAGTGAACCTGTTATAGACACACCTGAGATCCAAATGATATTTCAATTTTTGATGTTGATGCACAATCTGGTGATGAACATGAACCTAGTGATAATGTTAATGATGATGTTCATGTTGATGCTCAACCTAGTAATGATAATGACGTAGAGATTGAACCTGTTGTTGATCTTGATAACCCACAATCAAAGAATCAACATTATGATAAGAGAGACTTCGTTGCTAGAAAGCATGGTAAAGAAAGAGAACCATGGGTTCAGAAACCCATGCCCTTTCCTCCTAAACCATCCAAGAAAAAGGATGATGAGGATTTTGAGCTCTTTTGTGAAATGATTAGACCTATCTTTTTGCGTATGTGTCTGACTGATATGCTTAAAATGCCTCCTTATGCTAAGTATATGAAAGATATTGTTACAAATAAAAGAAACATACCGGAAGCTGAAATTTCCACCATTCTTGCTAATTATACTTTTAAGGGTAGAATACCTAAGAAACTTGGAGATCCAGGAATACCAACTATACCATGCTCCATTAAAAGAAACTATGTTAAAACTGCTTTATGTGATCTTGGAGCCGGTGTTAGTGTTATGTCTTTCTCTTTATATCATATACTTGATTTGAATAAGTTCACACCTACTGAAATCTCTTTGCAAATGGCCGATAAATCAACTTCTATACCCATCGATGTTTCTGAGGATGTGCCTGTTGTGGTTGCAAACTTTACTATCTTAACAGACTTTGTTATTCTTGATATTCCTGAGGACGACAGTTTGTTGATCATCCTTGGTAGACCCTTTTTGAATACTGCGGTGGCTGTTATTGATTGCAACAAAGGCAATGTCACTTTTCATGTTAATGGTAATGAGCATATGGTACACTTTCCGAAGAAACAACCTCAAGTTCATAGTATCAATTCTATTGGAAAATTTCAACTATTACTATTGGAGGTTTGAATTCCCTCTTCCTACTATCAAAAATAAATATGATATTCTTATTGTTGGGGACATGCATATCCCCGTTGAGGTAACCTAGTGTTATTCAAAAATTCTCTGGTTTCATATAAGACTTGATCAACCTTGTTAATGGATTCCTTTTGATGAGCATGAGATGGATGAATTTTGAAAGCACAAATTTTTGTGCCCACCTTTTACTTTCTTTTATTTAGAATATATAAAGCAAAAATAGTATTATCTATCTGTTTTCTGATTTATCCTTGCAACAAGAAAATACCCCGAAAATAAAAGTTCTCCAAATGCCCTGAAAAATTAGTATGATTTTTTATATAATATTTTAGAATTTCTGGCACTGAACATGCACCTGGGGGATGCACCAGTGGGCCACAAGGGTGGAGGCAGCGCCCTACCCCCTAGGCGCGCCCCCTGCCTTGTGGGTCCCATGTGGGTCTCCGTCACTTATTCCAGCACCCATGCACTTTGTCTTCCTCTAGAAAAAATCATCTTGTAGCTCAAACTCGTGTTCTTGCTCATCTTGTTGCCATTTTCAACCCCCTTGTGCAAAGCTCCATTTGCAAAACTGTTTTGGGGGATTGTTCTTCGGTACGTGACTCCTCCAATGGTCCAATTAGTTTTTGTTCTAGTGCTTTATTTATTGCAACTTTTTGCTGCTTAGATGACCATGTTCTTGAGCTTGCATGTCAAATTTATATGGTCCAAAGTAGTTTTGATGCATGATTTAGCCTCTAGGCACTTGTGGGAGTAGTTGCTATCAATTTTGTTGAGTTTGGTTCACTTTTATTTTGATTCACTAAAAATTTCAGAAATTTTTAGAGGAAGAAAATGATGAGGAGATTGTTGAGAGGCTCCTCGAGCTAAGGTTCAAAGGAAAAGGAAAATGAAGATAAGGAAAAGCCCAAGTACAACCTTCCTCGCACCACGGAGGTCCGACCGTGTGAATGGCCATGTGATGCATTCTTGGAGGCGGCCGGAATTTATTAGGATTTCTATTATTTGGCTGAGAACGCAGGCATCACCGACTTTCTCCACGATAAGTGTGATCAGTACCTCCTACTCACTAATACTTTTGTGCAAAAATTTCACTTTCATGCTAGGAGATCACCACCCATGGTAGAATTTTATTTATATGATGAGCATAAGGAGATAATCGTTTATGACTTTTGTGAGGCTTGCAAATTACCTCATGAGGGCAGTGTCGACGAGCCATGTCCTAGAGATGTGGAAGATTTTATTGATGAAGTTGCCGTAGGGGAAAGGAGAAAGGTGTCGGAAGCGAGGGTGTCTAGTTTACATTTTTCCTGTTTTGCACTACTACTCATTATTTGCTGGGAGATGTTTAATTGGCCGCCGGGAGAGTGGAGGCCTTGGTGCTCCTGACCTTGCTATTTGGCGCCGTGCTTTACTTCGTGATAAAACTTTTAGTTTAGGCGCTATGGTTGCTCGAAGGTTGAGTTTAAACCGTACGAAGGGTCGTATATTTGGTGGTATCTATGCCTCCCGCCTTGCTAAATGCTTCAGATACCCATTAGGCACGATGAAAAAGAGGATAAGTCGCTGCCCACTATAAACTTAGATTATGGCAGTATGGTAGCACATGATTTTATTAAGAAAGATGATGACAAGAGACTCATCTATAACCTGGTATTTAGCGAGAGGACTTGTCAGATTATTACCCTGCCTACACCTTCTTTGTTCGATATTCATTTAGACAGGTACTTCATTTTTCCCACGGACATCTACGCATACTGGAAGGGGATGCGGTCCCCAGTTCCTGAGCCAGAGCCATCACGTGATCCATATCAGGAGTCTATTTATCAGTGGAAGCCGCAGGAGCTCCCTAACCAGTGGAACCCCCAGGATCCTCCTCAGTACACTGGAGAGGGCTACTTTGATCCATGGGTGTAGACCAACTTAGGCCAAAAGCCTAACCTTGGGGGAGTACGTATTTCTCACCAACATTACATTCATGTTCACACACTCATTCTAGTTGTCGGTGTTCATACTTTTTTATTGTAATATCCATGTTAGTTTATTTTCTTTTACCTGCTTTCTTCTTTTGTGTTTGGAAAACTTTGAGAAAAAAAGTTAGTTGTAGTTTAGTTTACTTTCCATGTTTATGCAGTACAACTATGAAAGAAAACTCAAAAAAAATTCTCGTTCTTCTTTTGCTTGTTGGGAGCTTTCTTGTGTAAATAGTTTTTCTCGTTCTTGTTTTATTTTCTTCAGAAAAACAAAAACTCCAAAACATTTTAATGTGTTTCTTTGAAATTCTTTTCTTTTCTTTGGGGGTTGAGAAGAGAAGACCATGATGAAAATGTTGAGTGGCTCTCATATGCATTATTGTTAATCTAACAAAGAGCTCATATTACCTTGTCTTCTCCTTTGAATAAATGTTTGCTGATTCCAGCTTAGTCCAATGCACGTGCACTATTATTATTATTTACACTGTTTGGTCATGCAAGTGAAAGGCAATAATGACGATATATGATGAAATGATTGAGATGAGGAAAAGCTGGTATGAACTCAACCTATCTTGTTTTCGTAAATATGATTAGTTCATCGTTCCTGATTCAGACCATTATGAATGAAACATGTTTGCAATGACAATTAGAGATTATAGTTACTCATGCCATGCTTAATTAGCTAGGAGTTTATAATGGTTTACCTTGCGTGCCAACATGCTTTTAAAATGGTTGTGATGTAGTATGATAGGATGGTATCTTCCTTTGAATGATTCGAGTGACTTGACTTGGCACATGTTCACGCATGTAGTTGAAACAAAATCAACATAACCTCCACGATATTTATGTTCATGGTGATTTATATCCTACTCATGCTTGCACTTAGTGTTGGTTAATATCAATGCATGTTTATGATTGTTGTCACTCTCTAGTTGGTCGCTTCCCAGTGTTTTTCTAGCCTTCACTTGTACTAAGCGGGAATATTGCTTGTGCGTCCACTTCCATAAACCCAAAGTTGTTCCATGTGAGTCCACCATACCTACCTATATGCGGTATTTAGCTGCCGTTCCAAGTAAATTTGCATGTGCCAAACTCTAAACCTTCAAATGATAATCTATTTTGTATGCGCAAATCGCTCATGTAGCGATTGGGGGATGTCAGTATCTTCCATACTAGGTGGGTTATTCTCACGATGAGTGGACTCTGCTCATCATTCACGAGAAAATGGCCGGTAATCAGGATGCCCAGTCCCATGCTCAAATCAAATCAAAATAATTACAAACAAAACTCCCCCAGGATTGTTACTAGTTGGACGGTACCCGTAGTTTCGGACAAGCCGTGGAGTGTGCTTGTTGGAGATGGGGGAGTATGCTACCTGTTGATCTTGTGTTGGTTTTTCCCTTCAAGAGAAAGGGTGATGCAGCAAAGTAGATTAAGTATTTCTCTTAGTTTGAGAACCAAGGTATCAACCCAGTAGGAGAAAACACACAAGTCACCAAATACCTGCACAAACAATCAAACAAACTTGCACCCAACATGATAAAGGGGTTGTCAATCCCTTCAGGTTACTTGCAAAAGTGAGATCTGATAGAGATAAATAAACGGTAAAGTAAATATTTTTGGTGTTTTTGGTTTATAGATCGGAAAGTAAAAGATTGTAAAACAGTAGGTCGGAAACTTATATGATGGAAAAGAGAACTTATATGATGGAAAAGAGACCCGTGGGCCATAGGTTTCACTAGTGGATTCTCTCAAGATAGCGAATAATACGATGGTTGAACAAATTACTGCCGAGCAATTGATAGAAGAGCGCATAATTATGACGATATCTAAGGCAATGATCATGAACATAGGCATCACGTCTGTGTCAAGTAGACCGAAACGATTCTGCATCTACTACTATTACTCTACACATCGACCACCTTCAGCATGCATCTAGAGTATTAAGTTCATAAAGAATGGAGTAACACATTAAGTAAGATGACATGATGTAGAGGAATTAACTCAAGCAATATGATGAAAACCCCATCTTTTTATCCTCGATGGCAACAATACAGGACGTGCCTTGCTGCCCCTACTATCATTGGGAAAGGACACCGCAAGATTGAACCCAAAGCTAAGCACTTCTCCCATTGCAAGAAAAAACAATCTAGTAGGCCAAACTAAACCGATAATTCGAAGAGACTTGCAAAGATATCAAATCATGCATATAAGAATTCAGAGAAGATTCAAATAATATTCATAGATAATCTGATCATAAATCCACAATTCATCGGATCTCGGCAAACACACTGCAAAAGATTATTACATCGAATAGATCTCCAAGAACATCGAGGAGAACATGGTATTGAGAATCAAAGAGAGAGAAGAAGCCATCTAGCTACTAGCTATGGACCCGTAGGTCTATGGTAAACTACTCACGCTTCATCGGAAGGGCAATGGTGTTGATGTAGAAGCCCTCCATGATCGAATCCCCCTCCGGCAAGACGCCGGAAAAGGTCCCTAGATGGGATCTCACGGGTATAGAAGGTTGCGGTGGTGGAAAAGTGTTTTCGTGGCTTCCCTTGATGGTTTTGGGGTATAAGAGTATATATGGGCGAAAGAATTAGGTCAGGAGACCCACGAGGGGCCCACAAGACAGGGGGCACCCTCCACCCTTGTGGCCGCCTCGTAGCTCCTCCGACTTCACCTTCAAGTCTCCTGGTTTGCTTCTGGGTCCAAGAGAGATCATCGCGAAAGTTTTATTCTGTTTGGACTCCGTTTGGTATTCCTAGGTTAATAGGTTAGTCCCAAAAATAATATAAAATAGCATATAAATGCATATAAAACATCCAAAACATATAATATAATAGCATGGAACAATAAAAAAATTATAGATACGTTGGAGATGTATCAGAGTATAAACTTTACCATTCTGTTTGGGAACCGCCTATAATGTATGTAGTATGGAAGATACTGAGATCTCTTGGTTGTTATGTTGACAATGAAAGCATACCGCTCAAAATATTATTTATCTTTGTTTCAAAAACTCGAGCTCTGGCACCTCTGCAAATCCCTGCTTCCCTCTGCGAAGGGCCTATCTATTTACTTTTATTGCTGAGTCATCATCCTCTTTTAAAAAGCACCAGTTAGAGAGCACCACTGTCATTTGTATGCATTGTTATTAATTGATATTGAGTATGACTGTGGTTGGATCTCTTTTACCATGAATTACAATGTCTAGTCGGTCCTTGATCTTCAGGGGTGCTCTGCATTTATGTTTTGCGGTCTCAGAAAGGGCTAGGGAGATACCATTTTGTTATATCATATCATTATTGTTTTGAAAAAGTGTTGTCATCCGAGAATTATTATTATTACTAGCTAGTTGATTATGCCATTGATATGAGTAAACATGAGACCTAAATGTTATTGTGAATATGGTTGGTTCATGATCTTTGCTGAAAACCTGAATGTTGGCTATACATATTTGCAACAACAAGATCAAGTAGAGTTTGTAAAGTTTTTCTTTATCACTTTCAATTTATCAACTGAATTGCTTGAGGACAAGCAATGGGTTAATCTTGGGGGAGTTGATACGTCTCCATCGTATCTACTTTTCCAAACTCTTTTGCCCTTGTTTTGGACTCTAATCTGCATGATTTGAATGGAACTAACCCAGACTGGCGTTGTTTTCACCAGAATTGCCATGGTGTTATTTTTGTGCAAAAATAAAGTTCTCGGAATGACCTGAAACTTCACGGAGAATACTTTTGGAATAAATAAAAAATATTGGCGAGAATCAACCAGAGGGGACCCACACCTGGTCCACAAGGGTGGGGGCGCGCCCCTGGCTTGTGAGTCCCACGAAGATCCACCGACCTCAACTCCAACTCCATATATTCACGTTCGGGGAGAAAAAATCTGAGAGAAGGATTCATCGCGTTTTACGATACGGAGCCGCTGCCACCTCCTGTTCTTCCTCGGGAGGGCAGATCTGGAGTCCGTTTTGGGCTCCGGAGAGGGAAAATTGACGTTGCCGTCATCATCAACCATCCTCCATCACCAATTTCATGATGCTCACCGTTGTGCATGAGTAATTCCATCGTAGGCTTGCTAGATGGTGATGGGTTGGATGAGATTTATCATGTAATTAAGTTAGTTTTATTAGGGTTTGATCCCTAGTATCCGCTATGTTCTGAAATTGATGTTGCTATGACTTTGCTATGCTTAATGCTTGTCACTAGGGCCTGAGTGTCATGATTTCAGATATGAACCTATTATTTTTCCATGAATATATGTGAGTTCTTAATTCGATCTTGCAAGTTATAGTCACCTAATACATGTTATGATCCGGCAACTCCGGAGTGACAATAGTCGGGACACTTCCCGGTGATGACCGTAGTTTGAGGAGTTCATGTATTCACCAAATGCTAATGCTTTGGTAGGTTTTCTACTAAAAGTATGCCTTAATATCCCTTAGTTTCCATTAGGACCCCGCTGCCACGGGAGGGTAGGACAAAGATGTCATGCAAGTTCTTTTCCATAAGCACGTATGACTATATTCGGAATATATGCCTACATTATATTGATAAATTGGAGCTAGTTCTGTGTCACCCTAGGTTGTAGCTGTTGCATGATGAATGACATCTGACATAATTATCCATCATTGATCCATTGCCTACGAGCTTTTCACATATTGATCTTTGCTTAGTTACTTTTCCGTTGTCATTGTTACGATTGCTACAAAACTGCTACTGTTACTGTTACTTCCATACTACTTTGCTACTAAATATTTTGCTGCAAATATTAAGTCTTTCAGGCGTGGTTGAACTGACAACTCAGCTGCTAATACTTGAGAATATTCTTTGGCTCCCCTTGTGTCGAATCAATAAATTTGGGTTAAATACTCTACCCTCAAAAAATGTTGCGATCTCATATACTTGTGGGTTATCAGGTCAACGGTCCAATGATGATGGCGGCTTCTAAAACGTGTGCATGTGGTATACGCTTTAGGTCTGCTGCACCGACTATTCGTTCCGATACGTTATGTGGATGGATCGGCGACGACACCGGTTTTAGATATGGGGAGTGAAAGCACTCCACATTATCGAGTTTTGTAGGTGTGAGTGGTGGCTTTGGGTGGCTTGATGTATATTCTTGTTAGACCTATGTTGAATAATAATTAAAGATGGCCGTATGCATCGATTGATGCAGAGGCCGGGGGTTTTAACCTCCTTTTCTAAAAAAATCAAGTATTTGGGAAAACATATCAGTATCTACAGTAGCAAATTTGTACCATTAGATCAGTCACGAAAAATTATTATTGTCTTTTATTTATTTTGTATTGTAGATATCGATATTTTACTCTATAATGTTCGTCAAATACACACAAGTTTAGATCACACCAACGCCTTAGTCACCTATTTCACGCAGCCGCCACCTCTCTGGAAAATTAGGGTTCCTCCAACCCCTGTTGGCGCTGCTGCTGACCTGCCTCGTCTCTGGTGGCCTTAGGGCCATGGGGGCGTGGTGGATCCTGGCCTTTGCCGGTGGGAGGGCTCCGTTTTTAGATGTGTTTTCGAGTTTTGTTAGGGTTCATGTCCTGCTCAGGAAGGCGAGGCGACGGCGGCTCCCTGGAGATGGAATAAGGCTATCCCCGCCTAACCCCTGTTCCGGTGGTGCATCTAGCATCGTCAGTGGGCGTGTGGAGGTGTGTCTCGGATGGATCTGCTTCTGGTGGATTTACTCGGATCTGTTCATCGTTCGTCTATCTTTTTTGTGTCTTCAGGTTGTATCATTTCGATCTACCTTCTCCATCAGTGGTGGTTGTTGTTCTGGTGCACTCGCCTTATGGGGCTTAACACAATGACTTCCCGACTGTCTACTACAACAAGTTTTCCCCGGCCCCGATGAGGGAGGGGGTGATGGCAGCGCGCCTTCGGCACGCTTCAGTGCTTGTAGTGGTCGCTAGGTGGTCTATAAATCTAGATGTAGTTTTTATTATTTCTGGTGTTTGTTGTACCACCATGATTGAAGATGAATAGATCGGATGTTTTCCAAAAAACATACACAAGTTTGAATTGCACGAAGTTTGATACACCTCATTGGAACCGACGACCGTTAGTAACTGATTGTCAGTCCAGTTCTTTAAGAACTAAGTGGAGCGGCAGATATGAACATGTTTCTCAAAATTGTGATTAACTTTGGAAAAACGAACATTTTTTTAAAAAGTGTGAACAATTTTTGAAATTCTGGACTTGTTTAAAAACACGAACAGTTTTTTGACACTGATTTTTTTTTTTGAAAACATGCTTTTTTTAAATAACAATCTGCACAATTTTTAAAAAGTGCAAATATTTTTTGAAATTGCAGAACATTTTTATTTTGTGATTTGTTTTTGAAAAGCGGAACAAAATTTTGAAATAATGACATTTTTTAAAAGTTTCTAATATTTTATCAAAAATAAACATAATTTGCAGCTGGAACTCCCAACCCAACATAACGCATTAAATGGGCCGGCCTAACCGATCGCTAGCTGCCTCCGCCCGTGCGTTTTAGCCACATTCTGTCGCATTAAGCGTCATATAAGCATTGTATCTTGCCCGCGAGACAGGCAGCGCCAGTACATCTGAATCGCAGGTGAATCATTCAGGCATGCTGCTCCATGCGTTCCTGATCGTTGACATCTGCGTGGGACAAAGTAAAATCTTCATCCATGTCTGTGTGTTGGAGCGCGCACGATGTTACGTCCAAATAGGCTATGAATGGCCCATGAATGGGACGGCGGAATTGCTCGGCTTCAGACTAGTCTTCGATCGATACAGCGGCTGGAACCATGCAAACCTCGCATTCCTTGATTTCCTGCAAGCGGCTCAGGGTGAGTGGATGGACGCGCGTGTATGGGTTCCAAGGAAAGGCTTTCCCAGATCACAACCTCTATTTATTTATTTTTTACGAAATAACCACTCTCTCGTACCGTGCACTCCCCCGAAGTATCTACAGTCGGGCACCCAAAACCGGCCTCAAACGTCCAGACGACCCGGTCATTGATCGGTCATAAAAATTTGATACATACAGGTGTCAAACGTCCAGTCTGGCCTACACCCCTCGTATACAGCCCAAATATAAAAGGTGAATACGAGGCTGACCGGCATCACTCAGGTACAGCCCATTCGAAATACGCCTTCAAGCACGTCATGAATGGACAATTCCATTCGAAATGCGCCTTCAAGTGTTCCCTACCCTAGCCGCCGCCACGGGCGAGGCCACTAGGGAGGCGATCTTTTCCACCGATCTCCGCCGGCGAGGGCGCTAGCCCCCTCTCTCTTCGGCTGCTGCTCCGGCGGCAGGAGGGAGGGGGGACCCGTTCCTCCGCTTTGTAGTTAGGGTTTGGATTTGTACGTCGTGGTGCGCCGTTGGGGTGGTGGGAGCGACGCCTGGACGAATAAATCTGCCTCAACTCCACTCCCACACCGGCGGTGTCCTTCATGACGGCTGAGGGAGTCCTGGATAAGGGGGTATCCGGACAGCCGGACTATATTCATCGTCCGGACTATAGAAGCGTCAAGATACAAGACTTAAGACTTCGGCTCGTGTCCGGATGGGACTCTCCTTTGCGTGGAAGACAAGCTTGGCGATCCGAATATTATATTTCCTTCCTTGTAACCGACTCCATGTAAACCCTAGCTCTCCGGTGTCTGTATAAACCGAAGAGCATGGTCCTTAGAAGGCCGATCACAATTACAATCATACCATCATAGGCTAGCTCTTAGGGTTTAGCCTCTACGATCTCGTGGTAGATCTACTCTTGTATTCCACATATCTTCAATATTAATCAAGCAGGAAGTAGGGTTTTACCTCCATCGGGAGGGCCTGAACCTGGGTAAACATTATGTCCCTTGCTTCCTGTTACCGTCAGCCTAAGACGCACAGATCGGGACCCCCTACCCGAGATCCGCCGGTTTTGACACCGATATTGGTGCTTTCATTGAGAGTTCCTGTGTGTCGCCGCTGCAAGGGCTCGATGGCTCGTCTCGTTGTCAAGGACGATATTACTTCCGGGGAAGCGCTGGCTGTTGGCCAGACTCTCCGGCTTGGCGGCTTCATTATGACCGCCACATCGGCTGTCGCGCCGATGATGGCCTCTCGGGTCATCACGCATAACCTTCGCATTGGTTCGGAGCTTTCCGAACAGATGGATCCGATGAAGCTCTCCTCTCTTAACGAGCTCTTGGATCGCATCGCCGCCTTGGGAGTTGCTACGGACTATGATCGGATTGGGCTTAAACCCGACCAGAGGGACATTAGATCCCCGCCGGCCACCCATGAGATAGCAGTAGTGGAGGAATCACACGTGGGTCGCCCCTCAAGTTTGAGGACGAACTATGTTCGGATCATCGAATTCAGCGAATCGAACACCCACCCAAAGGACTACATGACCCAGGTCCCGGACTTAGAATCGGGCGTTGGGCCAAAGGGATCAGGTAATGCTCCAGATCCCGAACTGACAGGCTCGGTACTTCCCGTGCCCCGGGGCGTCAGATCGAATCAAAATCCGGCTTCGGCCGATGATGCCCGCTCGGACTTAATCCGTCTCTCCCGTGTCCGGCAGGAGCCCCAGGAGACGGTACATCGTTACTAGGCCAGATTTCTCCTTGCTCTTAATACGGTCAAGGACTGCCACGAGGAGGACGTAGTCTCTCTTTTCTGCAGAAACTGCACGAACAAAGGACTCCTTAATGCTATAAGTCGCCACGACATAGAGCACCTTACGGACTTAGCAACCATAGTACAAAAGTACTGTGCGATGGAAAGTGCCTGGAAAACCCAGACAGAATTTTGGGATAGTACGGCCCTTGCCGGAGCCTTTGTCCGAACTAAATGACCGAACTCTCGTAAGTCGACCAACTCAATTCCCAAGAAACCAAAGCCCGCCCCAGGGCGTGGGACCGTATTGGAAGGATGGCTCAACGGGCCGTGTAAGCTTCACGGCACGCCGGACGCTACGCCGACCCATAGCCTTAGAGCATGTTGGATACTCCGGAAGGTAGCTAAGAGTGGCGAGGATCTCCTCGAGAGCCATAAAGTAGAACCACATCCCGCCAAGGAACACAATACGGTGCTGATAGTCTTCGAGACCTTCGCCTCAAATAATAGGCGCAAGCGAGCGCATCGAAGCTCCGCTGAAAGTTGCCATGTGGCAAAAGTAAATCCGTGGAACGACACTGCTATAACCTTCAATGCCAGTGACGAACCCCAATTCCAGTCCGTCCGGGCGCCGGCCGCTCTGGTCCTCAGCCCAATAGTGGATGGCTTTCGGCTCACTAAAGTACTCATGGACGGCGGAAGCGGATTAAACCTAATCTATGAAGAAACCCTCAAAAAGATGGAGATTGACAAAAGCCGCATTGAACAAAGTGGCACGACCTTCAGGGGAATTATCCCTAGTCGGGAGGCTTGGTGTGCGGGTAAAATCACACTCGACGTGGTATTCGGCACCCCAGAGAATTACAGGTCCGAAGAAATCACTTTCCAAGTGGCTCCTTTCAACAGCGGATACCACGCCCTTCTAGGGCGGGACGCGTTTGCGAGCTTTCAAGCCATACCCCATTACGGGTACATGAAGCTTAAAATGCCCGGACCTAATGGGATCATCACTCTAGCTAGTGATCCGAACGTCGCACTCCGTGCCGAAAACAAAACCGCAACGCTGGCCTTGGAAGCATTATCCGAAACCCTAGCGGAAGAAGAATTAACCACGCTACGCGCCACCGTGGATAGGGACGACGTGATACTCGACAAGCGACCCAAGTCCACCTCATTCAAACCCGCAGATGAGACAGTCAAATTCCAAGTCCACCCAACGGACCCCATGAAGACAGCTTCCATCGGGACACAGTTGAACCCCGCCATGGACGCCGCACTGCGTGACTTCTTGCGCGAGAATTGGGATATATTCGCCTGGCACCCATCGGACATGACGGGCATCCCACGTGGATTGGCCGAACACAGCCTTAACATACTAAAGGGATACAAACCTGTTAAACAGACCCTAAGGCGATTTTTGGAGCCCAAACGGCAAGCCATGGGGGAGGAGCTAGCCAAGTTACTTGAGGTCGGATTCATTAGAGATATCAAACATACGGATTGGCTGGCAAACCTGGTAATGGTACCAAAGAAGGACAAATCCTGGCGCCTGTGCGTCGACTTCAAAGACCTTAACAAGGCTTGCCCCAAGGATCCCTTTCCCCTCCCTCGCATCGATCAAATCATCGATGCCACAGCCGGACACGACTCGCTGTGTTTCCTCGACGCATACTCTGGATACCACCAAATAAAGATGGCAGAGTCCGACCAAGCTGCAACAGCTTTCATAACAACGTACGGCCCTTTCTGCTTCAACAGTATGCCTTTCGGGCTTAAGAATGCCAGAGCAACCTATCAGTGCATGATTCAAACATGCCTGGAAAAGCAAATCGGCAAAACAGTGGAGGCATACATGGACGACATAGTCATTAAATCAAGACACGTCGAAACCCTAATTGATGACTTGAGGCTTACGTTCGACAACTTACGAACATACAACATCAAGCTAAATCCGGAGAAATGCATTTTCGGCGTCCCTCTGGAAAACTGTTGGGCTTCATCGTTTCCAATAGAGGAATTGAAGCTAATCCGGCAAAAATCCGAGCTTTTTCATAGTTGGCTATACCAACAGACCTCAAACACATCCAGAAATTAGCTGGATGCATGGCTGCTTTGAGCCGCTTTATCTCCATGTTAGGAGAAAAGGCATTGCCTCTTTATCACCTCCTTCGGAGCACCGAACACTTCGTGTGGACGGATGCAGCCGCGGCCGGACTAGATGAAATAAAGACCTTATTGGCCAGTAATCCGGTCCTAACAGCACCAACTATCGGCGAACCTATGATGCTGTACATAGCCGCAACACATCAAGTTGTGAGCGCAGCACTCGTCGTCGAACGAGAGGTTGACGGATACAAATACCCGCTACAGAAGCCGGTTTATTATGTATCCACGGTCCTCACCCCATGCAAATCCCGATACCCACACTATCAAAAAATTGCATACGCAGTCTTCATGGCATCCCGAAAGCTACGACACTACTTTCAAGAGTGTTCGATTACGGTGGCCTCCGAGGTACCACTCAACGATACAATAAATAACCGCGATGCCATGGGCCGGATTGCTAAATGGGCCATTGAACTCCTTCCGTTTGACATAACATACAAGCCCAGGAGGGCTATCAAGTCGCAAGTACTAGCCGACTTCGTTGCCGAATGGACGGAAGCCGAACTCCCTAAAGAGTGCGGCGCGTACTCTAACTGGATCATGCACTTTAACAGCTCTAAAATGCTGGCCGGATTGGGAGCAGGTGTAGTCCTGACTTCTCCCACCAGGGACACGGTCCAGTATGTCCTGCAAATATTATACACGGACTCCAACAATGCTGCCGAATACGAGGCTCTGTTGCACGGTCTCCGGATGGCAGTCTCTATGGGCATTCAACGCCTAGAAGTGCGCGGGGATTCAAACCTCGCAATATCACAAATAAATGGAGACTTTGATGCCAACGATCCGAAAATGGTGGCCTATCGCAATGTCGTCCTTAAAATTGTTGGGGAACGTAGTAATTTCAAAAAAATTCCTACGTACATGCAAAGATCATGGTAATGGCATAGCAACGAGAGGGGAGAGTGTCCGTCCACGTACCCTCGTAGACCGTAAGCGGAAGCGTTATGACAACGCGGTTGATGTAGTCGTACGTCTTCACGATCCGACCGATCCAAGCACCAAATGCATGGCACCTCCGAGTTCAGCACACGTTCAGCTGGATGACGATCCCCGGGCTCCGGTCTAGCAAAGCTTTGGGGATGAGTTCCGTCAGCACGACGGCGTGGTGACGATGATGATGCTCTACCGGCATAGGGCTTCGCCTAAACTCCGCGACGATATGACCGAGGTGGAATATGGTGGAGGGGGGGCACCGCACATGGCTAAGGAACGATCCGTAGATCAACTTGTGTGTTATGGGGTGCCCCCTGCCCCCGTATATAAAGGAGGGAGGGGGAGGTGCGGCCGGCCCCCTTGGGGTGCGCCTGGAGGAGTCCTACTCCCACCGGGAGTAGGACTCCCCCCTCTTGCCTTGGTGGAGAAGGAAAGGGGGGAGGGGAAAGAGGAGAGGGGGGCACCCCCCCCCCCTTCCTTGTCCTATTCGGACTAGGGAGGGAGGGGGCGCGCGGCCTGCCCTGGCCGGCCCTCCTCTTCTCCCTCATGGCCTACTAAGGCCCATTAACCCCCGGGAGGGTTCCGGTAACCCCCCGGTGTTCCGCTAAAATCCCGATTTCACCTGGAACCTTTCCTATGTCCAAACATAGGCTTCCAATATATCAATCTTTATGTCTCGACCATTTCGAGACTCCTCGTCATGTCCGTGATCACATCCGGCACTCCGAACAAACTTCGGTACATCAAAACTTATAAACTCATAATAAAATTGTCATCGTAACGTTAAGCGTGCGGACCCTACGGGTTCGAGAACTATGTAGACATGACCTAGAACCATTCTCGGTCAATAACCAATAGCGGGACCTGGATGCCCATATTGGTTCCTACATATTCTACGAAGATCTTTATCGGTCAAACCGCATAACAACATACGTTGTTCCCTTTGTCATCGGTATGTTACTTGCCCGAGATTTGATCGTCGGTATCCAATACCTAGTTCAATCTCGTTACCGGCAAGTCTCTTTACTCGTTCCGTAATGCATCATCCCGAAACCAACTCATTTGGTCACATTGCTTGCAAGGCTTATAATGATGTGCATTACCGAGAGGGCCCAGAGATACCTCTCCGACAATCGGAGTGACAAAACCTAATCTCGAAATACGCCAACTCAACATGTACCTTCGGAGACACCTGTAGTACTCCTTTATAATCACCCAGTTACGTTGTGACGTTTGGTAGTGCCCAAAGTGTTCCTCCGGTAAATGGGAGTTGCATATTTCTCATAGTTACAGGAACATGTATAAGTCATGAAGAAAGCAATAGCAGTATACTAAACGATCAAGTGCTAATGATGTGATCCCATTAATCAAATGACAACACATGTCTATGGTTAGGAAACATAACCATCTTTGATTAATGAGCTAGTCAAGTAGAGGCATACTAGTGACTATATGTTTGTCTATGTATTCACACATGTATCATGTTTCCGGTTAATACAATTCTAGCATGAATAATAAACATTTATCATGATATGAGGAAATAAATAATAACTTTTTTATTGCCTCTAGGGCATATTTCCTTCAGTCTCCCACTTGCACTAGAGTCAATAATCTAGATTACATAGTAATGATTCTAACACCCATGGAGTCTTGGTGTTGATCATGTTTTGCTCGTGAGAGAGGCTTAGTCAACGGGTCTGCAACATTCAGATCCGTACGTATTTTGCAAATCTCTATGTCTCCCACTTGGACTTGGTCCCGAATGGAATTGAAGCGTCTCTTGATGTGCTTGGTCCTCTTGTGAAATCTGGATTCCTTTGCCAAAGCAATTGCACCAGTATTGTCACAGAAGATCTTCATTGGTCCCGATGCACTAGGTATGACACCTAGATCGGAAATGAACTCCTTCATCCAGACTCCTTCATTTGCTGCTTCAGAAGCAGCTATGTACTCCGCTTCACATGTAGATCCCGCCACGACGCTTTGTTTAGAACTACACCAACTTACAGCTCCACCGTTTAATAAAAACACGTATCCGGTTTGCGATTTAGAATCGTCCGGATCAGTGTCAAAGCTTGCATCAACGTAACCATTTACGACTAGCTCTTTGTCACCTCCATATACGAGAAACATATCCTTAGTCCTTTTCAGGTATTTCAGGATGTTCTTGACCGCTGTCCAGTGATCCACTCCTGGATTACTTTGGTACCTTCCTGCCAAGCTTATTGCTAAGCATATGGCAGGTCTGGTACACAGCATTGCATACATGATAGAGCCTATGGCTGAAGCATAGGGAACATCTTTCATTTTCTCTCTATCTTCTGCTGTGGTCGGGCATTGAGTTTGACTCAACTTCACACCTTGTAGCACAGGCAAGAAACCTTTCTTTGCCTGATCCATTTTGAACTTTTTCAAAATTTTGTCAAGGTATGTGCTTTGTGAAAGTCCTATTAAGCGTCTTGATCTATCTCTATAGATCTTGATGCCCAATATGTAAGCAGCTTCACCGAGGTCTTTCATTGAAAACTTTTATTCAAGTATCTCTTTATGCTATCCAGAAATTCTATATCATTTCCAATTAATAATATGTCATCTACATATAAAATCAGAAATGCTACAGAGCTCCCACTCACTTTCTTGTAAATACAGGCTTCTCCAAAAGTCTGTATAAAACCATATGCTTTGATCACACTATCAAAACATTTATTCCAACTCCGAGATGCTTGCACCAGTCCATAAATGGATCGCTGGAGCTTGCACACTTTGTTAGCACCTTTTGGATCAACAAAACCTTCTGGTTGCATCATATACAACTCTTCTTCCAGAAATCCATTCAAGAATGCAGTTTTGACATCCATTTGCCAAATTTCATAATCATGAAATGCAGCAATAGCTAACATGATTCGGACAGACTTAAGCATCGCTACGGGTGAGAAAGTCTCATCGTAGTCAACCCCTTGAACTTGTCGAAAACCTTTCGCAACAAGTCGAGCTTTATAGACAGTTATATTACCATCAGCGTCAGTCTTCTTCTTAAAGATCCATTTATTCTCAATGGCTTGCCGATCATCGGGAAAGTCAACCAAAGTCCATACTTTGTTTTCGTACATGGATCCCATCTCAGATTTCATGGCCTCTAGCCATTTTGCGGAATTTGGGCTCATCATCGCTTCCTCATAGTTCGTAGGTTCATCATGGTCAAGTAACATGACTTCCAGAATAGGATTACCGTACCACTCTGGTGCGGATCTTACTCTGGTAGACCTACGAGGTTCAGTAGAAAC
Source organism: Triticum aestivum (assembly GCF_018294505.1). Lineage (NCBI taxonomy): Eukaryota > Viridiplantae > Streptophyta > Magnoliopsida > Poales > Poaceae > Triticum > Triticum aestivum. The sequence continues at coordinate 516,947,956 of NC_057813.1, forward strand.
TTGATCTGAAGTTTCATGATCAATATCATCAGCTTCCTCACTAGTTGGTGTAGTTGCCACAGGAACCGGTTCTTGTGATGAACTACTTTCCAACAAGGGAGTAGATATAGTTATCTCATCAAGTTCTACTTTCCTCCCACTCACTTCTTTCGAGAGAAACTCCTTCTCTAGAAAGGATCCGATTTTAGCAACGAAAATCTTGCCCTCAGATCTGTGATAGAAGGTGTACCCAATAGTCTCTTTTGGGTATCCTATGAAGACACATTTCTCCGATTTGGGTTCGAGCTTATCTGGTTGAAGTTTCTTCACATAAGCATCGCAGCCCCAAACTTTAAGAAACGACAACTTTGGTTTCTAGCCAAACCATAGTTCATAAGGTGTTGTCTCAACGGATTTTGATGGTGCCCTATTTAACGTGAATGCGGCCGTCTCTAAAGCATAACCCCAAAACGATAGCGGTAAATAAGTAAGAGACATCATAGATCGCACCATATCTAGTAAAGTACGATTACGACGTTCGGACACACCATTTTGTTGTGGTGTTCCGGGTGGCGTGAGTTGCGAAACTATTCCGCATTGTTTCAAGTGTAGACCAAACTCGTAACTCAAATATTCTCCTCCACGATCAGATCGTAGAAACTTTATTTTCTTGTTACGATGATTTTCCACTTCACTCTGAAATTCTTTGAACTTTTCAAATGTTTCAGACTTGTGTTTCATTAAGTAGATATACCCATATCTGCTCAAATCATCTGTGAACGTGAGAAAATAATGATACCCGCCATGAGCCTCAACATTCATTGGACCACAAACATCAGTATGTATGATCTCCAACAAATCAGTTGCTCGCTCCATAGTTTCAGAGAACGGCGTTTTAGTCATCTTGCCCATGAGGTACGGTTCGCAAGTACCAAGTGATTCATAATCAAGTGATTCCAAAAGCCCATCAGTATGGAGTTTCTTCATGCGCTTTACACCGATATGACCTAAATGGCAGTGCCACAAATAAGTTGCACTATCGTTATCAACTCTACATCTTTTGGTTTCAACACTATGAATATGTGTATTACTACTATCGAGATTCAATAAAAATAGACCACTATTCAAGGGTGCATGACCATAAAAGATATTACTCATATAAATAGAACAACCATTATTCTCTGATTTAAATGAATAACCATCTCGCATCAAACAAGATCCAGATATAATGTTCATGCTCAACGCTGGCACCAAATAACAATTATTTAGGTCTAAAACTAATCCCGATGGTAGATGTAGAGGTAGCGTGCCGACCGCGATCACATCGACTTTGGAACCATTTCCCACGCGCATCGTCACCTCGTCCTTAGCCAATCTTCGCTTAATTCGTAGTCCCTGTTTCGAGTTGCAAATATTAGCAACAGAACCAGTATCAAATACCCAGGTGCTACTGCGAGCATTAGTAAGGTACACATCAATAACATGTATATCACATATACCTTTGTTCACTTTGCCATCCTTCTTATCCGCCAAATACTTGGGGCAGTTCCGCTTCCAGTGTCCAGTCTGCTTGCAGTAGAAGCACTCAGTTTCAGGCTTAGGTCCAGACTTGGGTTTCTTCTCTTGAGCAGCAACTTGCTTGCTATTCTTTTTGAAGTTCCCCTTCTTCTTCCCTTTGCCCTTTTTCTTGAAACTGGTGGTCTTGTTAACCATCAACACTTGATGCTCCTTCTTGATTTCTACCTCCGCGGCTTTTAGCATCGCGAAGAGCTCGGGAATAGTCTTGTTCATCCCTTGCATATTATAGTTTATCACGAAGCTCTTGTAGCTTGGTGGCAGTGATTGAAGAATTCTGTCAATGACACTATCATCAGGAAGATTAACTCCCAATTGAATCAAGTGATTATTATACCCAGACATTTTGAGTATGTGTTCACTGACAGAACTATTCTCCTCCATCTTGCAGCTATAGAACTTATTGGAGACTTCATATCTCTCAATCCGGGCATTTGCTTGAAATATTAACTTCAATTCCTGAAACATCTCATATGCTCCATGACGTTCAAAACGTCGTTGAAGACCCGGTTCTAAGCCGTAAAGCATGGCACACTGAACTATCGAGTAGTCATCAGCTTTGCTCTGCCAGACGTTCTTAACGTCGTCAGTTGCATCAGCAGCAGGCCTGGCACCCAGCGGTGCTTACAGGATGTAACTTTTCTGTGCAGCAATGAGGATAATCCTCAGGTTACGGACCCGGTCCGTGTAATTGCTACCATCATCTTTCAACTTTGCTTTCTCAAGGAACGCATTAAAATTTAACGGAACAACAGCACGAGCCATCTATCTACAAACAAACATAGACAAGCAAAATACTATCAGGTACTAAGTTCATCATAAATTTAAGTTCAATTAATCATATTACTAAAGAACTCCCACTTAGACAGACATCTCTCTAGTCATCTAAGTGATCACGTGATCCAAATCAACTAAACCATGTCCGATCATCACGTGAGATGGAGTAGTTTCAATGGTGAACATCACTATGTTGATCATATCTACTATATGATTCACGTTCGACCTTTCGGTCTCCGTGTTCCGAGGCCATATCTGTATATGCTAGGCTCGTCAAGTATGACATGAGTATTCCGCGTGTGCAACTGTTTTGCACCCGTTGTATTTGAACGTAGAGCCTATCACACCCGATCATCACGTGGTGTCTCAGCACGAAGAACTTTCGCAACGGTGCATACTCAGGGAGAACACTTCTTGATTATCAAGTGAGAGATCATCTTAAAATGCTACCGTCAATCAAAGCAAGATAAGATGCATAAAGGATAAACATCACATGTAATCAATATAAGTGATATGATATGGCCATCATCATCTTGTGCTTGTGATCTCCATCTTCGAAGCCCGTCGTGATCATCATCGTCACCGGCGCGACACCTTGATCTCCATCGTAGCATCGTTGTCGTTACGCCATCTATTGCTTCTACGACTATCGCTACCGCTTAGTGATAAAGTAAAGCAATTACAGGGCGTTTGCATTTCATACAATAAAGCGACAACCATATGGCTCCTGCCAGTTGCCGATAACTTCGGTTACAAAACATGATCATCTCATACAATAAAATATAGCATCACGTCTTGACCATATCACATCACAACATTCCCTGCAAAAACAAGTTAGACGTCCTCTACTTTGTTGTTGCAATTTTTACGTGGCTGCTACGGGCTTAGCAAGAACCGTTCTTACCTACGCATCAAAACCACAATGATAGTTTGTCAAGTTGGTGCTGTTTTAACCTTCGCAAGGACCGGGCGTAGCCACACTCGGTTCAACTAAAGTGAGAGAGACAGACACCCGCCGGTCACCTTTAAGCAACGAGTTCTCGTAGCGGTGAAACCAGTCTCGCGTAAGCGTACGCGTAATGTCGGTCCGGGCCGCTTCATCTCACAATGCCGCTGAACCAAAGTATGACATGCTGGTAAGCAGTATGACTTATATTGCCCACAACTCACTTGTGTTCTACTCGTGCATATAACATCAACGCATAAAACCTAGGCTCGGATGCGACTGTTGGGGAACGTAGTAATTTCAAAAAAATTCCTACGTACATGCAAAGATCATGGTGATGGCATAGCAACGAGAGGGGAGAGTGTCCGTCCACGTACCCTCGTAGACCGTAAGCAGAAGCGTTATGACAACGCGGTTGATGTAGTCGTACGTCTTCACGATCCGACCGATCCAAGCACCGAACGTACGGCACCTCCGAGTTCAGCACACGTTCAGCTCGATGACGATCCCCGGGCTCCGATCCAGCAAAGCTTCGGGGATGAGTTCCGTTAGCACGACGGCGTGGTGACGATGATGATGCTCTACCGGCGCAGGGCTTCGCCTAAACTCCGCGACGATATGACCGAGGTGGAATATGGTGGAGGGGGCACCGCACACTGCTAAGGAACGATCCGTAGATCAACTTGTGTGTTATGGGGTGCCCCCCTGCCCCCGTATATAAAGGAGGGAGGGGGAGGTGCGGCCGGCCCCCTTGGGGTGCGCCTGGAGGAGTCCTACTCCCACCGGGAGTAGGACTCCCCCCTCTTGCCTTGGTGGAGAAGGAAAGGGGGGAGGGGAAAGAGGAGAGGGGGGCGCCCCCCCCCCTTCCTTGTCCTATTCGGACTAGGGGGGGATGGGGCGCGCGGCCTGCCCTGGCCGGCCCTCCTCTTCTCCCTCATGGCCCACTAAGGCCCATTAACCCCCGGGAGGGTTCCGGTAACCCCCCGGTGTTCCGGTAAAATCCCGATTTCACCTGGAACCTTTCCGATGTCCAAACATAGGCTTCCAATATATCAATCTTTATGTCTCGACCATTTCAAGACTCCTCGTCATGTCCGTGATCACATCCGGCACTCCGAACAAACTTCGGTACATCAAAACTTATAAACTCATAATAAAATTGTCATTGTAACGTTAAGCGTGCGGACCCTACGGGTTCGAGAACTATGTAGACATGACCTAGAACCATTCTCGGTCAATAACCAATAGCGGGACCTGGATGCCCATATTGGTTCCTACATATTCTATGAAGATCTTTATCGGTCAAACCGCATAACAACATACGTTGTTCCCTTTGTCATCGGTATGTTACTTGCCCGAGATTTGATCGTCGGTATCCAATACCTAGTTCAATCTCGTTACCGGCAAGTCTCTTTACTCGTTCCGTAATGCATCATCCCGTAACCAACTCATTTGGTCACATTGCTTGCAAGGCTTATAATGATGTGCATTACCGAGAGGGCCCAGAGATACCTCTCCGACAATCGGAGTGACAAAACCTAATCTCGAAATACGCCAACTCAACATGTACCTTCGGAGACACCTGTAGTACTCCTTTATAATCACCCAGTTACGTTGTGACGTTTGGTAGTACCCAAAGTGTTCCTCCGGTAAACGGGAGTTCATATTTCTCATAGTTACAGGAACATGTATAAGTCATGAAGAAAGCAATAGTAGTATACTAAACGATCAAGTGCTAGGCTAACGGAATGGGTCATGTCAATCACATCATTCTTCTAATGATGTGATCCCATTAATCAAATGACAACACATGTCTATGGTTAGGAAACATAACCATCTTTGATTAATGAGCTAGTCAAGTAGAGGCATACTAGTGACTATATGTTTGTCTATGTATTCACACATGTATCATGTTTCCGGTTAATACAATTCTAGCATGAATAATAAACATTTATCATGATATGAGGAAATAAATAATAACTTTATTATTGCCTCTAGGGCATATTTCCTTCAAAAATGTCATCTCGGTTCGAGGGGCTCGAATTCCACCATGTGGCTCGAGAAAAAAATCAAGCGGTAGATGTCCTTGCACGCATCGGCGCTAAACGTGACCCAGTCCCACCTAACATATTCCTGGAAAGGCTGTTCAAGCCATCAGTGGTATGGGAAGGGGAGTCCGGCAATACCAGCATGGATCCGAATACATCCCCAGATTCCGAACTATCAGACATAATCGGAGGCTCCACCACCGAAATAACATCGCCAGCCCACGAAATAATGGTTGTCATCGCCTCGTGGACTGAGCCTTTCTTGGCCTACCTAAATAGGCAGGAGCTCCCTGAAGACCAAAATGAAGCACGTTGCATTGTCCGGCGCTCTAAAGCTTACAAAGTCCATGAAGGAGAACTCTATAAGAAAAGTACTACCGGAGTGCTCCAAAGGTGCATCTCCGAAGAGGAAGGGCGGCAGCTCTTGGCTGAAATCCACTCCGAACTGGGCGGGCACCATGCTGCGGCTCGAGCACTAGTCAGCAAGGCCTTCTGTACAGGTTTCTATTGGCCGACGACCCGAGCAGACGCACAGGACCTTGTCCAACACTACGTCGGTTGCCAGCTCTTCGCCAATCAGAGCCATATGCCCCCTACCGCTCTCCAAACAATCCCCATAACTTGGCCCTTCGCGGTCTGGGGATTGGATATGGTTGGACCCCTTAAAGGGGAAGCCATAAGAAAAAGTACTTATTGGTCATGGTTGACAAGTTCACCAAATGGATAGAAGCCAAACCAGTAAAAACGGCCGAATCCGGACTAGTTATAGACTTTATATCCGGGGTCGTACACCGATACAGTGTCCCCCACAGCATCATCACTGATAATGGCTCGAATTTCATGACCGATGAGGTGAAATCTTGGTGCGGCAAAATGGTCATCAAGCTTGACTATGCTTCCGTCTACCATCCTCAAACGAATGGCTAGGTCGAACGGGCAAACGGTCTTATCATGAGTGGCATCAAACCCAGACTAGTGCGATCCTTGACAGAGTCGGATACACAGTGGGTCAAGGAGCTTGACTCCGTACTCTGGGGGCTGTGGACCACGCCGAATCGCACCACCGGATACACCCCCTTTTTTATGGTATACGGCGCGGAAGCAGTACTACCATGCGACATAATACATGGTTCGCCACGCGTACGCATGTACGAAGAGAAGGAAGCCGAGTTAGATCAGCAGGATAATTTGGATGCCCTGGAGGAGGAGCGCGATGTCGCTAAGGCCCGTTCCGCATTCTACCAGCAACAGGCTCGACGATACCAAAGCAGAGAAGTGCGGGCCAAAACTTATAATATTGGCGAACTCGTTCTACGCTTACCAGAGAAGAAGAAGGACAAGCTCAAACCCAAGTGGGAAGGCCCCTTCATCATTGACAAAGTTCTCACTGGAGGAGCGTACCGCCTATGTAACACATCCGATAACAGACTCGAGCCAAACCCATGGAACGCGGCCAGACTACGGAGATTCTACGCCTAGCGCCGAACTTAGTGTTCGTCTCCTTACACCCTCCCTTTTCAATTATGCTCCCTACCTTTTTCCTTTCTCGATCTTTTTTTTCACACACGTATTTCATACAGTGTGGATTCCCAGATTACTCCGGCTGCACTATGTGTGTAAACTTTACTTGGGGGCTTCCTATACAGAAGCTTAATATAAATTACTTTAAGGGCTTCTTACCCATCACACATGCGTTTCTTTTTCCATGTGTGCCTTTTCTTCACCATTATATGCATCGATATGACTTAAGACATGGCCAAGTTGGGTTGCCTGGCTCCTGTGTTTATGCCCTACGTTCCCGTTAATTCAGCTAGGGCATAAGGGGAGCACCTCTGCGATTGTTACTGCCGGTTGAGCCGGATGTGTACCTCAGACTGGGTGAAGCCGAAAGCTAGTTTCCTTAAGAGAATATTCAGTCGGTGAACAAAAGATGTCTTCGTTTATTATAAAATTAATCCCCAAAAGTTTCGTATCCTGCGCTTTGGTTCGCAGTCCGGACATGTGCCTTGGCACATGCTTACCCAGGGAAAGGAACCCTTAACGGAACAATTCTCCCTGGAAGATGTTTCTTGCTAACCATGCAATATAACATAACTAGTTGGGTACTTGTCTGTTCAAGCACTTATGACCCCTATGCCTGGTCTCCACGCATACTCCGGTTTTATATAACCGAGTAGGTATTCGGACACACCCCGGACTTTAGGATCCGGGGGCTGAAGCGAAAAGGTCTGCCACGACAAATGATTTTAATCCGGCTAGGGGCTACTTATGTCCTTCGAATTACACAGTCATTTGGATTGATTATATTCATCCTCTATACCATCCAACAGGCTATCTAACTTATAATCCTGTTGAGAATACTTTGCGGCTAACGCCACCTGGTCATATACCAGACTCACGGGAATTTCTTGCCCATCTGGCTTGGCCGGTCCAACTTCGGCCATATGGTTAGGGTCCATCTTGGTGTAGCACGTCTTCACCATCGCCCATGCTTCTCTTGCACCTTGCCGGCAGGCGGATATCTTCCACAAACGGAAGCGCTGTCGTGCCCCTTGAAGCATGTCCACAAGCCCCCCCCCCCCATGCCCATTGGCAGGGAGCTTGATGGCCACAAAGACCGCGCAATGCCCTGCATCACCTGCCGGGCTTGCTCGTGCAGTTGTGAGAGGTCCTGCAGTAAATCACCTGCGGATGCGGGCATCTCCTCCTTAGGGCGACCCGTCAGCATTCCTGCAACCATAACTTTTTCAATATGCTTCCTCGCCGAACTATACTAAAGTTCGTTTAGGAACTTACGATAAATGCCGCGGCGAAGCCTTTTATTATCCTTCACGGAGTCCGCCAGTTGTGCACGGACGTCTTTCAATTCCACGTCCAGCCGAACATTGGCATCTTGGAGCACATTCTTATCATGCTTCACTTGCGTCAGGATATGCTCACCGGCCTTTAGTTGCCTCTGGAGATGCGACTCGTCCTCCCCGCCGCCCTTCGGATTTACTCCGTGGTTGTCTACAGAACTCTCTGTTAAATTTGTCATACTAGCCGGTTGCCAACTGGTGCATTTTTATACAATTCAGATAAATATTACCACACGAGGCCTTCTGGGATTCCTCTAGCTTGGCAACTGTGGCCCTCAGTTGAGTCTTGCACTCCTCTAACTCCCGAGCCAATTGCTCATTCTTATCAACAAGAACCTACGCATGAATTGATACTTAAAACCGTTGTTTCAACTGTTTCCAGTCTCAGGGGCTACTACTATATACATGCTCATCAAGCTTTCTTACTCGTATATCTTTGGTATACTGGACTGTCGCCCGGGCAAGTCCGCTTTGAGCAGCTCGGATGTATGTGTCTCCCGAATTGAAGGCATTAAACGCCTCTTCGAAGAAGATGTTGTTGCGAAGCATGGCCCGTCAATGCTGATGATCCATGGCGCTCTCTACCTCCGAATTGGTGGCAGAGAGCATATCTGCGTCCTCTGTCGGAGGACTATGCGGCGTCGGCCCTATGTCTGCCTCCTCTCTCGAAGTTGGTCTTGGAGCCCGACTGGTGGAGGCGTGGTTGGCAGGATCTCCGGATACAGTCCGGATACTCCTCTTCCTGCCAAGATGCATGAAGGGCGTTGTTATGCTTCAAACGACAGCAATATTGCATGACAGGTTGTTTTCTTACCTCTATAGAGGTGTGTCGGCTCTAATCGCTTTCCTCTTGAGCCTGCCCAATCCGGACGGCTGTGGTTGACGGGTCCCTAGGGGCTCGGCCCTGCGCTCCGAATGTTGCTTCTGTAAAAGCACGACATATCAGGGAGAAGGTGTGACATTAGGACAGGATTCTCTTCGGAGGATCGAGTGTTTGGCTTACACGCGACGAAGGTAACAGTCCGGGATAATCGGCGGTGATAGCCACTAGGCGTCATTGCAGCTCGTCCGATAAAATATCCCGTCAACAAGCTCCACGGCCGCATCTGGGTCTTCTTCGAGTCTTGGATCCAGGGCCCTTTCGGGGTCCTCTAGCTGCGGAGAAGGGCTGGAGATTCCTTCCACGTCCCTCCTCAGTTCCTGCTTGGAAATATCGACGCAGGTAACTTTAGCAAAGAACGCCATGATAAGTGAAGCGATAAAATAAATGATGACTTACCCAGTATGGGGGATTGTACATGGAGAATTCGTCTCGCGGTTTGATATGGAGGAATTCCTCCTCTTCTCCTTTGTACAGGTAGGACAGTATCCTTGCCAGAGCGGTGGGGGAGTCCGGACCCTTACGGCAACAGCGGGTGGCATCGTCTGTCCCGTTGTAGTGCCACATAGGATTGCTCCGATATTGAAGCGGTTGCACTCCCCGCATTATACATATTGCCATCACCTCGACTATCGTCAGTCCGGATTTGGCCAGTAACTTTATCATGTTCATCAGGAAATATACTTCCCTGGAATCCTCTTCTTGGGGGCCTCGGGGGCGCCAGCTTAGACGCGCCCTCAGCGGGGAGTTACTGAACTTGGGGAGTCTTGTCCGGATTGGATCTGGAAGAGGAGCGTCGTCAATATAAAACCACTCTGAAGCCCAGTTGTCTGGAGCCTTCTTGGGAGTACCGGACAGGTATCCGGTCTCAGCAATACGCCATACTTCGGCCCCGCCCACTTGACATAGGGATTCTCCCTAGTTGCGGTGGACAAGGCAGAACAACTTCTTCCACAATCTGAAATGAGCCTCATAGCCTAGAAATAGCTCGCAAAGGGCGACGTACCCTGCTATATGCAGTATGGAGTCGGGGGTAAGATTGTGCAGCTGGAGGCTGTAGAACTCCAGAAGCCTGCGAAGGAATGGATGAATAGGAAACCCGACGCCCCTTAACAGATGCGGAATTAAGCATATTCGCTCCTTTGGAGACGGATTGGGGGATCTCTCCGCTTGTTCTCCGCCGTTGTAGGTGGCCACTCCGGCTCGCACAGGGACCATGAATACCGGCGGAAGGAGCCCTTGGGTTTGTAACTCTATCAAGCGGCTATGAGAAACTGAACACTCTCCCCAGTCTCCCGGCTTGGGGCAAGGGGAGCGAGCAGAAGAGTTGCGACGACCGGCCATGCTGGAATGGTTTTTTGCTGGGCGCTCTGTTGGATGCTTGCTCGAGGAGGGAGAGTGAGGTTTGGATATGGGAATCCCCGTCTCTTCAAATAGGCGGTTAGCCCGAAGGACCAAGGGTGGCAAATGGAAAAATGCCTCGACTCCTCACATTCGTTCGACACGTGGAGATGGTAATTATTGATACACAGAAGTCGAGGAGTATAACATTGATGAAGACGCCGGACACTGTTAATCGTGATGGGAATCTTGGAGTATTCGAAGGAGGAACCCGCCTTGCAATGCCGAAGACAAGACTGCGCGCCGGACTCATCGTCATTGAAGCCTGGTTCAGGGGCTACTGAGGGAGTCCTGGATAAGGGGGTATCCGGACAGCCGGACTGTATTCATCGTCCGGACTATAGAAGCGTCAAGATACAAGACTCAAGACTTAGGCTCATGTCTGGATGGGACTCTCCTTTGCGTGGAAGACAAGCTTGGCGATCCGAATATTATATTTCCTTCCTTGTAACCGACTCCATGTAAACCCTAGCTCTCCGGTGTCTATATAAACCGGAGAGCATGGTCCTTAGAAGGCCGATCACAATTACAATCATACCATCATAGGCTAGCTCTTAGGGTTTAGCCTCTACGATCTTGTGGTAGATCTACTCTTGTATTCCACATATCTTCAATATTAATCAAGCAGGAAGTAGGGTTTTACCTCCATCGAGAGGGCCCGAACCTGGGTAAACATTGTGTCCCTTGCTTCCTGTTACCATCAGCCTAAGACGAACAGATCGGGACCCCCTACCCGAGATCCGCCGGTTTTGACACCGGCAACGGCGTCTCGGAGTTGATGGCATCGTGTATTTGTCTATCCTTCAGATCGGCGATGTTAGGGTTCATGGATGGTGTCAGCGAGGCGGCGGCGGCGACTCCATCAGGTGCGTCTCTCCTTCTGCTCTGTCCCCGTTGCCGCGGCGTTGTCTCCGACGTCATGGTGGAGCAGGGAGGTTTTGTCGTCCAGGAGTACGTGCAGATGCTTGTCTACGCAAGTGACAGCTGGAAGATGGTGCATCTTGTGTTGGGTTTGTGGTTGGAGGCTAACAGTTCTGGTTTCCTCCTCCGACATCGTAGTCGTGCGGGGGTGTCAGTTCTGGAGTTCGATGGCGTGTCCGGGGACACGTTGCCCTGGTCTGATTCTTTCAACGGCAATGGTTTTGCTTCAGGCAAACTACTTTGGAGGTCCGTAAAGCTGCTGATCAGCGATGGAGCCGCGTCAAGCTCGGGTGAAGAGGTGATCTGTCTCCTTTCACTTAGTGGAGAGGGCCAAGCGCTGGTTTTTTGATAGGATTATCCTATCTTTTCAGTCACGTAATATCGATGTTTAAATGGCTTGTAACTGAATCTTTATGTTATTAATGAGACATGTATTACTATGCAAAAAAATAAAATAAAAGGAATGGACAATTCCATACAACGGTATCTGGCTGGCGTAGTACACGGAGAGACGCAACGGCACGGCACCATCGTCCGTCACTCGCACGCATGGGTACGCAACTGCACGACCCATCACGGGCTGCCCCTACACTCCAAGGGAAGATTTCGCGCCCCAGAACCTTTGGATTGGATCTTCCCTTGCCGGGTGCGAAGTGGGTCGCCTTCGTTGTTCGCAGCAAGTAGTTGACGTTGTTATATGTCTTATTTTTTTTCTTCTATAAAGCTACGGTACGTAATTTGCGTACCCTCGAAAAAAAAAATCTTCCCTTGCCGATGATAACCAACCGCTCCGTTCCTTCGCGCCACATACAACCGCCGCTCTCCTGCCATCCGCACGCTACTCGGTTTCACTTTCACCCCGCAAAGCCAAGCTCAAGCTGGCCGGACGTCCACAGTAATGGCTGCCCACAGACCGGGTCACCGGACCAGCCAGCCGCGGGTTACGCCGTGAGCCGTCGCGCTCGTCCACCACCCCGCGCTGTGTCGCCTAGCCCGGAGCTCATACCGTCCGTCCGTCGCCCCCGACCCTTCCTTCCTACCCGCCCCCGCCCCCGCTCCGACGGCAACCACCGCGGTGGACCCGCCGGCCCCGCTGCGCACCCGCTCACGCCCAGTCGAGGCCCTACACGTCGGCGTTCATCACGTGCCTCTTCGGCCCGGCCGCCGGATTTATATATTCGCGCGCCAGCCGTGCCCGCAGTGTCAGTCGGTGAGTGACGCGACGCACTCGCCCGTACACTGCCAGTCCGCCTGAGATATTTTTCTCTCTCTCCGGGGTGAGGGTGCGGCAGAGGGAGAGGGTAGACCGCGGGTGGGCGTGATGCTGCTGCGGAGCGCGTCCTCGCCGCTGCTCAACGCGGCGCGCGTGCCGGCGGCCGCAGCGGTGGACCATGTAGTGGGCCACAGGCACCTCGCGGTGGCGTCGCCGGCGGGGCATCACGGGCCGAGGCAGCAGGGGGCGTTGTGCCGCGCATTGTCCGAGGCCGATCTGCTGGCGCCCGTGTCGCTCCCGGCCGCGAGGAGCTCGTCCGCGTCCGCTTTGCTCGAGGAAGACGAGGAGGAGGCGCAGCAGGAGGACGAGGACGTGGTCGGGGTCGGGGTGGCGGCCGTGCCGCTGCGCCGGCTGCTGACGAGCGCGGGGCTGGACGCGGCCGTGGGGCGGGACGAGGAGGCTGCAACCGGTGGCGGAACCCTGGCGCTCCTCGAGGGCGTCGGGGGAGGCGGCGGGCGCGGGAAGGTGTGCGGCGGCTGGCAGGGCGGCCGTGGAGGAGACGGGGACGGCGACGGCGACGGAGGTGACCGCGGCGCCACCGACGCGCACTACCGGCGGATGATCAGGGCCAACCCGGGCAACTCGTTGCCGCTGGGGAACTACGCCAGGTTCCTCAAGGAGGTGCAGGGGGACGCGGCGAGGGCGCAGGAGTACTACGAGCGCGCCATCGTCGCCAACCCCGGCGACGGCGACGCCCTGGCGATGTACGCGGGCCTCGTCTGGGAGACCAGCCGCGACGCCGAGCGCGCCGACGCTTACTACAACCGCGCCGTCCAGGCCGCGCCCGACGACTGGTCAGTCAGTCAGCTAGCTCAGCGCGCCACTTCATTGCTTGCTTGCTTGGCATGCGTGACATTTTCTTGCTTTGCTTCTCTTGCAGCTATGTCCTGGGATCCTACGCCGGGTTCCTGTGGGACGCCGAGGAGGAAGACGATCTCAACGACGGGCAGCCTCCGGCGGGGTCGCCGCCGTTCTATGGGGCAGCGCAGCCATCCTCCATCAGAGCGGCATCTTAGACGAAGAACCAATCTCACTGCCAGTAAACAAACTGCATCTGGAACTCTGCAAGGAAGAGCGACATGCCACGATCACGGTGGCCTCCCGAGGGAAGCCGCCGCCACTGCCGTCGCCGGCCGGGTCGCAGCAGCTGGTAAACTAAATAAACCAAGTCCGGCTAAATATGTAGTGTGCAAAATGAATCTGGAAAGAGCAGTGCGCTTCTAAGGTTGGTAGGATCTGCAGCACTGCAGGATAAATATGTGGCCTAATAAGGTTTTGCTGTGCTTGTACATGTAGAATGTTCCTGATAGCATGGTGTATGTAGTGTATGTACCACTTGTGAATTACAGTAATTGCCAAAACCGATTGTCCCAGCAGTTCAGCAGAAGCAGATCCATCTTCCATTTAGGAACAGAATACAAAATTACACTGAATGCACCAAGTTCATCACAAAATTGGTGCAAATTTTGCGGTAAAGAAGACGAGGGAAAGCGCATGCGGGGAAAAGAAGTCTCACGACCTGGAAATACAAGGTAGTCATATGGAAATGTTACTAACTACAAATAACACCACTCCCTTGTACTGTTTGAAAAACAACACAAACTGAGAAGATAAACAGTACATTGGCTGCTTGCCATGCTTCAAACTCCAGGTGGTCACACTAATTCAAGCACATGATACCAGCCAGAAGTTCACTACCCAAATAACAAAAATGCAGATATGGGACGCTGAGGCATGACTCTCAGCTTTCCGAGAGACTGGGGTCGACTGTTTTCTATGCGTGGAGCACATGGTCGTCTGGAGTAACTTGAGCGCGGATTGGCGTCCGGATGGGATCCGCAGTTGACTTGCTAATTTCTAGCTGTTCTGCAGAAGATATAGAAGTTGCAATGTCAACAGAACCTGTCTGCTCTGACGGCAATTTGGGGAGAGATTTCCGTTGGGACTTCTTCGGAGCAGGTGCTGCTGTCTTGGCGCTGTTCTGGGAGGCCCTTTGGTCGAGGCTCAGACGAACTGGACGGCTTGAAGGATTGGTACTTACTGCTGTGCCTGCTGAGGTTGTGTTCTTTGAGCGACCAAGCTTTGGTGATCGAGGTCTGGTGGTAGGGACCTAGATGAATAGCAGTAAATAAGTAGTATTCTTCAGAAGCTAGGACACACCAATAAGCATTAATATTTGACATGTTGCCAGGTAAAACTGCTAGTGCAAAACATGGTAGAAAACTTGAACCACCTGTGTACCAGGAAAACAACTGGTCCATTTTTCAAACACTGTTAACAGTTAACTGCATAATAATTAGCGATGGTCAACTTGCACGAACTCATCAAAGAGGTAAATCAAGTAATCAACTGAGTTTCAGGTTTACTCAAACATAGTGGCAAGAGACATGGATCATGTGGTGATGGAGATTTTCATTTTAGTAATTAAACACCCAAAAAACTTGCATAATATCTACAAGAAATGGAATCTCCTAAACAGCTGCTGAAGTAACCATCACCTACAGTACAACTGCACTAGCTACAGAAAATAGTACTTTCGGCATGGAAAAATTGGCTGCAAATAGAACGTTCTCCAGAATTCTTGAACGAAGTAGTCATGCATAACCATGTGACAGCTGTACGTGATGTGGGTTGGTCACCCATGTGCTAGAGATAATCCATTTTATCTTTTAGTTGGGAATAGTATCATTTCGAGATAAGATAACCCTTAGCTTCAGCCTTCAGCCAATTAGAGATAAGATATTTCCTTGGATATGAAATTTGTTTCGATTCGGTTGTTAGGGCCAGCACCTTGGTGCATCTATTTTCGTTAAGTAGGAAGAACTACAGTGTATGTCCTGTCCACTTCATCTAACCCTCTCCCTGATTAGCCATGCAACCCAGCCATCCTCCCGGCTGTCTTTTGTGATTTACCATCATGACATATATACATGAAGCTACCAGCAAGGCAGCACTACTGGAATCACAATTTAGGTGTAGTAAGTGCAGTCAATGCAAGTTATTCTTATGTAATCCAAGTATTGATAAAAAACAATTACAGTATTCTTGGTTATATATGAAGGTATTGTAGCAAGACTTAAGTTTCCACAAGACAGCAAAGAAAAGTTTGCATTCAGGAGTTCGCTGCTTGCACAGTTATACAGGTTGCAAATATATTAATAAGGTCTACAAGGCTGGTTGCGACCGATTCAGTTCTTGATTCGCTTGACAGAATAGAAGGGGAAGCTCTCCCAGAGCAGGGGTCAAGACGGTTACCTTCTTCAACTCAACCTTGGGAGCTGGTGGTTCCTTGTAAAAGCTGGGCATCGGTGCTGCCTTGAAATTCAAACTTTTCCGTAGCTGTCTGAGTTCAGCTTCTTCCATTTCCTGCACGGTGATAAACAAACAAATAAAGCTAACACTATTACAATGGACCGTACAAAAAATCATGGATTTATTTTGAGGAAATGACAAATAAGAATACGGACCTTTGATTTTGCCTGCATGTTGTTTTTCTCCAATTCCTGTGCATGGATCTTCTCCTCGAGCTTCGAGTAGAACTACTTGATTGCAAAATGGGTAAGCAAAGGCATGAGATTAAAAAAAATGAGAAGTCGTAAAAGTTATGTAAGAACAACTTACCTCCCTTCTCTTTTCAGCTCTCTCATTGCATTTGAAGGCAAACCCATATGAAGGGGTGCTGCCAACCTTCTGAGGTTTTACTTTTTCACAATTAGATTCTTCATCGTTTTTTACGACACGTTGGTTAGATGCTTTCTGAATTTTCCTCTTCTCCCTGTATTTGAATGGAGAATATGACTGTAAGAAACTATTTTATTAATGTAAATGCAATAGGTAAGTAGTACAAGGGTTTACGAAAAAAATAAGTTTTTTGAAGGAAAGGAATTAGCTAGACTTGTGCACATGCTAAAGTTGACAATACAGAAAGGAGTTTAACTGTTTAAGGCTTCACAGATGGAGAATGCATTTAGAGGGTGGTTATATCTAAGTGCATTAGGAGAGAAAGTATATAGCTAGACTCGTCCAAAGGCTAAAGATGACAGTATCCAATTGAGTATGCAGTTAGTGCTTCAGGTTTTATAGATGCAAAATGTATTGAGACGACACTTGTCAATATGGCAACAAGAATCACTTCTAAAAAAATTGGTTGCACGGCAGCAAACAAAAAGTAATCTAACAAATAAAAGGACACTAAGCATGAATGCAATCCTTTTCGGCTCCGCATAGTTTGAGGATCAGACCCTTTATGGTATGAAAAACCATTTTCCTTACTAACTCACTTGTGCTACTAAAAAACTAACTGTCCCAGCTGTACCATAAACAGAGACTTGTTTTCACTCATATTAATCAGTTTACAAAGAGTGCAACCTACCATAATTGGGCACAGAGATTGCGGATGTTAAATCCATAAAACAGATACAACTAAGGAACCATACACACAAGAACAAACAAGCAACATACTTTGAATCCTCGAACGGTAAGCTCTCCTTAGCAACTGGTCGAGAATTGCTCTTTTCCGCCTTCTGAATCAAAACAGACCAATCAATTCTAGTAAGATCAAAATGCATTAGACATACCGTTGCATCCTCATATTGGGCAACAAAGAGTTTTGCATTACAGCACTATAAAAATGTGTATGCAATATCCAAGTAATAGGGGAATGGAACTAAGAAATGAACGTACTTTCTTAACATCAGCATCACCATTGCTTGAAGAGCTATCAACTAAATCTGGATCAGACACTCTTGCAATGGGTGCTTTAGTGGACGGAGAACTCGGAGTGTTTTTCTTAGCTTGACTCTTATCGCCGCTCCGTGGGCTCTGGCGCTGTGATTTGGTAACCTTAGGGGAACGGCTTTGGCTTCCCTAGAACACATGAAAATGGCAGAAAGCACAAAATTATCACCAAACCATCTATATGAGATCTCAGCAAGGGCAATGTATCAACATGGCAAGCTCTCACCTTGGGAACACGGGCCTTTATGTCCTCCGGTTGCGACTTTATGTCCTCCGATGGCGAGGTGGCTTCCCCACCCACCTCTTCAGGTGGATTGATCACCTCACTCTCGCCCGAAAGCGCCACATCGGCCAACTCTTCGCTGTCTGGACTATCTTTGGGCAGAAATTTCTGGCTCGCCCCACTGTCAACGCCCAATGCACCCATGGCATCGGCAACCTCGGACACTGCATCCATCTCTCACTACCACCTCAAGCAAGACTCTCGCCTGCTCAGTGGTTTATCAGAAACAACAAAGGCGCGGCGGCTTGCACGAGCTATACCTTCTTAGCTCATCATCCTCGAAACTCGCCGCGGCAAGAGAACAACCCCCGAAATCTGCGGAAAGTATACTGCTATAAGTTGGGTCAATCCACACCAAATTACATGGGGGGAAACGGGATTGGGTTCAGCTGAGATCGGCCATGGAGAACAAAGATCTGGGGAGAAGACAGGAGGCAAAGGAACAGCAGTCAACGCGTGCTAGGGCTTTGCTTACCAGCAAGAGGACCCGCGTCCGGGCGGATCTTCGCTCCCCGCGAGCCCAGCGGAGGAGAGGACGGAGGAGACGACCTCCTTCTCCCGGGGTGTGGGGTACCGGCGGCTGCGGCGGCGGGGCTGGCGACGAGGGGAGACTGGGGAGACTGCTGGGGAGGAAGGAGGGCAAGCCGGCTGAAAGCAACGAGGAGAAGGGGTGAATCTGGGATGTGACGGCAGAGGGGAGACCTCCCACCAGCTCAGTTTGAGATGGAGACGCGTCAACACTGTGCGTGCAGTGTGCAGCGTCTACCTCCGTGTTCCACGGCTAGCTTTGGCTCCACACTGGTTGCAAAGAGAAGAGAAAAAGTTGCATTTTTTTTTTCAATCGGCACATACACTCCCCACCTCTAAGAACACACACTACCTTTACAAACACCTCATTTGAGTTACCGAGCCCACATAAAATTTAATTGACGAAGTCAACACAAGTGTCTCGTAGTCGACATGAATCTTCTCCCATTTAACGAACATCATTATCAAACCTAAAATAAATCCAAAAAATGCAAACACCAGTGTCAAGTCTATGACTTGAACTTTGATGGGTTGGTTTCATCACAAGGGACGCCGTAAAAAAGAAGTTCCATCTCCTTCTGCTTGCTTGGCTGAATTTGCTACGGATCTTTTTTTCAAAGGGCAACTCCAACGCGGTTCGTTATAACAGACACAAAATGTTTGAGGGCACGTCTGGACCAGTGATAGGGCGGACGTCATTCAATCGAAGACACCAAATGTTATATCAAATTTGAATGGATATTAATAAAAATAGATAAAATCATGCAAACCAGATGATTGTTAGATTTTGATATATTACAATCAAAAAGGACGAATTTAACAAAGTTTCAACTAAACTGGACGATTTAAGAAAAACTACGCGAGGTACTGGATGCTCACCTCGTAGGCATGGGCTCCTAGGTCGTCGGTGTCGTGGTACTAAGTCTGAAAGTAAGAGTAGGGGGTACGTATGAGGAGGCAAGGCCCTAGCTACAGCGAGGTTGTACACACGAGTTTACGAGTTCAGGCCCCTCTCGGAGGAGGTAAAAGCCATATGTCTCGGTGCCCTGAGGCAGTCGACTGAAATATGGGTGTGTGTTATAAGGGATGCGAACCCTTGTCCTAGAGGAGGGGATGGCTCATATATAGTGCGCCAGGACCCCAGCCGTCCTCCGTTACAGGGTTCAATGTACATTAAGACAGGGCGTTACTGGTAACGCCAGCTATAAAGTGCTATTAATGATCTTTAAGACTACGGAGTGAACGCCTGACCGTTGCCATCCTGAGTGACTCCAGGTCTTCCGTACTCCGAGTGGTTTCTTGTACGGTCGAATGACTTCATCTTGGTCGAGTGAAATTGGGGGTACCCGAGTGAGGTGACTGGTCGAGTGGATTGCACTCCATGGCTACTTCAGTCGGTACTTCTTGCTATACTTTGAGTGTCTTCGATTCTAGGGTAGTGACCTTGGGTAGGGCGTATAGGTCAGGCCTATGACCCTACCCTAGGTCCATGGCATCGTCATTAGCCCCCGAATGGATTGAGGTCCGAGTGAAAAGAGAGTTGAAGTTGACCCTGTCTTGACTCTTATGCTTCATAAGCATTCTTACTGAGCTCGAGGTTCATGTTGAAACTTCGACTTCATTTCACTCGCCTTGATTGATTCAGAGGTCGTCGAGTGAACTTATGTTGGCAATCTTCGAGTGTTGATATGGTGCGAAATCTTCGGCGCGATTGGTTACTGCGGTTCCTGGATCTCACAGGATTTGAAAATTTGGGGAAGCGCGCGAGGTGGAGCGCGCCGCAGTAAACGGGACGGATAGACAAGGGCGCCTCGATTTCTGTGCCACCTTTTCTGCCACGTATCCGGTGCGCGACTGTTGCGGGATTTGACAGGATCGCTCGGGCCCACGCGTCAGCCACTCGGAAGCAGGCCCATAAAAGGCGTCGAGGCCAATGCATTTGCACAGTGCGCCCCCATTCCCCTTCTTCTTCCTCTGTTTCTCCACTGCGTCTTCCTCCACTCTCGACGCCACCGCCTCGCCTGTGCGCAGTCCGCCACAATGGTGAAGGACAAGACGGCGGCCCTGGAGCGCGCGAAGAAAGCGACGACGATGGCGAAGGGCAAGAAGACGAGTCGGGAATCATCGTCGAGGTCTGGGTTGCCGCCTGGCTAGATCCAGGGGGACTGGATTCGATCTACGCTCCGGCAAGATGACCTGGAGGATCTGTCCGCCGCGGGCTTGATCATCGATGGGACTTGGAGGCTGCCGGGGGACGAGATCGGGCCTCAGCTGCGGGTGGCTGAGTGCGTCCTCCTCGCAACCCACGTCGACCGTGGTTTCTCCCTGCCTCCGCATCCTTTATTCTGGGGTTTTCTGAACTTTTTCGGTGCCCAGCTTCACCATTCCTCTCCCAACACCATCACATACCTTGCTGCATGTGTTTCTCTGTGCGAAAACTTCTTGGGCTGTAAACCACACTGGGGTCTCTTCAAACATATCTTCACTTGTCGTTCTCAATCTGTGAAGAAGGCAAATCCGACTGACGAGAGGACGCACGTGATTCAAATGTGCGGGGGTTTAGGGATTCGGATGAGGGTTAGGAGCACTTTTCCCCCTATGACACTTCCCGAGTTGGTTAGGGGATGGCAGTCGACCAGGTTCTACTGCCAAGACATTTCGACCCCCGGTCAGTCGACCGGTCGTCCTCCCTTTACCCTAGGTCGAGTCCAGGTGCCTTCTTCACTGATCGTGTCTGCAGCGAAGAAAGTAGGGGTGAACATGCTAGTCGAACGGGTAGTCCAGTTAGTCCGTCAGGGCGTGACTGGCATGGATTTATTGGAAGTGTTTCTCAGTCGACGCATTTAGCCACTCCAAGCTCGTGATCATTCGATGTGGATGTATTCGGGTTCCAACGACACCGCTCGGGTCCACCCAGAGAAGGTCACCGATGAGATGGTGGCCCAGTGGCTGAAAGGCATTACTAGAAACAAAGACAACCCTAGGGGGGCAGGAGAGTCAACCCATTCGACGCTGAAAATCAGTCGAACAAGGTCCGATCCTTATTACCGAGTGTATTTCAATCTGACTTGCAACCATCCTTGAATCTGACTGATGTTTGTTCAACTTCTTGCCTTGCAGATTTATACTGAGATGTATTCGATGTGAACGGAGAGCAAGCCCAGGAGAAAGCCCAGGAGGGAGTGGAGAGCGTGGACGAGAGTGCCGACTAGCAATCTCCCGATGATGATGACGAGGAAGATAGTGATGAGTCGGACGATGAAGAAGAGGTCGACTCACCACCTCGCACAGAACACCGATCCAAGCTGTCTCACGATCCAGCGGGTGGGCGCAACAAGGATGCGGCTCCAAGCACACAAGTGCATAAGTGCACTCAGACTTCAACTCCGGAGCCGTCAGAAAAGGTCGCCAAGCAGCCTAAGGTTATCCCTTCAAAGCCTCGGAAGACCTTGCCCATAATCAAGATGGATGTTCCCGTCGCTTCTGCGTGAGTGTTCTGTCTTTTCTGTGTTTTACTGTCGACTCATACTTCTGCTCTGGCCGAGTGGGTTATGAATTTTTTAGTGCTGCAACTTCTAGGACCTCCATGGACATTGACAAGGCTCAGGATGATGAAGAAACTGAAGATGCGGCTACTTCCAGAGTGGGTACGATTCTGCAGTCTTGTGCTTATTTTGTCGGTTGAATTGTCAATCGACTGAGCTCTTATGGTTGTTTTTTGTGCAGCCCCATGATACATCATTGAACTTCTAGATGACGATGAAGAAGCGCCTCAGAAGAATATGGGAAGGAGGGGCAGGGCTTTAAGTCGGAGAACGTCTGTCAGCCAGGAGCCTCAGTCGACATCAACACTGGAAAACGGTGGTCCAGCAGTCCGGAGATTCGGCTCGGGCCTTTGTTTCTTTTGCCAATCCAGTGTCGACTAACCGTCCTTCAACGTCGATTGCTCAAGTCTCCGCTTCGCCTGCACAGCTTCATGCTTCAGATCCTGTGATTGCTCCGACTGTACTACCGTCGTCGCTCTTTGCTACTCATCATACCCCAGATGACCCGGCGGGTGCAGCCAAGGAAGCCATACTCCAAGCGAACCTTATGATGGATCAGATGAAGGTGGTGCACGAGGCCAGCCAGGCTGCCTATAATGCCAGCTCTGCTCTGCTCATTAATGTCGAGGTCAGTTGATTTCCGATTGATCTTCCAATTTGATTTTTGTCCAGCTACGATATAGTAGTTGTAAGCTGTTGATTCATTGTCTGTAAGATGTCCCTGGATGAGTGTTTTGGAACCTTTTATGTGCATCTATCATGAGTCTGTATTTTGCATCCAATCACCCACTGGGTGTTTTAACTTATTGCTGAATAGCTCTTCCACTTGAGTCGACCAAGTTGGGTCGAGTGTATCTCTGAACCAGTGGGGGCACGCAAAGTGCACCCACTGGGTGTAGTCCCCGAGCCCGCCGTCGGATGTTTGATTTGGCGGGGGTCTTTGTCGAATGTCTCTTCATTGTTCTTTCACTCGGTAAAATAGTTTGATCCGAGTGGTTTCTAGACCAGTGGGGGCACGCGGAGTGCACCCATTGGGTGTAGTCCCCGAGACCACGGTCGATGCGTGCAGTCAGTCGGGGTATGAGAGTCTCTCTTTTTTCTTATACTCATGCTGGGCAGACCATGTTGAGTGGTAAACTGAACCAGTGGGGGCACACCAAGTGTTGGAAACGTAGTAATTTCAAAAAAAATTCCTACGCACACGCAAGATCATGGTGATGGCATAGCAACGAGAGGGGAGAGTAATGTCCACGTACCCTCGTAGACCGTAAGCGGAAGCGTTATGACAATGCGGTTGATGTAGTCGTACGTCTTCACGATCCGACCGATCCAAGTACCAAACGTACGGCACCTCCGAGTTCAGCACACATTCAGCTCGATGACGATCCCCGGACTCCGATCCAGCAAAGTGTCGGGGATGAGTTCCGTCAGCATGACGGCGCGGTGACGACAATGATGCTCTACCGGCGCAGGGCTTCGCCTAAACTCCGCGACGATATGATCGAGGTGGAATATGGTGGAGGGGGCACCGCACACGGCTAAGGAATGATCCGTAGATCAACTTGTGTTGTTGTGTCTAAAGGTGCCCCCCTGCCCCAGTATATAAAGGAGCAGGGGGGGAGGGGGCGGCCGGCCTAGGAGGGGCGCGCCAAGGGGAGTCCTACTCCCACCGGGAGTAGGACTCCCTCCTTCCTTGTTGGAGTAGGAGAAGGGGGAAAGAGGGGGAGAGGAGGAAGGAAAAGGGGGCCGCACCCCTTGTCCAATTCGGACCAGAGGGGGGCTGCGCGCCTCCTTCCTTTCGGCCTCTCTCCTCTATTCTTGTATGGCCCAATAAGGCCCATATACTCCCCGGCGAATTCCCGTAATTCTCCGGTACTCCGAAAAATACTCGAATCACTCGGAACCTTTCCGAACTCCGAATATAGTCGTCCAATATATCGATCTTTACGTCTCGACCATTTCGAGACTCCTCGTCATGTCCCTGATCTCATCCAGGACTCCGAACTCCTTCAGTACATCAAAACTCATAAACTCATAATATAACTGTCATCGAAACCTTAAGCGTGCGGACCCTACGGGTTCGAGAACTATGTAGACATGACCTAGAACTATTCTTGGTCAATAACCAATAGCGGAACCTGGATGCCCATATTGGCTCCTACATATTCTACGAAGATCTTTATCGGTCAAACCGCATAACAACATACTTTGTTCCCTTTGTCATCGGTATGTTACTTGCCCGAGATTCGATCGTCGGTATCCAATACCTAGTTCAATCTCGTTACCGGCAAGTCTCTTTACTCGTTACATAATGCATCATCCCGCAACTAATTCATTAGTCACATTGCTTGCAAGGCTTATAGTGATGTGCATTACCGAGAGGGCCCAGAGATACCTCTCCGACAATCGGAGTGACAAAACCTAATCTCGAAATACGCCAACCCAACATGTACCTTTGGAGACACCTGTAGTACTCCTTTATAATCACCCAGTTACATTGTGACGTTTGGTAGCACCCAAAGTGTTCCTCCGGTAAACGGGAGTTGCATAATCTCATAGTTACAGGAACATGTATAAGTCATGAAGAAAGCAATAGCAACATACTAAACGATCAAGTGCTAGGCTAACGGAATGGGTCATGTCAATCACATCATTCTCCTAATGATGTGATCCCATTAATCAAATGACAACACATGTCTATGGTTAGGAAACATAACCATCTTTGATTAATGAGCTAGTCAAGTAGAGGCATACTAGTGACTATATGTTTGTATGTATTCACACATGTATCATGTTTCCGGTTAATACAATTCTAGCATGAATAATAAACATTTATCATGAAATAAGAAAATAAATAATAACTTTATTATTGCCTCTAGGGCATATTTCCTTCAGTCTCCCACTTGCACTAGAGTCAATAATCTAGTTCACATCGCCATGTGGTTTAACACCAATATTCACATCTGCATGTGATTAATACCCATAGTTCACATCATCATGTGATCAACACCCAAAGTGTTTACTAGAGTCAATAATCTAGTTCACATCGCTATGTGATTAACACCCAAAGAGTACTAAGGTATGATCATGTTTTGCTTGTGAGAGAAGTTTAGTCAACGGATCTGTCATATTCAGAGCCTTATGTATTTTGCAAAATATTCTATGTCCACAATGCTCTGCATGGAGCTACTCTAGCTAATTGCTCCCACTTTCAATATGTATCCAGATTGAGACTTAGAGTCATCTGGATTGGTGTAAAAGCTTGCACCGATGTAACTCTTTACGACGGGCTCTTATATTACCTCCATAATCGAGAAATATTTCCTTAGTCCTCTCTAAGGATATTCTTGACCACTGTCTAGTGATCTACTCTAAGATCAAAATTGTATTCCTTTGCCAAACTTAGAGCAAGGTATACAATAGGTCTAGTACACAGCATAGCATACTTTATAGAACCTATGACTGAGGCATAGGGAATGACTGTTCATTCTTTTCTATTTTCTGCCATGGTCGGGTTTTTAGTCTTACTCAACTTCATACCTTTGCATCATAGGCAAGAACTCCTTCTTTGACTGTTCCATTTTGAACTATTTCAAAAATTTATCAAGGTATGTACTCATTGAAAAATCTTATCAAGCGTCTTGATCTATCTATATAGATCTTGATGCTCAATGTGTAAGCAGCTTCACCGAGGTCTTGCTTTGAAAAACTCTTATTCAAGTATCCTTTCATGCTATCCAGAATTTTCATATCATTTCCAATTAACAATATGTCATCCACATATAATATTAGAAATGCTACAGAGCTCCCACTCACTTTTTTGTAAATACAGGCCTTTCCAAAAAGTCTGTATAAAACCATATGCTTTGATCAACTCATCAAAGCGTATATTCCAACTCCGAGATGCTTGCACCAATCCATTGATGGATCGCTGGAGCTTGCACATTTTGTTAGCACCTTTCGGATCGACAAAATCTTCTGGTTGTATCATATACAACTCTCCTTTAAGAAAACCATTAAGGAATGCAGTTTTGACATCCATTTGCCAGATTTCATAAAATGTGGCAATTGCTAACATGATCCAGACAGACTTAAGCATCGATACGAGTGAGAAAATCTAATCGTATTCAACATCTTAAACTTGTCGAAAACCTTTCGCAACAAGTCGAGCTTTGTAGATAGTAACACTACTATCAGTGTCCGTCTTCCTCTTGAAGATCCATTTATTTAACATGGCTTGCTGATCATCGAGCAAGTCAATCAAAGTCCATACTTTGTTCTCATACATGGATCATATCTCAGATTTCATGGCCTCAAGCCATTTCGCGGAATCTGGGCTCATCATCGCTTCCTCATAGTTCGTAGGTTCATCATGGTCAAGTAACATGACTTCCAAAATAGGATTACCGTACCACTCTGGTGCGGATCTTATTCTGGTAGACCTACGAGGTTTTTGTAGTAACTTGATCTGAAGTTTCATGATCATCATCATTAGCTTCCTCGCTAATTGGTGTAGGAATCACTGGAACTGATTTCTGTGATTAACTACTTTCCAATTCGGGAGAAGGTACAAATTACCTCATCAAGCTCTTACTTTCCTCCCACTTACTTCTTTCAAGAGAAACTCCTTCTCTAGAAAGGATCCATTCTTAGCAACAAATGTTTAGCCTTTGGATCTGTGATAGAAGGAGTACCCAACAGTTTCCTTTGGGTATTCTATGAAGACGCACTTCTCCGATTTGGGTTCGAGCTTATCAGGTTGAAAACCTTTTTCATATAAGGATCGCAACTCCAAACTTTAAGAAACGACAGCTTAGGTTTACTGTTAAACCATAGTTCATACGGTGTCGTCTCAACGGATTTAGATGGTGCCCTATTAAACGTGAATGCAGCTGTCTCTAATGCATAACCCCAAAACAATAGTGGTAAACCGATAAGAGACATCATAGATCGCACCATATCCAATAAGGTGCGGTTACGATGTTCAGACACACCATAACGTTGTGGTGTTCCAGGTGGCGTGAGCTATGAAACTATTCCACATTGTTTTAATTGAAGACCAAACTCGTAACTCAAATATTCGTCTCCGCGATCAGATCGCAGAAACTTTATTTTCTTGTTATGATGATTTTTCCACTTCACTCTGAAATTCTTTGAACCTTTCAACTATTTCAGACTTATGTTTCATCAAGTAGATATACCCATATCTGCTCAAATCATCTTGTGAAGGTCAGAAAATAATGATACTTGCCATGAGCATTAACACTCATTGGATCGCATACATCGGTATGTATTATTTCCAATAAGTCAGTAGCTTGTTCCATTGTTCCGGAGAACGGAGTTTTAGTCATCTTGCCCAAAAGGCACGGTTCGCAAGCATCAAATGATTCATAACCAAGTGATTCCGAAAATCCATCTTTATGGAGTTTCTTCATGCGCTTTACACCGATATGACCCAAACGGCAGTGCCACAAATAAGTTGCACTATCATTATTAACTTTGCATCTTTTGGCATCAATATTATGAATATGTGTATCACTACGATCGAGATCCAACAAACTATTTTCATTGGGTGTATAACCATCGAAGGTCTTATTCATGTAAACAGAATAACAATTATTCTTTAACTTCAAATGAATAACCGTATCGCAATAAACATGATCAAATCATATTCATGCTCAACGCAAACGCCAAATAACATTTATTTAGGTTTAACACTAATCCCGAAAGTATAGGGAGTGTGCGATGATGATCATATCAATCTTGGAACCACTTCCAACACTCATCGTCACTTCCCCTTCAACTAGTCTCCGTTTATATAACTCCTGTTTCGAGTTACTAATCTTAGCAACTGAACAAGTATCAGATACTCAGGGGCTATTATAAACACTAGTAAGGCACACATCAATAACCTGTATGTCAAATATATCCTTGTTCACTTCGCCATCCTTCTTATCCACCAAATATTCAGGGCATTTCCGCTTCCAGTGACCATTTCCTTTGCAGTGTAAGCACTCATTTCAGGCTTTGGTCAAGCTGTGGGCTTCTTGGCGGGAGTGACAACTTGCTTGTCATTCTACTTGAAGTTCCCTTTCTATCCCTTTGCCTTCTTGAAACTAGTGGTCTTGTCAATCATCAACACTTGATGCTCTTTCTTGATTTCTACCTTCGTCGATTTCAACATCACGAAGAGCTCGGGAATCGTTTTCGTCATCCTTTGCATACTATAGTTCATCACAAAGTTCTAGTAACTCAGTGATGGTGACTAGAGAATTCTGTCAATCATTATCTTATCTGGAAGATTAACTCCCACTTGATTCAAGCGATTGTAGTACCCAGACAATCTGAGCACATGCTCACTAGTTGAGCGATTATCCTCCATCTTTTAGCCATAGAACTTGTTGGAGACTTCATATCTCTCAACTCGGGTATTTTCTTGAAATATTAACTTCAACTCCTGGAACATCTCATATGGTCCATGACGTTCAAAACGTCTTTGAAGTCCCGATTCTAAGCCGTTAAGCATGGTGCACTAAACTATCAAGTAGTCATCATATTGAGCTAGCCAAACGTTCATAACGTCTACATCTGCTCCTGCAATAGGTCTGTCACCTAGCGGTGCATTAAGGACATAATTTTTCTGTGCAACAATGAGGATAAACCTTAGATCACGGATCCAATCCGCATCATTGCTACTAACATCTTTCAACATAATTTTCTCTAGGAACATATCAAAATAAACATATGAAAGCAACAACGCAAGCTATTGTTCTACAACATAATTTGCAAAATACTACCAGGACTAAGTTCATGATAAATTTAAGTTCAATTAATCATATTACTTAAGAACTCCCACTTAGACAGACATCTCTCTAGTCATCTAAGTGATCACGTGATCCAAATCAACTAAACCATAACCGATCATCACGTGAGATGGAGTAGTTTCCAATGGTGAACATCACTATGTTGATCATATCTACTATATGATTCACGCTCGACCTTTCAGTCTCCGTGTTCCGAGGCCATATCTGCATATGCTAGGCTCGTCAAGTTTAACCTGAGTATTCTGCGTGTGCAAAACTGGCTTGCACCCACTGTAGATGGACGTAGAGCTTATCACACCCGATCATCATGTAGTGTCTGGGCATGACGAACTTTGGCAACAGTGCATACTCAGGAGAACACTTCTTGATAATTTTTAGTGAGAGATCATCTTAAAATGCTACCGTCAATCAAAGCAAGATAAGATGCATAAAGGATAAACATCACATGCAATCAATATAAGTGATACGATATGGCCATCATCATCTTATGCTTGTGATCTCCATCTCCGAAGCACCGTCGTGATCACCATCGTCACCGGCGCGACACCTTGATCTCCATCGTAGCATCGTTGTCGTTACGCCATCTATTGCTTCTACGACTATCGCTACCGCTTAGTGATAAAGTAAAGCAATTACAGGGCGTTTGCATTTCATACAATAAAGAGACAACCATATGGCTCCTGCCAGTTGCCGATAACTTCGGTTACAAAACATGATCATCTCATACAATAAAATATAGCATCACGTCTTGACCATATCACATCACAACATGCCCTGCAAAAACAAGTTAGACGTCCTCTACTTTGTTGTTGCAAATTTTACGTGGCTGCTACGGGCTAAGCAAGAACCGTTCTTACCTACGCATCAAAACCACAACGATAGTTCATCAAGTTAGTGCCGTTTTAACCTTCGCAAGGACCGGGCGTAGCCACACTCGATTCAGCTAAAGTGAGAGAGACAGACACCCGCCAGTCACCTTTAAGCATGAGTGCTCGTAACGGTGAAACCAGTCTCGCGTAAGCGTACGCGTAATGTCGGTCCGGGCCGCTTCATCTCACAATACCGCCGAACCAAAGTATGACATGCTGGTAAGCAGTATGACTTGTATCGCCCACAACTCACTTGTGTTCTACTCGTGCATATGACATCTACGCATAAAACCTAGCTCGGATGCCACTGTTGGGGAACGTAGTAATTTCAAAAAAAATTCCTACGCACACGCAAGATCATGGTGATGGCATAGCAACGAGAGGGGAGAGTAATGTCCACGTACCCTCGTAGACCGTAAGCAGAAGCGTTATGACAACGCGGTTGATGTAGTCGTACGTCTTCACGATCCGACCGATCCAAGTACCAAACGTACGACACCTCCGAGTTCAGCACACATTCAGCTCGATGACGATCCCCGGACTCCGATCCAGCAAAGTGTCGGGGATGAGTTCCGTCAGCACGACGGCGTGGTGACGATGATGATGCTCTACCGGCGCAGGGCTTCGCCTAAACTCCGCGACGATATAACCGAGGTGGAATATGGTGGAGGGGGCACCGCACATGGCTAAGGAACGATCCGTAGATCAACTTGTGTTGTTGTGTCTAGAGGTGCCCCCCTGCCCCCGTATATAAAGGAGCAAGGGGGCGGCCGACCTAGGAGGGGCGCGCCAAGGGGAGTCCTACTCCCACCGGGAGTAGGACTCCCTCCTTCCTTGTTGGAGTAGGAGAAGGGGGAAAGAGGGGGAGAGGAGGAAGGAAAAGGGGGCCGCACCCCTTGTCCAATTCGGACCCGAGGGGGGCTGCGGGCCTCCTTCCTTTCGGCCTCTCTCCTCTATTCCCGTATGGCCCAATAAGGCCCATATACTCCCCGGCGAATTCCCGTAACTCTTCGGTACTCCGAAAAATACCCGAATCACTCGGAACCTTTCCGAACTCCGAATATAGTCGTCCAATATATCGATCTTTATGTCTCGGCCATTTCGAGACTCCTCGTCATGTCCCTGATCTCATCCGGGACTCCGAACTCCTTCAGTACATCAAAACTCATAAACTCATAATATAACTGTCATCGAAACCTTAAGCGTACGGACCCTACGGGTTCGAGAACTATGTAGACATGACCTAGAACTATTCTTGGTCAATAACCAATAGTGGAACCTGGATGCCCATATTGGCTCCTACATATTCTACGAAGATCTTTATCGGTCAAACCGCATAACAACATACGTTGTTCCCTTTGTCATCGGTATGTTACTTGCCCGAGATTCGATCGTCGGTATCCAATACCTAGTTCAATCTCGTTACCGGCAAGTCTCTTTACTCGTTACATAATGCATCATCCCGCAACTAACTCATTAGTCACATTGCTTGCAAGGCTTATAGTGATGTGCATTACTGAGAGGGCCCAGAGATACCTCTCCGACAATCAGAGTGACAAAACCTAATCTCGAAATACGCCAACCCAACATGTACCTTTGGAGACACCTGTAGTACTCCTTTATAATCACCCAGTTACGTTGTGACGTTTGGTAGCACCCAAACTGTTCCTCCGGTAAATGGGAGTTGCATAATCTCATAGTTACAGGAACATGTATAAGTCATGAAGAAAGCAATAGCAACATACTAAATGATCAAGTGCTAGGCTAACGGAATGGGTCATGTCAATCACATTATTCTCCTAATGATGTGATCTCATTAATCAAATGACAACACATGTCTATGGTTAGGGAACATAACCATCTTTGATTAATGAGCTAGTCAAGTAGAGGCATACTAGTGACTATATGTTTGTTTATGTATTCACACATGTATCATGTTTCCGGTTAATACAATTCTAGCATGAATGATAAACATTTATCATGAAATAAGGAAATAAATAATAACTTTATTATTGCCTCTAGGGCATATTTCCTTCACCAAGTGCACCCACTGGGTGTAGTCCCCGAGACTACTCCTGAATGTTTGATTCTGTAGTAGTCTTAGAACACTTTTTGCTGTGATTAACTTTTGTTTCTATCGACTGACGTGTCTTATTTGCTGACCAAAGAAATCTTGTGAGCTCGGGGCCCGATTTTCTAAGTTGGAGAAGAAACAGATCAACCTCAACCTTGACCTGGAGCTGGACAAGAAGAATCTTCAGAAGGCCAAGGATGTTGTTGCTGCTATGGGAGGTAATATCTCGCCAACTGTCCACCTTATAGTTTTTCCCTTTTAGTCTTTTGAACCGAGTGACTCCACTCGAACAGATGTGCATAGTGAAAACCGTCAACTCCAAGGTCGTCTGAAGTATGTTATTTCTTTAGTCAAAATGAAGCAGGCTCTAGAGCAGAAGGACCTTGACCTTGACGCAGCACAGAAAGAGGCGCGAGAGAAAACAGAGCTTGCTGACAAGAAGTTGGCTTCAGTCAGCAAGTTAGAAGAGGAAAACGCCAAGCTGAAGACTGATGTTACTGAAGCCAACAAAGAAGTTGCGAAGCTGAAGAAGGACAAGGAAACCCTGACTGACAAGGTTGGAGATCTCACTCAGAAGAAGGGCGAACTGGAGGCTTATCTGGGAAGACTTGCTAAGAAGCTGGTCCTGAAGCTTGAAGGTACTTTCTCTTGTCCGACTGATTTGTAACCCTCGACTCATCGTATAGCTGCCAACTCACCACTTTTCCGAATGTGCAGAATTCCGTCAAGACTTCGAAGCAGAGACTGGGCGGATCGAGACGGATCTAGACCCCATAAACTCTCCCGTCAAGGATGACATCGTGATGAACGTGCTGCGATTGGAGGCTCGTCTTGACAGCGCTGTGGATTACCTTGCTCGTATGAAAGCGGCGGTGTTGCGGATTGACACAGAGCTCTGGCCTCGAGTGGAATTCCAGAATGACCTCGAGTCTCTGATGACTCGGCTTAAAGAAATCCCTGGTCGAGTGCAAGAGTGGAAGAAGTCGCCTGCTCGCTGCAGCGGTGGTGTGGCTATGTCCTTGGTTCGGGTCCATTGCAAGGAAGTCAAGGAAGACAAGTTGGTGGCTATCAAGGTTGCCAACACCAAGAAGCTCCAATTCTAGTACTTCATGGAGACCTTCATCGATGCTGCCACTCGCATTGTAGACGGCATCGACCTTGGCAGCTTCATCGAGCCAGTAAGCCCTCCTCCTGAAGAATGAACAAACTTTATGCCTCACCTTTATTTGCCTCGGAATGCCGAGTGATTTTGTAACCGTTAAACACTTTCAGGCTTGACGCCTGAGTACTTCTACCCATCATTCTGAACTTTTGCGGGGTTTATCTGAACATGGTTTTTCCTTGAATATGGTGGCTTTGCCTTTACCACTTTTGGTTCTTTTTTAATTTCGAGTGGAACTGAACTTCTGTGTGACGCAGCTCAGTCGACGTGCTCGATTGGCACCTCACCGTCCTTGCAGATCAGGACGGGGCAAATGTTGTACTTGTGACATAGCTCAGACGACATGCTCGATTGGCACTTGGTCGTCCTTGCGGATCAGGATGGAGCGGACGTTTGTACTTGTGATGCAGCTCAGGGGATCTTTGCTACTTAGGCGAGTACGAGGTTGCAGCTAAGCCCCTGAGTGGGAGGATTGCTCTCCACTCAGAGTAGTTTTTAACTTAGGCGAGTATGGGGTCACGGCTAAGCCCTCGAGTGGGAAGATTTCTCTCCACTCGGAATAGTTTTTTAACTTAGGCGAGTACGGGGTCGTATCTAAGCCCCTGAGTGGAAGGATTGCTCTCTACTCGAAGTAGTTTTTAACTTAGGCCAGTACGGGGTCGCAGCTAAGCCCCCGAGTGGGAGGATTGCTCTCCACTCGAAGTAGTTTTTAACTTAGGCGAGTACGGGGTTGCAGCTAAGCCCCTGAGTGGGAGGATTGCTCTCCTCTCGAAGTGGTTTTTAACTTAGGCGAGTACGGGGTCGCAGCTAAGCCCCCGAGTGGGAGGATTTCTCTCCACTCGAAGTAGTTTTTAACTTAGGTGAGTACGGGGTCGCAGCTAAGCCCCTGAGTGGGAGGATTCCTCTCCACTCGAAGTAGTTTTTAACTTAGGCGAGTACGGGGTCGCAGCTAAGCCCCCGAGTGGGAGGATTGCTCTCCACTCGAAGTAGTTTTTAAATTATGCGAGTACGGGGCTGCAGCTAAGCCCCCGAGTGGGAGGATTTCTCTCCACTCGAGGTAGTTTTTAACTTACGCGAGTACAGGGTCGCAGCTAAGCCCCCGAGTGGGAGGATTGCTCTCCACTCGAAGTAATTTTTTTAACTTTGGCGAGTACGGGCTCGCAGCTAAGCCCCCGAGTGGGAGGATTGATCTCCACTCGAAGTAGTTTTTAACTTAGGCGAGTACGGGGTCACAACTAAGCCCCTGAGTGGGAGGATTGCTCTCCACTCGAAGTAGTTTTAACTTAGGCGAGTATGGGGTCGCAGCTAAACCCCCGAATGGGAGGATTGCTCTCCACTTGAAGTAGTTTTTTTAACTTAGGCGAGTACGGGGTCACAGCTAAGCCCCCGAGTGGGAGGATTCACTACAAAAAAAATACACTTCCCTGATGATACGTGTTTGTCACAGTAGGTCGCGTTTTTTGTCATGCATGTACATCCATGACGATTTTATGACAGAATCAAGATAGTCATACTTGTGCTGTCGTAGAAGTGTTCCATGACATTACCAAAATTATCATCATGGAAGTGTCCACTTCCATAGCGATAAATCGCGCGTCACAGAAGTTCTTTCGTCAAGGGTGACCGACACGTGGCATCCACCATAACGGAACATCGTTAAGCTATTGGGTCCGGTTTTGGATCCGATAACCCGTTAACAACCCCGACCAATGGGGATTTTCCACGTGTAAAATCATCATTGGCTGGAGGAAACACGTGTCGGCTCACCGTTGGGACAGATGTCATCCACTCATTGGACCGAAGGCGCCTATGATATGGCGACATGTGGCACGGCCCAACAGAGGCCCATTCCTGTGAAAACGCCTGCCCATTTGACTTGGTCAAAAGGTGGCAGGACGGCCCACGGGAAGCCTGTTAATGGCATGTTCGCATATAGCCCATTTACAGCCTGCTAACCCAGGGCCCGTTACGACCTCTCCGAATTAGGCCCAGTAGCGTCATCTGGGCCGTCCAATATGATTCCAGCCTATTTTAACTTCCGGCCCATGTGTGGCCCATGACTTGTTTCGGCCCATATGAGGCCCTTTGTAACTCTTGGCCCATTAACGTCCCATGGTGAAACTGGCCCCTAATGAACAGTGTATCACTTTCTACCCATTAACAGCCCATTATTCCATTAGACCGTTTCCAGCCCAAGTTATCTTTCGGCCTTCGGAGGGCCCATTTATTCTTGGGCTCATTTGAAGCATTCGGTTACTTACGGCCTGTTACTGTCATTTTCTGCTTGTGGGCCAAATTCAGCCCGTCGTTACAGTCGGCCCGTTTGTGGACCGTTAATCTGTTGGGCCATTTTCATAGCATCACCAAATACGGCCTATTAACGGCCCGTTATGGTCAGCCCATAAAACGTATGATTTCCACTCTAGCCCGTCTACGGCCCATTAAAGGCCCGTACAAGGCCCATAGATGAGTCGGCCCATAGAAGGCCATGGATCGTCCATCCCGTACATGGCCCATGGATCGTACGGCCGTGGAGGGCCATGGTCACTACAACGTTTGGGAGAGTTGGCCCCCGTTTGAACGATATAGTATATTCAAAGAATTATCCTATTCTATACTATCACCACTAAAAACATACACTATACAACAAAGAGACCAAGGCATAGAAACGTAGAATAATCCTACACTATACAATAAAGAAATTACAGCCGATTATACCCACTAGGCATTATGGTTCGGCACAGGTGATAATAAAGCATACACAAACATCAAATTACATACACTGGGCAAATACAGCTCATACATCATGGACGCACATCAACTTAACTCCATTTGAACTATAATCTCTTCAGAAAATAGGATTGGCCGGATTCAGATAGCACAAATTTTAGTCTGCAAAATCTCCAATTCCTTCATGGCTACCTCAGTGTCTTGTTTCATTTTTTTGACTCGTGCATCTAATACCTGCATGTCCAGTCTCAACTTGTTGATTATACGTTGACAACCATGCACACATTGTCTTGCCACCTCTAGTTGATGCTCGAGAACATCAGCACATTCCAATTCCAATCCATAATCATTCGGTAACGGCCATGCCGCACTGCTCGCAGATCTTTGTGTTGATGTCACTTCATCCTGAAATGTTTCTGTAAGTACACATGACTAGGGCAAAAATATAGTTACAACAGTGAAGTGAGCAAGACACTATTTTGTACAACATGGCAAAACAAGACTAACAATAATGTTACATGTCATGAAGCATAAGTAGGTGATATTTTAAAAATTATAAAAAAGATAGTCTGTGCAGCCTGCATACAGAAATCTCTCTTAGCTCACCAGAGGAGCATGATGTTGGGGCCCAATCCAAAACACAGACAAGTTACAAATTTAGACAACATGTTGCGTATAAGTAAGCAAGCAGTTGGGCCATTCTGTATCTCAATTAAAGTCTTAGGGAGCATAATGAACAACAGAGGGTTTCATACAAACATACTACAACAAGCAAAACTATGCAATCATTAGCCTAGTATAAACTAGATTGTGAGCCTCATGCAATAATAGTTGGTTAATAGACTCCAAAGCTTCATGCACACTTCGGCAGAGTAACTAAATGGTAAGGCCTTTAATTATGTTAACTAATAGTTATACAAGTACCCAACATCAGGCATGATTCTTTGGGCATCTCATTAACTGAGGACAAATAAAGCAATTGAAAAGAGCAAATTAACTATGCCTAAAACAAACAAGGAATTGAACTGTTGAGTTGCATACAGTGACTTACCTTAACAGGTTGAAGAGGCTCAACGCAGCTCCTACTTCTCTTGCAAGGCTCCTTCCTAACAGCTTGTACTTGGAAATCCTCAATCCTGTCTTCATTGTACCCCCTCTGCAAGGTGACACAAACTAGCTACTCATCTCCTTGGAAGATAAATATGCATACTTTCCAGTCTGTGAACATAAAAGGATGAGATTATAACAAATCAACACCACATAATGAAACATGCCACATCTCTTGCACTTGCACACAATGAAATGAGCATTTACTATGTCTGCACTATGTAAAAACTAGGCGTACCTTCGAACTGGATCTCCAGGTACTCTTGGAGAGCCTACTTTAGTGTACAGCCAAACCTTTATGTCACCTATGAGTTAGACAAGGCCCCACTACAGCAGCCCTTAGTGTTTAAATCGTTGACAAGCTCTGTTAGAGTGTTAGGTCAAGAATAACAAGTAATCAAAGCAAACAGTCCTAGTATGGCTGGCTGATGCAAACAAGCAATTGAACAGATGTGTGAGCAAATCTTACATATCAAGACAAGAAGCAAAGAAGGAGGCTTAAAGACCATCACTTGACTGACCAGATTTAAGGGGCATTTAAACATCATGTGCAATATATGAACTAACATAAACATTGCATATTCCAGATTCTACAATGGAATGCACATGTATTAGGTTATGCCATGTATGATGATGCCTAAATGTACACTATAGCAGGCAGGAGTGATTCATCATTGCACGCACAATTAAATTGCAGGTTAAGGGCTAGTTCGATTCCGCCTTTTTAGGGCTTATTGTCAAAATAAGCCATAAAAGATGTAAAGACGTCATTTTTGAGTTATGGGCTTGGGCTTAACTAATTTTGCTTTGGAGGGGGGTGTTTCGGGTAGAACCTCACTAAAAATTAAAGGGAAGGGGAATAGTGAAATGACTCTATTGTCTGCCTATATTACACTCAAAATGCAACTGCTGACGCCCGTGTCACACCTGACCCTCAAGTAAAAACAAACACGCAAGCGTTCATTGCCCTGCCCGCTTGCATCTCCCCTCCCCTTTCCCTCTACCTCGATCCCCTGCCTGCAACACTAGGGTTCCTCCAGCAAGCCGTCGCCATTGGTCCCATCTGGCCTGGTTCTCAGCGATGCTATGTCCAGCTAGGCTACATGGCCAGTGGGTAGGGGCAAATCTCCCTGGCTGCTCCTCCCTCTGGCGCCGCCCCTCATTCTCATGGTCTCCAGCAGCTGCTCCACTGTGGTTCGTCCAACGCACTACTTCGGCGGGCGCTGCACAACTACGGCTAATGCCACACTGCGGCAGAAGGCACCTTATTCCCCCTCCCCTCCTCCCAGGCCATGGCGTTGAGGTGCTGTTGAAGGATGAGCTCATCCAACAACGTGAGGATCTCCTCTGATTTTTTGCCAAATTTTCATTCTGATCCATAATACGATGAATTGCTATGAGATGCTTCTGCTGCTGCTATATGATGAATTGCTATGAGCTGCTCCTGCTGCTGCTATATGATGAATTGCTATGAGCTACTGCTGGTATATGATGAATTGCACACTGCTACTACTATATGATGAGTTGCTATGAGCTGCTGCTGCTGCTGCTATATGATGCTTTCAGGTGGTGCTGCTATATGATAATAACCAGCCACTTGGACCATCGAATTTCAATAAATAATTGTTCTTCATTTAAATGTGGGTCATGCGTTCTTCGTTTAAATTAGGCAATGGGATCTCTATGGAAAACATTGACCAAAGTAGATTGTGCCAAGTAGATGGTATCATTGTATTTGCATTTTGAGCAAATAGTGATGGTCTATTTTCCTATCATATTAATTACTGCACTGGGTTCAATTTGTTATGTTTGCAAGTCAAATTAATTTTCATATGGGCAGCAAAATGAAAAAATATAATGCAATCTAGACTTTCCACTGATCATACCAAAGATAAGCTGAAACACAATGAAAAGAACTGGTTGGCTTATTACATGGAGCTTATATTCACAGGTGCTTATTTTCTTAGGATAACTTGTAATAACTGTCCCTAAGAAACTTGGCTAATAGAACTGACATACAAATAACATGTCACGATGATTGCAATGGAGGAGTGATGTACCATAGCACACTGTATAGGCTCACCGCTGCCTCTCCTTTTTTTGCGATGTTCCATGAAATTGCCACATACATCTTGTACTTTTTCATTGTGTAACCCTATCTGCAAGTTGACAAGGCTAATTTCAGACATCTCTACATGATACTACATTGCATATCCCTTGCACATATTTAAACCACCAATTAACGATTGTGTGTGTAGCATAAACTAGCCATGACTCTGTGTGCTGGACTAGCAGGCACTCTAAGGGAGCCTAATGTAGTGCACTGGAATTCCTACATGCCACCTACGGTTTTGTGTAATGTACTGCCTCTGTTCCTAAATATATGTCTTTGTAGAGATTCCAGTATGGACCACATATAGATGTATATAGATGCATTTTCGAGTGTAGATTCACTCATTTTGCTCCGTATGTAGCCTATAGTGGAATCTCTAGAAAGACTTATATTTAGGAACGGAGGTACGAGGAGTATCATGTATGACATCTACATATCTAATTTAGCAGCCAGTAGTAGAAATCATTGTGTGCACAAAGGGATTACTGGTCGAAAATCCTAGCAAAGCATGCTGGTAGGAACAAAACAATACAAGAGAGAGAGACGCACTTACAAGATCATAGCAATGCCACAGTCCAGGATCTTGGTTGGCCAAGCTGTTAGATCCAGAAGAAACATCGTCCTTGTAGTTTTTGCCAGCTGCATAACAGGTAACAGCGACTGGTTAGTATATTTGAAGTACATCGGGCAGGTGATGCTGGACGGGTTTAAAGGTGACAAGTACCTAGGCCGTGGCGGGTGCTTGGCATCTCTCCAGACGGTGGGAATCAGGTTAGAAATGTCAAGGGTGATGAATCTGCGCTGGCTATCGGGGTCCGGTAAGGAGATCTAGAACCGTCTAGTAGGGTGTTTATGGAGCGGCTCCGATAGGGTGGACTATGGTGTGGGCGAAGCGGATCTGTGTCTGTGGACGAGGGCGTAGGTGAAGCTGCTCCGGTGGTTGGATTAAGGATGGTGTCGACGATGCAAATCTGCGGCCGTGGACGGGGCGTCAGAAGCTGCTCCAGTGGTTGGGTTAAGGATGGTGTCGACAATGCGGATCTGCGGCCGTGGATGGGGCGTTAGAAGCTACTTCGGTGGTTGGGTTAAGGATGGTATCGACAATGCAGATCTGCGGTCGTGGACGGGGCGTCAAAAGCTGCTCCGGTAGGTTGGATGAGGGTGCGAGGAAGCGGATCGGAGGCTGTGGACTTGTGAGTTGGCAAAGCGGCCCCGGTGGGGTTGAGAATGGTATAGGCGAAGCTACTCCGGTAGGGTTGACGATGGTGTCGGCGAAGCGGCTCCGGTAAGGTTGAGGAAGGTGTCGGCAAAGAGGATCAGAGGCCGTTGATGGGGGCGTCGGTGGGGCGGCTCCGGGGGGTGTGGATGAAGCGTCTCCGGTGGGGAGTACGAATGAGCCTCTGCAGATGCGCAGCGGTTGACGAGAGTACCGGGGAAGAAGATCCGGCGCCGTGGACAAGGACGGCATTGAATGGGCTGTGGTACAGTGGTGGATGAGCAGTCTACTTGTTTCTAGGGGAGGTGGGAGGGGTAGATGCGGCCGTAGAAGCAGATCCGGCGAGGTGGACGCTGCTGGCAGTGAATGGGCTATGGTACGCCGGTGGATGAGCAGTCTAGGGTTTCGAGAGGGGAGGGGAGAAAGGGCAATGAAGTACGAACAACGTGATGTAAGATGCTCTGGTGATGTGGAGTTAGTCGTTTTTGCGGGAGGGGGAGAGGAAATGGGGGTGCCATGTAGTGGGGGAAACCATAAGTTACCAAAGCAGCCCCGACCTATTATGTAGATGAGGGCGGTATTGTAACTATTGGTCTCTGTGCACCAATGACAAAAGGGGAACTTCGCATGCTAAAGACTAAGGTGGCAGAAATTTTAGAAGGAGGTGGGAGATTTTGCCGCCCGCAGGATCATTCGTATCTAGTTTCAACTAATTTTGGACCGTGCTAGCGGGAAGGTGATGCTAGACTGTGTACACGGGACACGCGTCAGCAGTTAATAACTGGTGTGAAATCCACCCCAGAAAAAAAGACAATAACTCGGGATGATGCGCCGATAACTTGGACGTTCACACAAGCGCGACCAATCGTACGGGTGTAGTGGCGCGTTCACAAAAAAGGGATCAAACGCTCAGCCTATGTATTTCTCGTGTAAATAGATAATTTAGTGTCATTGGTTATTTACTTTAAACATAATGCATTGACGTGTTAGTGTAGAGGCGCACAAAAAGAAATGGATATTGTAGTCCGCTACTTAAAAGTGTTACCTCATATGATTACATAGCCTCCATTTCATAAATTGCGTACCCGTTGAATGCATATATGATTATTACACATATTACTTCAAAATAGAAACTTAAATCATCCAAGACTAATGAATTTGAATGCAAGAGAAACAATGGTGCATGTCATGATAGCTACATGGTTGGTTGAAGAAACATCAATGTAACTTTGGCATGCACAACTGAAAAGGTTTATTTAAATATAAAAAAATGTGATATGTGAGTGTTCAATCTTTATAGCGTTGAATCGATATTGTACCTTTGGCCATGATACGAAGTAGATATTGACTTATGTTCAAGCGATGCACGTCCACAATTGCTAGATAGTGATATGTGAATGAATTGTGCAATCTCTCTCACACGCATACATATCTCATTTCCCAGTGGGCATCGGAATCACACGCGCGCACTTCGTGTATTTCTCTCCCTCCGTCAAGGTTAAATTCGTCTTTCTACCCCATCCTACAAGTCTCTCACACAGAAACACACACACTCTCTCTATCTAACACGCCCACCCCTTTAATTCCGCCCACCCACAACTACTAATATCTTAAACTATAATAATGTCTCTCACACATATGCCTAAGGTTAACTCGAGTTCCCGAACCATATGAATACATACAATGGGATTCCAACAGAGCACCTTTTGTTTTGAGATTTCTCTCACTCTCTCTCACGCACACACACACACACGCACGCACACACACACACACACACACACACACACACACACACACATGCGGTGCGCGCACATTGTTTCTCGCTTCATTTTTTCCGGCACTTGCATGCACACCGTTTGTTTATCTTCGTGATGCTTTAAGTATGCCTCGCACAAATGCTATCTACCTATCCCTTAATATAGGTAGATATGTGTCACACAAACTCCTTCTCCCTACTAGCAAGATGTCCATGCGTTGCACGGAACATCAAGATGCATTTGTATGAGTAGTTTATCTTGTGGGAGAAAAGGATGAACAAGGGAATGCCTTATTTGCAAATGCGGAGAGGGGTGTGAGTATCTTTTTGCAAAATTGCCATACTTTCCTTCCTATCCGTCAGATATAAATCGGATGGCCTATATTGCAGGATGGCAGGAACACCATCATCACCAACTCTGTTTTTTATAAGAGTAGAGATATGTGAGTGTCATTTCCCCCCCCCACACACCCACACACCCACACTTCCCAACACCGAAGGAGTAGGGTGACACCTCGATCTTGATACTAATCTATCGACTGGCTTCTCTCTCAAATACACACACACACACACACTACCCGACACCGAAGGAGTAGGGTGGTACCTCGATCTTGATAATAATCTACCTACTCCTCTTTCAAACACACACACATACACACACACTCGCTAGTTGTGCCTCTGTGCCTACC
This sequence comes from Triticum aestivum, assembly GCF_018294505.1. NCBI lineage: Eukaryota > Viridiplantae > Streptophyta > Magnoliopsida > Poales > Poaceae > Triticum > Triticum aestivum. Next base: position 516,990,247 of record NC_057813.1, read on the forward strand.
GCGCACACTCTCGATACGTCTTTCTCTCCCTCCCCCCCAACAATGACAGCAGAATGGTGACAACTCGATCTGATCATAATTTGTCAATTGGTTTCTCTCTCAAACATTGTGTCTCGGTGCCTCGCTCGGTAGCCCCCTCGATATGTAGACTTCTCGCGCGCGCACAGCTGTAGTGACGATGACACTGAACCCAGTGTGCCTTGTTTTTACCGGCCTCATGTGATAGTTTTCACCCTGTTTTCTGGTAATTAACAAGGCAACCTTTTCTTGTTACTACTAGTGAATATGAAATCATTCGGGGCAGACGTAAAATATATCACTTCAACCCAATTATCATAGCAACTATTTTAAAAGAAACTAGCTAGCTGCCCGTGCGTTGCATGGAACATCAAGATGCATTTGTATGAGTAGTTTATCTTGTGAGAGAAAAGGCTGAATGAGGGAAGGCCTTATTTGCGAACGTGGAGAGGCGTGTGGGTATATTTTTGCAAAATTGCCATAGTTTCTTTCCTATCCGTTAGATATAAATCCGATGGCCTATAATGCAGGATGACACGCACACCATCATCACCAACTCTGTTTTCTACTCCCTCCGTTCCTAAATACTCCCTCCGTCCGAAAATACTTGTCATGAAAATGGATAAAAAGAGATGTATCTAAAACTAAAATATGTCTAGATACATTTCCTTTTATCCATTTTGATGACAAGTATTTCCGGACGGAGGGAGTATTTGTCTTTTTAGAGATTTCAACAAGTGACTATGACCGGACCTTACCAACATACTCAAAAAAGTAGTCCATAATTTTGATGTTACCCTCTTTTCTTGGCGGTGCAGTGCCATCTGGATACCTCATAAATAAATCAAGGAGAAATCTGACCCCTTCCTAAAAAGAAATACGGAGCAAAATGAGTGAATCTACACTCTAAAATATGTCTACATACACATCTGTATGTGGTAGTCCATTTAAAATCTGAAAAAGACAAATATTTAGGAACGAATGGAGTATAAGAGTAGACATGGAGATATATCTCCAGCATGGTCTACAACAAAAATGTGCTGGACTGGTTAGCGCCGGATGCTTGCAACGCGATGACATGAGTTCGAATTCTGTATTTTAACTTTAGATTTTTATATTATATATTACTTATTTAATATATACTTCTTTCGGTACTGTACTGACAGCGGAACCCATAGAGTATTTAGAATACAAGATTAAGGATGGACTTGTTTCTTTTTAACTTTCTGTACGAAGCTATAGCCACCCTGCAAGTCACGTGTACACTGTACATGCAATTAACTTTTTATAGAGGGACATTCATACAGGCAATTAACTCAAATGGATTGGATGTCACTCTATACAACATAAGAGCATCTCCAACGGCAGCCGGCAAATTTCCTCCCGCTTCCTTCCGCGGAGGACAACATCAAACGCCATCGGCATACATTTTGACAACTCTAACCAACCAGATGAAATTCGTGCAAACACAGACTGATTTCATATAAGCATGAAGGATTTTGTTTAAAAAAGACGGATCTTCATATAAACATGATGGATTTCATTACATTTACATGAACTAAGCGGTGCCAATCCGGCTCTCTTGGTATAATTAATACTCCCTCCGTCTGGAAATACTTGTCCTAGAAATGGATGTATCTAGACTTATTTTAGTTATAGATACATACAATTTATCCATTCTTAGAACAAATATTTCCCGCCAGCTGCAGAGGGAGTACATAATCTAAATGGCCGCCCGCGGATCCCGTTGTCTTCCTCATGTCCGTCAGACACTTGCGGGGTCGACGAAGGTCCTCAGAAGAGACGAAGCAACAAAGAAACCACCTGAATGCGCAGTCGTCGCCTCGGCGGTGGCCTTCATGGGTCCCAAGTGGAGGCGGCCTCCAGTGTTCTACTTCTCCTCGATGATGGTGGCAGACATGGAGAAGGTGGCCACCGACTTGTCGCTCTCCACGCATCCGGCTTCTGTCTCTGCCTGCACGGCGCTGCCGCAGGCACGGGAGGCGCGCCCACAGACACGGGAGGCGTGACCACCACAGACACTGGTGGCGCGGTACGACGCGGCAGCGACGACGCCCATACCGGCGTGCTCGCCGCCATCCTGGCATGGAGGAACTCGCCACTCCTCATGGAGCTGAACTGGAGCGGCGAGTTACTGAACCACGCGCCTGCTTGGGGCGGCAACTGGCTCCGTCAAGCCAAGCAAGGTTGGTGAAGCACCGAGCGGCCTCACCCGTATCCGTAGGGCTCGGTGGGCCACCCAGCCGGGTAATATGCCAGAGAACGGCTCCTCGGAAGCCATCGGAAGAGTGGAGAAAATGGTGAAGGAGGAGATGGGGGAGCGGCGGAGGGGGTGTGATTCTTGCCCGCTGTCTGTCTGGCCTCGTGTAAATAGAGGGCGGACGGTAGGAGCTTGTCCGGCGTCTGGCCTCATTTAAACTGAGGGCGCACGGGAGGAGCTCGGCCGGTGTTGCCTTTAATTCCGGCCCGCTCATGAACGGACGTGTGGCCGGAGTAGGATTCTCGGTTTGCATGCGGGTTTAATGGAGGGGTTTAATGGAGGCGAGGAGGCGTGTTCAGCCGAGCGTGCAGCGGGCGGTGCAATACTATTCGATTTGACAGCAGTAATGAGCCATCAAATCACAAAGGCCCTCGCCTCTCGTGAAACCGACCAAGCTAGACTACCCCGCCCTCTAGCCTTTTAAAAAATGTATATACTCCACTTTTGTACAGTAGTAGTATCGATGGATTGCGCCATGGAGCAAAACTTGAAATTAAAATAAAAAGGTGCTACATATAGAGAGCGCTCGTCGTCAAATTATGCATATAGTACTATTAAAAAGGCTAGTCACAATAATGGTGTCCAGCACAACCCACCCCTCAAATAAAACTAAGCACCCTGGAATTCTTTGACAAAACTAAGCACCCTGAAATTCTTTGACAACTAAACTGCTGGCTATATGATGTTGGCCATATATATGGTACGTATATAATGTGAAGAAACGAGTGGTAGTACTATACCAACTAAAAGATGAAATGTAAGAAATACTAGTATGTACGTATTGAAGAGTTAAAGTAACAAGAAGAAACATAACATAGTTCTGCTAGGGGCTTAGCACAACACACCCCTCAAATTAAACTAAGCACACCTGAAATTAAACTTTGCAACTATTCCGGTAGACACTGCATTAGAACCACCATGAGCAACGACACTGCCACCTTACCCGGAGTCCTCGTCCACGTCTTCGACTTCGTCCTTGTCCCTCTTCCTCTTGGCCGATACTTCTTTGCTTGAACCACACACTTGGCTCTTGCTCTTCATCCAACCCTTGTAGATATTGAAACAAAGGTAGCCATCCATTGCAGCGTAGTGGATGTGGTCTATATCTAGTACATTCCGCTGCCATGCATGACAATGAAACATGTATTGAGGTTTCTCCAGTTTATCGTATGAAAGATGAACCACGGCTCCTGCGAGGGTCAACATTGAAGGTTGTCCACGAGGGCAGCAGCCGATTCTTCTAGAGGTCGAAGGGGTTGCCTACAATGAGGCCTATCCGACCCAGGATTTTTTTTCATTCGTAAAGTCTATAGTAATGAATTTGACTAGGTTGCTCTTGAGGAAGTTCTTAAAATCCAGGCATTCAACGTCGGCATGGCATATGTGGTAGACCAAGCATAAGTCATGCACGCAAACCTAGATCATGGCGGGCTTCTTCCTCTCTTCCTCCTTTAGATCTTTCTCTCGTCCCAAGACTATGGTGTACTCAACGTCTAGCCCAGCGACCCACTCATCATCTGAGTTTTCGAACATGTATCTGAAGCGAGAAAGGCATCCTTTCACCGTCGTGGAAGAACAGGTGTAGATGACGTCGAACTCATCGCTGGTGATGGTTCTAACCTTGTACTCACTGCCGATCATGGAGATTTGGGACGCCATGGATTTGGGAGGAGGGTTAGGATTAGTGGAACTGCCGTAATGTGAAAGGACAGGACGACTAGGAGTGAACCTCTGTAATATGAAAGGACGTGCAGGGACAAGTAGGAGCAAACTGCCAGCATGAGAACAACAGGTGAGGGAGTCCCGGACTAGGGGGTGTCCGGATAGCCGAACTATCATCATCGGCCGGACTCCAAGACTATGAAGATACAAGATTGAAGACTTCGTCCCGTGTCCGGATGGGACTTTCCTTGGCGTGGAAGGCAAGCTTGGCGATACGGATATGTAGATCTCCTACCATTGTAACCGACTTTGTGTAACCCTAGCCCTCTCCGATGTCTATATAAACCGGATGGCTTTAGTCCATAGGACGAACAACAATCATACCATAGGCTAGCTTCTAGGGTTTAGCCTCCTTGATCTCGTGGTAGATCCACTCTTGTAACACACATCATCAATATTAATCAATTAGGACGTAGGGTTTTACCTCCATCAAGAGGGCCCGAACCTGGGTAAAACATCGTGTCCCTTGTCTCCTGTTACCATCCGCCTAGATGCACAGTTCGGGACCCCTACCCGAGATCCGCCGGTTTTGACACCAACATTGGTGCTTTCATTGAGAGTTCCTATGTGCCGTCACCATCAGGAAGGATGCCTTTTCCCATCTTTAAAGACGGCACCGTCGTCAAGGGAGCTTTGGCCGCTGGACAGACTATCCGGCTAGGCAGTTTTCTTATGACCGCCTGTTCGGCCACCGCTCCGACAATGACCTCTCAAGTCATTAAAAGCGATCTTCACGTCAGCTCGGAATTCGCCGAGCAGCTAGATCCGATTGAGATCTCCTCCGTAAACGAGCTCTTGGATCGCATCGCCGCCCTGGGAGTCGCTACCGACTACGATCAGATTGGGCTTAAAACCGATCTGAGAGAAATCAACTCTCCCCAGGTTACCCACCATGTTGTCGTGGTAGAGGAACAAAGCGGCGACTCTTCTTCTATGATAAAAACCAACTATGTCTGGATTCCCGATCCCTCCATGCCGGATTCCCACGGAGGGACGGACGTTAATCAAATACTGAACCTAAAGTCAGGCATCGGACCAGATTTGTGGGAAAGCGTCCAGCAAACCAAGCTTCCGAATCCGGAAGCTTCTTGGCCTTTGAGCCTCAGATTGGCGGGGTTCCGAACTTGATTCCACCCGCCCACCCAAACATAAGCGATCTATCTCAAATACGGCAAGAGCCTGATGAAACAGTACATCATTACTGGGCCAGATTCCTCCTGGTTATGGATAGGATAAAGGACTGCCGTGAAGAAAGCGCGATTTCAATCTTCTGCAACAATTGCACGGACAAGGGAATCATAAACGCCATCAGTCGTCGCAAAGTTACACGCTTCACCGACCTAACGACCATTGTACAAAAATACTGCGCGATGGAAAGTGCCTGGAAAACCGAAACTAGGTTTTGGGACAATCCGTCCCTGAATACAACCCCAGTCCGAAATAAAAGGGTGCGTCATACTCAAGCACCTGGGTTAAAAACCAAAAAGCAAAAACCCCATAAAGGGTACAGAACCGTACTGGAGGGATGGCTCAACGGACCCTGCAAAATCCACAGTACGGAGGGCGCCACTCCAATACATAGCCTTCGAGCATGTTGGATATTACGGCAGGTGGCCAAAAGTGGCGAAGGCTTTCTAGCCCCGGGCAAACAACCCAGCAGCACCAGTACGGTATTAACAGTCTTCGAGACTTTCGCATCAAATAACATGCGGAAACGAACAATCCGCAGTCTTGCCGAAGTCTACCAAGTAGCAACAACAAATCCATGGAGCGACACGGCTATCACCTTCAATGCCAGCGACGAACCTAAATTCCGAACAGCTAGAGCACCAGCCGCATTGGTCCTTAGTTCGATAGTGGACGGCGTTCGTCTTACCAAGGTACTCATGGATGGCGGCAGCGGATTAAACCTCATCTACGAGGAAACCCTTCAAAAAATGGAAATTGACTGGAGCCGCATTGAGCGAAGCAGCACAACCTTCAGGGGAATAATCCCTAGTCGAGAAGTACGCTGCACAGGAAAAATCACACTAGATGTAGTGTTCGGCTCGCCGGACAATTATAGGTCCAAAGAGGTCACGTTCCAAGTGGCCCCATTCGGCAGCGGATATCACACTTTGTTAGGGCGAGAGGACAATCTTCCAAGCTATACCCCATTACGGGTACATGAAGCTCAAAATGCCCGGACCCAATGGAATAATCACTCTCGCCAGTGATCCAGATACAACACTCCGCGCTGAAAATAAGACAGCCACACTGGCCCTAGAGGCATTATCCGAAGCCCTAGCAGCAGAGGAATTAACCGTGCTGCGCTCCACGGTGGATAGGGACGATGTGATACTCGATAAGAGGTCCAAGTCCACCTCTTTTAAACCAGCAGACGAAATAGTCAAATTTCAGGTCCATCCAACGGACCCCACAAAGACGACATCCATTAGGGCACAATTAAATCCTGATGTAGAAGCCGCACTACGAGAATTCCTTCGGGAAAATTGGGACATTTTTGCCTGGCACCCTTCAGACATGCCAGGAATCCCACGCAGGCTGGCAGAGCACAGCCTAAATATCCTAAAAGGATTCAAGCCAGTCAAACAAGCTCTTCGGCGATTTTCCGAACCTAAAAGACAGGCAATGGGAGAGGAGCTAGCCAAACTCTTAGAAGCCGGATTCATCAGAGATATCAAACATCCGGACTGGCTAGCCAACCTGGTAATGGTACCAAAAAAGGACAAATCCTGGCGCCTCTGCGTCGATTTCAAAGACCTTAACAAGGCCTGTCCAAAGGACCCTTTCCCTCTCCCTCGCATCGACCAAATCATCGATGCTACCGCAGGGCACGATTCATTGTGCTTCCTCGATGCATACTCCGGATACCATCAAATCAAGATGGCGGAAAAAGACCAGGCCGCAACGGCATTCATTACTCCATATGGGCCATTCTGCTTCAACACAATGCCCTTCGGACTCAAAAACGCCGGCGCAACATATCAGCGCATGATTCAGACATGTCTGGCTACCCAGATAGGCAAAACAGTAGAGGCATACGTAGACGATGTGGTCGTCAAGACCAAACACGTCGAAACTCTAGTAGACGACTTGAGGGTGACATTTGACAACCTCCGAGCATATGACATTAAGCTCAACCCGGAAAAATGTGTCTTCGGAGTACCAGCCGGAAAGCTTTTGGGCTTCATTGTATCCGGTAGAGGAATTGAAGCAAACCCAGCCAAGATCCGAGCTCTGTCACAATTGGATATCCCAAAAGACCTCAAGCAAATACAAAAACTAACTGGGTGCGTAGCGGCTCTAAGCCGCTTCATCTCTCGTTTGGGAGAAAAGGCTCTGCCCCTCTATCGCCTCCTCCGGTGCACCGAACATTTCAAATGGACGGATGCCGCCACGGCCGGACTCGAAGAAATCAAGGCCATACTGGCAACAAATCCGGTCCTGGCCGCGCCCAACCTGGGCGAACCTATGTTATTATATATCGCAGCAACACATCAAGTTGTCAGCGTGGTACTCGTCGTCGAACGAGAAACAGAAGGGCACAGATTCCCTCTTCAAAAACCAGTGTACTATGTATCCAATGTCTTAACTCCATGCAAGTCCCGGGGTACCCACATTATCAAAAGATAGCGTATGCGGTGTTCATGGCATCCCGGAAGCTGCGACACTACTTTCAAGAGTGTTCCATAACGGTGGCCTCCGAAGTACCTCTCAACGATATTATAAACAATCGCGACGCAATGGGCAGGATTGCAAAATGGGCCATTGAGCTCTTACCATTTGACATAACCTACAAACCACGGCGAGCTATAAAGTCGCAAGTCCTGGCTGACTTCGTCGCCGAATGGACCGAAGCCGAACTCCCTAAAGAGTACGGCGCGTACTCCAATTGGATCATGCATTTCGACGGATCCAAAATGTTGGCTGGCTTGGGGGCTGGCGTCGTCTTGACGTCCCCAACTGGAGACACAGTCCAATACGTACTTCAAATAATGTACATGGACTCCAACAACGCAGCCGAATACGAGGCCCTTCTACACGGCCTCCGGATGGCAATCTCCATGGGCATTCAACGCCTAGAGGTGCGCGGGGATTCAAACCTCGCAATATCCCAAGTAAATGGAGACTTTGACGCCAAAGATCCAAAAATGGCAGCTTACCGCAACGCCGTCCTAAAAATGTCAGCTCGGTTCGAAGGACTCGAATTCCATCATGTAGCCCGGGATAATAACCAGGCAGCAGACGTGTTAGCACGCATCGGCGCAAAACGTGACGCCGTCCCTCCAAACATCTTCCTGGAACGGCTCTTTAAGCCATCCGTACTATGGGAAGAGGAGTCCGGAAATAACAATCCAGAGCCAGCTGCATCACCTAACTCAGACAATTCTGACACAATCGGCGGCTCAGCCAATGAAATAACACCTTCAGCCCATGAAATAATGGCAGTAATTGCCCCGTGGACGGAACCATTCCTAGCCTACTTAATTAGGCAGGAACTTCCCGAAGACCAAAACGAGGCCCGCTGCATAGTTCGGCGATCTAAAGCCTACAAGGTCCATGAGGGAGAACTTTATAAGAAAAGCACAACCAGAGTCCTTCAAAGGTGTATCACCGAAGAGGAAGGGCGAAATCTCCTGGCTGAAATTCACGCCGGACTCGGCGGGCACCACGCCGCAGCCCGGGCCCTTGTAGGCAAGGCCTTCCGTACAGGATTTTATTGGCCAACAGCCCGGGCAGATGCTCAGGACTTAGTCCAACGATGCGTCGGTTGCCAGCTCTTTGCTAATCAGAGCCACATGCCACCCACCGCCCTCAAAACTATACCCATCACCTGGCCGTTCGCGGTCTGGGGGCTTGACATGGTTGGACCCCTTAAAGGGGGAACCCACAAGCACAAATACTTATTGGTCATGGTGGACAAATTCACCAAATGGATTGAAGCCAAGCCGGTTAAAACGGCAGAATCCGGACCTGTGATAGACTTCATATCCGGGGTAGTACACCGTTTTGGCGTCCCCCACAGCATCATCACTGATAACGGCACGAATTTCACGGCCGACGAGGTTAAACTCTGGTGCAAAAACATGGGCATCAAGCTCGACTACGCTTCAGTCTATCACCCTCAAACTAACGGTCAAGTCGAGCGAGCAAATGGTCTAATCATGAGCGGCATCAAACCCAGACTAGTGCGGTCCCTCAAGGAATCTAACACGCACTGGGTAGAGGAGCTCGACTCCGTACTCTGGGGGCTGCGGACCACGCCAAACCGAACTACCGGATTCACACCATTTTTTATGGTGTACGGCGCAGAGGCAGTTCTGCCCTGCGATATAATTCATGACTCACCTCGCGTGCGCATGTACGAAGAAAGAGAAGCCGAGCTGGATCGGCAGGACAGTTTGGACGCCTTAGAGGAGGAGCGGGACGTGGCAAAAGCTCGTTCCGCATTTTATCAACAGCAGGCTCGAAGATATCAAAGCAGAGAAGTACGGGCCAAAGCTTACAATGTTGGCGAACTTGTTCTACGCCTGCCGGACAAGAAAAAGGACAAACTTAAGCCCAAGTGGGAAGGTCCCTTCATCATCGACCAAGTCCTGACCGGCGGAGCATACCGTCTACGTAACGCATCTGACAACCGACTCGAGCCGAACCCATGGAACGCAGCCCGTCTCCGAAGATTCTACGCCTAACGCCGGACTCAGAGTTCGTCTCACTCCTCCGTCCACCTTTTTACATTTTCACTGTCTCTTGTCCCCCTCCTTCTTCCCACTTTTTTTCAATACCTTTGATAGGCTGATTTGCGCATTGTTCGCACACACTTGATGTGCTCCTAGCACTCGTTATACCTGGGGGCTTCTTTAACAGAAGCTTATTTATACGGGCTTCATGCCCAACACATGTGTCATACTTCCGCATGTACCTTTTATTCACCATTATATGCATCGATATGACTTAAGTTTTGGCCAAGCTGGGTTGCCTGGCTCCTGTGCTTACCCCTACGTTCCCGATTGTTCGGCTAGGAGGTAAAGGGAGCACCTCTGCGATTGTTACTGCCGGGTCAGCCGGATGTGTACCTCAGACTGGGTGAAGCCGAAAGCTAGCGTTCTTAAGAGAATATTCGGTCGGTGACTTGAAAGATGATTTATTACTTACTTATTTATTTGCCCCCAGATGCTTTTTCTGCTATTTTCGCAGTCCGGACATGCACTTTAGGGCATGCCTCCCAGGGAAAGGAACCCTTAACGGAACTATTCTCCCTGGAAGATGTTTCTTACTAACCATGTAATATAACATAGCTAGTTGGGCACTTGTCTGATAAAGCAATTATGACCCCGACGCCTTGTCTCCACGCATGCCCCGGTTCTTCTATAACCGTAAGGGTATTCGGACACACTCCGGACTGTTGGGTCCGAGGTTGAAGCGAAAAGGTCCGCAAAGACAAACGATCTACAATCCGGCTAGAAGGCATTTTACATGTCATTTCAAATTACATCATCAAACTGACTGATTGTACTCCTCTTCAATCCCATCTAACAGGCTGTCTAATTTACAGTCTTGTTGGGAATATTTCGCGGCCAGTTCTACTTGGCCGTACATCAAGCTCACAGGGATCTCCTTCCCATCAGGCCCCGCAGGTCCGACCTCGGCCATGTGGTTTGGGTCAGCCTTCGGGTACCGCGTCTTCACCATGGCCCAGGCCTCCCTGGCGCCCTGACGGCAGGCCGATATTTTCCACAGACGGAGGCGTCGCCGTGCTCCTTGAAGCTTCTCAGCAAGCTCTCCAAGGCCCTCGGGTAGGGAGACGGAAGGCCATAAAGCCTGAACGATGCCACTCATCGCCTGCCGAACACGTTCGAGCAGTTGCACCAGCTCGGGAAGTTGGTCACCCGTTGAACCAGGCATTTCCTCCGCAGGGCGACCTGTGAGCACACCTAAAGACACATTCTGTAATTGACTTCCTCGCCGAATTCTTCTTTTCAAAGGAATTTGCTCAAGCACTTACTATAAATGCCGCGACGAAGCCGCTGATTCTCCTTCACGGAGCCAGACAGCTGGGCCCGAACACCTTTCAGCTCTTCTCCTAGCTGGGTGTGGGCATCTTGGAGCTTGTTTCTCTCCTGCTGCACCTTCATAAGCACCCTCTCGCCGGCCTTTAGCTGACGCAGTAGCTGTTGCTTGTCCGGATCTAGTCCGGCGCCCTCTGCAATATTATTGTCAGATTTACGCACACGCCGCACTTTGTTAACTACTTATCTTTTCGAAGTACGTATTACCAGCGGGGGTCTCTGTGGCTCCCCCTGAGGTGGCTAGTGCGGCCTCAAGTTGGGCCTTGCACTCTTGGAGCTCCTGGGACAGGTGGGTATTCTTCCCCGTAAGAGCCTGCATAATAAATGATCCTTAAATCAGTTGTTTTAACTATTTTAAGTCTCGGGGGCTACTAGCATATATAACTATTAAAATTACTTACCCGTATGTCCTTCACATACTGCTCCGTGGCTCTGGTTAAACCATCTTGATTAGCACGGAGGTGCGCGTTTCCCGCATCAAAGGCATTCAACGCCTACGGGGAGAAACACGCGTCACAAAGAACTGTTCGGCGACGCCTGTGATTCATGGCGCTCTCCACCTCAGACCGGGTGGCGGACAGCTTGTCGGCATCCTCTATCGGAGGACCATCCGGCTCTTGCCTTGTGTTCGCCTCCACTTCCGGACCACGCGATGGAGCATGGCTGGCGGAGGCTTGATTGGCAACCTCTCCGGACACTGTCCGGCGAGCGCTCTTTCTCCTGGAAAAGTTATGAGCGTTAATATACCTCATAGGGATCCTTCCCTTAAAAACAACGGTGCGCCGTACCGTTGTGGCGACGTTTCGATTTGCGTCGCACTCCTCTTCCGCCTGCTGGGCCGAACTGACCCTTGCTGGTCAGCCGCCGCAGGTTCGGCTTCCCGCCTTAAAGGCACCTCCTGCGATGCACCATCAATATAGGATGGTCAGAATTGAGCACGGATCAAATGATGGTGTCAAGACCTCGGTCGTAGTCACCTGGGAAGCCGGAAACAAACCGGGGTAGTCAGCCGTAATGGCGACTAGGGCATTGTCCATGCTAAGTTGGTGGAACACCCCGTCAATCAGCTCCACCTTTATGTCCGGATCCTCTTCGGAGGTCGGATCAAGGGATCGTTCCGGATCCTCGGGCTGTGGAGTTAGGCTTCGTATGCCCTCCACGTCCCGGCGCAGCTCCTACGCCGAAATCACAAAGTAAAATACTTGACTTTGGAAGTATGGATTGGGTAGATAAACGTCGCTTACCTAGCTCCGAGGGTTATTCATGGAGAATCCGCTCAATGGATTCGTGTGGAGAAAGTCCTCCTCCTCCCCCTTGTACAAGCCGGAAAGGATCTTTGCCAGATCGGCTGCCGAGCTCGGCCCTCTGCGGCCATGACGGGTGGCGTCGTCTTCCCCGTTGAAATCCCACATAGGGTGGCCCCTATATTGGAGTGGCTGCACCCCTCGCATAATGCACGTGGCCATGATTCCAATCATGGTCAATCCGGAATGGGCCAGTAACCTAATCCGGCCCATCAGATAATGGACGCTCCTATCATCCTCCCGTTGAGGGCTCCGCGGGCGCCAACTCAGGCGTTTCTTCAAGGGAGCATTGCTGAACTCCGGGAGGCCGATCCGAACTGGATCCGGCAGAGGGGCGTCCTCCATGTAGAACCATTCCGAAGGCCAGTCTTCGGACGCCTTCTTCGGGGTGCCGGATAGATATCCGGTCCCGGCGATGCGCCATATTTCGGCTCCGCCCACTTGATATATCGACCCCTCATAAGAACGGGGTACAAGGCAAAACAATCTCTTCCACAGCGCAAAATGGGGCTCGATGCCCAGGAACAGCTCGCAAAGAGCTACAAAGCCCGCGATGTGCAAAATGGAGGCAGGTGTGAGGTGGTGAAGCTGGAGTCCGTAGAACTCCAGGAGCCCCCGGAGAAATGGATGTATGGGAAATCCGAGTCCCCTTATTAGATAAGGGACGAAGCATACCCGCTCTCCTTTGGAAGGGTTGGGGACGCTCTCCGCCTGCTTTCCACCCTTGAAGGTGGCCAGTCCGGCTCGAACCGGAACCATGAAAGCTGGGGGAAGATATCCCTCGGTTTGGAGCGCCACTAGCTCGCTGTGTGGAACTGACATCTCCCCCAATCTCCTGGCTTAGGGCTGGGAGCGCGAGAGGAGGAGCCGCGTCGACTATCCATGATGGAACGGATTTTTGTCAGAGGCGCTTCGATGAGAACTTGCGGATGGAGGATGGTGTGAGCTGGATCTAGATCCTCGCCTCTCTTATAGGCGGCTCGTTCGCCAGCTAGGGGGTAAAATGTAAAAATACCCTAGCTTTTCGCATTCATACGACACGTGGAAGAAGGCCATTATTGGGCGTAGAAGCCAAGGAGCGCAACATTTATAAGGAAGCCGGACACTATTCGACAGGAACATGAAGTTTGAAGGAGAACCCGCCTTGCAACGCCGAAGACAATATACGCGCCGGACTCGTCGTCGCTGAAGCCCGGTTCGGGGGCTACTGAGGGAGTCCCGGACTAGGGGGTGTCCGGATAGCCGAACTATCATCATCGGCCGGACTCCAAGACTATGAAGATACAAGATTGAAGACTTCGTCCCGTGTCCGGATGGGACTTTCCTTGGCGTGGAAGGCAAGGTTGGCGATACGGATATGTAGATCTCCTACCATTGTAACCGACTTTGTGTAACCCTAGCCCTCTCCGGTGTCTATATAAACCGGATGGCTTTAGTCCATAGGACGAACAACAATCATACCATAGGCTAGCTTCTAGGGTTTAGCCTCCTTGATCTCGTGGTAGATCCACTCTTGTAACACACATCATCAATATTAATCAAGCAGGACATAGGGTTTTACCTCCATTAAGAGGGCCCGAACCTGGGTAAAACATCGTGTCCCTTGTCTCCTGTTACCATCCGCCTAGACGCACAGTTCGGGACCCCCTACCCGAGATCCGCCGGTTTTGACACCGATAGCAGGGTAGTGGCTTTCCATTCTCCCATGATACGGGCTTTCGAGAGCCCTTGGATCTGAGATTGAACGGTTGCATGGCGTGATTCTAGACCTATGGGTGAATATCCTATCCTGGAGGGTTATTCTGCAAATTTTCAGCAACTTAGCATGCGGCCATTTGATCTCAGATCCAAGGGCTGCCAGCAGCCCGTATCATGGTCGCGCCTACCACGACTGTCGCATCGCTCGCGCGGTCGCGCCCTTGGAGATTTAACATGGTGCGTTAGGCTATCTGATGTTGGCATGTCATCACTTAGTCACTCATACTACAACTAGGTTAGCTATAAGGTTGGCTATAAGTGTATTTTTTACTTCTCTCTATCTCTTTCTTCGTACTCCCTCCGTCCCATAATATAAGAACGTTTTTTACACTAGTGTAGTGCCAAAAACATTCTTATATTATGGGACAGAGGGAGTAGTATTTATTGCATTTGCCAAGGAGTGACCTCTTCCAATGAAATTGTGCTTAGATGAGGTGCTAAGGGCATTAAATGGCTTAGCAATCAAGTCCCCAATGCATAGGTGCTTATTAGTCTCATTTAATTAGCTATAGACTCAAAATTGTCTTTTCACCTAGGTAAACGTGCTTAGCACCGTTTCTTCCTTGGGTCACCAAACTAGTCTCTCTCTTCTTAATTAACTTGCCACATCTGACTTTATGCCTATGTGGCAAGCTTAGCGCCTGTAGGAGCAAGTAAGTACAATAGTGCGCTTTACATGGCATTTTGCATATGTGGAAAGAAAGAGAGGCAAAAGAAAAAGTGGAGAAGTGGGCTCTCATGCAAGAGGCCAACCTCACTACTACATAGTGGAACATTGGGAGGGCACCTTTATGGAGGTGGTCTGGTGGAGACTCAGGCTGGTCATAGCGCCGCAGTTAAATGATAATGGCAAGTCAATCACGGGGGCCCACCTGTCTAGTAGTACTCGCTGTCAAATCACACAGCCCTACGTTTGCAGCAGCCTACTCCCTCATCTTCTCGCGTCTCTGTCGAACCGACTAGGCGGAACTGCCCTACCTACTGCACAGGAAAAGCCCCACCCTCGACTTTTAAATAGTACAGTATACTCCCTCCGTCTAGGTGACCAAGGTGGAGAGGAAAAAGCGAGAGAACTTAATGTTTATTTCTAAGGCTGGTTGTAATGGTAGTATCATAGATATATCATGCATGCCAACTAGGCAATTTTGATGAGGTGTCATAGAATTAAATGAAGAAAGAGAGAGTTGAATATCATATCATGATACCGTATCATAATAAATGCTATGCTACTATGTGTCATAAATGGCAATAAATTAAGTACTACATGATACTAATATATGATACTAAGCATTATTAATATCATTGCGTGCAACGAACTGACCACTGCATGTCATGTTTGATAGTCTCAAGTCATTAAAAGCATTACAAGACCCACATCTCTTATTGGTGAATTCCGGTTTGTCTGCGGCGAGGGCTGGCTATGTCACATCCCTAGTCTGGTATGACCTAGGCTAGCTAGCCATTTGTGCATCATATTTAAATTTCATTTAAATTTGAAATGAGGATTGGTGGAACCCTCAGAATCATTTTTGAAAATGACCCAAATAAAAATTTCTCCAAAAGGGTCCAAGAAAATGCTCATGTTGCCCTCTGAAAATATTGGACAGAGATAAAAATCAAAACAATATTTTTAGGAGCTCATGGACATTTATTTTGGCCATTTGGATTAATTCGATAAATATTTGCATTGGAAATATATTTCTATATATATGAAATATGGTCCAAAAATTATGCCAATTATAAAAGAGCTCTGGAATAATATATCCAGCTCCTGCAAAAATTGGCATAATAAAATTAAATGATTTAATATATTTATTAAATCAAACAAATGTCAGAAAAATTAAAAGAAAACAGAAATAAAGAAGGAGGGCTTACCTGGGCCTCCCCCCCTGTGCGGCCCAGCTGGCCGGCCCAGCCGACTGGCTAGCGCCAGTCGTCCCCTCCTCGCGCCAGGAGGCCAGGGGCGTGTGGCCGGCGCGTGCGCACCGCCGTGCCGCCACGGCACCTGCCTGCCTGTCCTCCCCTCGACGCCTGGACGTCCGGAACGTCGCCACGCAGCTGCCCCGCACCGCTCTCACTCTCCCTCGCCCTCCTCCTCTCCCCTGCTCTCTCTCCCTCTCACCCGAAGCACTGCCGCCGCCGCAGCTCGTCACCGACGCGCTCCCCGCGTCCCCTCGCCTCCGTGAGCCCCGAGCTCCGCCACCCCCTCACCTCCTCGTCGAGCCACGAACCTCCGGACGCCCTGTGAGCCGCCATCGCCACCGTCTTCCTCCTCGGGCTCCGCCGTCCGCCGACGTCGATTCGCCGTCACCAGGTCCTCCCCGACCCCGCTGTGCTGCTCTGCGTGATCGCGGTGAGCTCCGCCGCCGTTCCCCTCTCTTCTCCCTCCCGTTCCCGTGCCGTAGCGCCGCTCCCCACCACGGCCGAAGCCTCTCGCCGCCGTCCATGTCGCCGTCGCCGTCTCGGCCCGCCTCCGCCCAAACCAAGCCCCCTTCGCGCTCCTGGTGCCACGAGGGTGCCGCCGAGCCCCTCAGGTGGCCTCCCCGTGCCCCGCAGCCCGATCCCGCTCGCGCCCGAACTCCGGCCGCCGCCCGAGCTTCGCTCCGGCGAGCTCCGGCCTCCCCGCTGCTTCCACCTACCCTACCAGATGCGCGAGAGCCCGGGCTACGCCCCGGTGCTCTCGACGCCGTCCCCGTGGCCTGTGGCGCGGACTCCGCCGCGTCCAGAGGTCGCCGGCGACGAGCCCCCGTCGCCTGAGCCCTGCCAGGTGGGGCCGGCCCGTCAGGTGATTAGCTTAGTGCTAATCACCGTTAACTAACCCCCCCTGACACTGACAGTGGGCCCGACCCCCCCCTAACCATTTAATTAAATTAAATAACCCCTGTTAACCCCCTGTCACTGACGTGTGGGTCCCACACGTCAGGTTTGACCCGGACCAGCCGCAGTTGACCGCTGATGCAATGATGACGTCATGCTGACGCAATTATATATTTTCTGGAATTAAAATAATTCAGAAAATCCAGAAAATGATTTAAACTTCAAAAATTCATAACAATTCAACCGTAGCTCAGATTAAATAATTTATATATGAAAAATTATCAGAAAAATGCAACCTTTCCATCTGTACTAGTTTCATGCATGAAAAACCAACTTATACATGCTGAATATGGGAAAACACATTATGGCATATATAAGAGACCTAATTTAGAAATGCATTTGAACCTTTGGTTCAAATGGACTTCAAACCAAATTGAACACTAGTTGCATTAGCTCAACAGCATCACATCTACATGCCATGTTCATGCATCATATTGTTGCATATGATTGTGTATTGATTGCCGGCACCGTTCCTTCTCGATAGGTCCTGCTCCGGAGACGTTCCAGAGTACCTGTCTGTGAAGCAGTGCCTCCCTTGTTGATTTACCAGGCAAGCAAACCCCCTTGTTCATTTCGATAAAACCCTACTCTCTCGCTCCTGCTCTCAGTTATTGCATTAGGACAACAACGATTCATCTGCTACTTTGTGCTGCGGTAGTTGAACCCATTCCTCTGCATGACCTGTCATTGCCACAGTAAATAGTTGAAACCCACTAGCATGTGTAGGAGTTGATTGAAGCCACTGATGTGTTCCTACCATGCTATGCCTGCTATTGCTTAGAGTTGTGTCAGGTCTGATTCATTGGGAATGAATTGGAGTGTCACGATATGTTCTGATGCTGAGAGTTAAGTGTGTGAACACGATTTGGTAAAGGTAGCGGTGAGAGGCCATGTAGGAGTACATGGTGGGTTGTCTCACTGGAACCGTCCTTAAGCACTGAGTTCTATGTATGTTGTCCAATGACTCGATACTACCACACATTGGGATCCTTAATTGACTCTCTCGACTTATTAACCAACTTGATCTCTATCCAGGAGTCGCAACTAGTTTCTGGTGTTTGTAGGTAGTGCTATTTTTCTACCAAGTGGCACCCGGCAGGGTGGGCTTGGGACAGACTAGGCACACGTGGCCCGGTGTACCGAGTGGCACCCGGTTGGTGGGCTCGGGAACCCTGTACACATCGTTTGGGGCCGTAAGCGACACCCCGGCCGGATCTCCTTGCGGATGGAACCCGAATAGGCGATAAACCTGGACTAGAGTCTTGTGTGGTTAGTCAGGTCGTGGCCGACACCCTCGCCAGGCTTCCGCTTGAAGGTTGCCGAGATACATGACGTGTACATGGCGGTAAGTGGCGAGAGCGTGTGTGAAGAAGTACACCCCTGCAGGGTTAACATGATCTATTCGAATAGCCGGGTCCGCGGTTATGGACTTCTTGGATGCTTACATGGTACATAGACAACTTGAAGTGGATACTCTAAAATGCTCAAGACAAGTGTGAGTGCTATGGATGGCCTTCTCGTAGGGAGACGGGGATGAATCCATAGTAGTGTATTGTGTGGTGATTAGTGGACTCGTGTACGTTGTTTCACCTCCAAGAGTTTCTGGTAGTCGTAGAACAGGATAGCCACAGAGTCAAAGCTGGCTTGCTGCAACTAAACCCCACATTACCCTCTTGATACAAATGCATGTATGATAGGATCTGATGTAAGTCTTGCTGAGTACCTTTGTACTCATGTTGCTTTATTTATGTTTTTGCAGCGGAGACTTCGGTCTTACTAGTGTTCTCGTGGACTTCGACTAGTAGCTAGTACCTCAGCTACGATCTTGATCGGATGTTGTAGATAGTCAGGCTCTTCAGCCTTTTTCATTTGTAGATGTCTGTACCCAGACATGTAATGCTTCCGCTTGTTGCTTGTATGCTCTGTATGACGGGTCTTGTGACCCCTGTTTGCAATAAATGCTATGATGGCTCTTCTGAGCCTTTATCTATATGATTGTTGAGTTATGCTGTGATGCCATGTTGTACAGCACATACTTGCATGTTATGCGTACGTGTAATGTGTAGTGCTATGTGTGGGATCTGACTATCTAGTTGTTTATCTTTAGTAGCCTCTCTTACCGGGAAATGTCTCCTAGTGTTACCGCTGAGCCATGGTAGCTTGCTACTGCTCTGGAACACTTAGGCTGGCCGGCATGTGTCCTTCTTCGTTCCTGTGTCTGTCCCTTCGGGGAAATGTCACGCTTTGAGTACCGGAGTCCTGTTAGCCCGCTACAGCCCGGTTTACCGGAGTCCTGCTAGCCCAGTGCTACAGCCCGGACCCACTTGCTGATGACCGACACGTTCGAAGCTGGGTCATGGATGCCTGTCCCTGTAAGTCTGTGCCACTTTGGGTTTACGACTAGTCATGTCAGCCCGGGCTCCTTATCATATGGATGCTAGCGACACTATCATATACGTGAGCCAAAAGGCGCAAACGGTCCCGGGAAAAGGTAAGACGACACCCGTGGGGATACCGTGCGTGAGGCCGCAAAGTGATATGAGGTGTTACCGGCTAGATCGATGTGACATCGAGTCGGGGTCCTGACAGCTTTGGTATCAGAGCCTGACTGCCTGTAGGATTACCAAGCCAAACTGGTCGAAGTTGAGTCTAGAAATTCTTTAGTTATGTAAGGGAATTGATTGTGGGAAGGAACGTAAGGCTCTTTTTACTCCTTTACCTCATGGCCTTCTGATCTGAGTCATCCTATCTTTCCTACGGGGTTAAGGAACTAGGCTTTCTCTTCCGTCTATCAGGATCACGTGTTACTACTCCGTAGTCCCATAGGATTGGTTGATCAGAGTCATACCCCAGTTTTGAGTATTTCCGGTGTAGTCTGTTTAGTACTATCCCAGAACCTTGAGTGGTGATGTTGAGTTGTTGTACTACCCCATTTTTAGTAGGATGTCTCATTCTGAGCATTTTACTGCCGTTATGCTGCCGGAATTTCCCTAGGAGTTCGAGTGATACTAACTCCTTGTCCTACATTCTACAGTCTATAGTTGATGCTGATTCCGTCCTTGGTTCGTTTCTCAGGATGTCATCGGCTAAGCGAAGTTCCGTCGCTCGTAGCCAGAACCATGGAGATGGTAGGGATGAGGATCCTCCCGACCAGCCTTCGTTGACAGAGTTCATGCTAGAGATGGAGAGGAACAAGCGTGAGTCTAATCGTTTGTTGGCACGTATCGAGGAGAACACCGCACATCAGTTCAAGGGTCTGTGACCATTCATGATTTCATTCGCTTGCACCCACCTACCTTTCATCATTCCATCGAGCCACTCGATGCAGATGACTGGCTCCGTAGCATCACCCATAAGCTGCGTTCCGCGAACGTAGCTGAAGATGACAAGGTCACTTATACCACATACCACCTGGAAGGTCCTGCTAGTCTTTGGTGGCAGAACTATGAGGCTATGCTTCCAGTTGGCCAGATTCCTACCTGGAAGGATTTCACTGAGGCTTTTCGCGAGCATCACATTCCCCAGGCCCTCATTGATCGCAAGAGAGAAGAGTTCTGTAGTTTCACCCAGAGTAAGATGGCTGTTGATGCTTATAGCAGAGAATTCGAGAACCTTGCCCGCTATGCCACAGAAGAAGTGTCCATGGACGCCAAGAAGCAAGCTAGGTTCCGGAAGGGTCTCAACCCCAAGTTGCGTCGTGATCTCCACCTGCATCATTGTGATACATTCCAAGCCCTTGTGAACAAGGCCATCAATGCAGAGACAGCTCAACTCACTTACGAGGAGTCTCGTAAGCACACCCGTGATTTGGGATCTTCCTCCGGTTCTAGTTCCCAGAAGCGCCGGATTTGGGTTCCAAACTCCGCTCTTCCTTCCGGATATGCACCGAGGCCATCCTATGTGGTGCCTTCTCCAACTCAGTCGTATGTTCCACCCAGGCCTACTGGTAGACCGTTTGTCAGTGCGGGTCCCCGTCCAACCTCAGGGACTTGCTTCACATGCGGGAAGCCAGGACACTATGCACGTGACTGCTCTCAGACTAGTTATGCTCCACCCCAGCCCGAGAAGACTGTTGGCTGTATTAAGCCATCACGCAAGATGATCAGTGTCAAGTCAGCCCCCACTGAACGTGGACGTGTGCATCACGTCTCAGCTAAAGACGCTCATGATGATCCAGATGTCGTTCTTAGCACACTCCTTGTCAATTGTCACCCAGCATCAGTTCTATTCGATACTGGAGCATCTCACTCCTTCATTTCTGAAGGCTATGCTCGTTTGCACGACATGTCATTTTGTGATATGCCAACTCCGCTTGAAATCCAAACCCCAGGGTCTAGATGGCAGACCACCAGAATCAGCCATGGTAATGAAATCCTTGTTGATAGACTTGTATTCCTTGCATCACTTGTAGCCCTCAAGTCTTCAGATATTAACATCATCTTGGGTATGGACTGGATGACAGCTCATCATGCCAAGATTGATTGTTACACAAGATCTGTTCAGCTTACACACCCATCTGGCAAGATAGTCACCGTCTCCACTAGAGTTGCAAAGCGTCAGCTCTATTCTCTTAATGCCAGCCCTCTTCCAGACCTTGAAGATATCCCGGTAGTCCGTGACTTTCCGGATGTCTTTCCAGAGGAACTGCCAGGTGTTCCACCTGACAGAGATGTAGAGTTCGTCATAGATCTTATCCCAGGAACAGCTCCAATCTCCCGGAGACCTTACAAGATGGCACCCCTAGAACTAGCCGAGCTTAAGAAACAACTCGATGAGTCCTTGCAAAAGGGTTTCATCCGTCCTAGTTCTTCTCCTTGGGCTTGCCCCGTCCTCTTCGTCAAGAAGAAAGACGGTACGGACCGGATGGTTGTAGATTATCGTCCCGTTAATTTGGTCACGATAAAGAACAAGTATCCGCTTCCCAGGATCAACGACCTGTATGATCAGCTCGCTGGATCCTCAGTCTTCTCCAAGATGGATTTAAGGTTAGGCTACCATCAAATCAAGATCAGAAATGGGGACATTCCCAAGACAGCTTTTGTCACTCGTTATGGTCAGTACGAGTACACCGTCATGTCCTTTGGCCTAACCAACGCCCCAGCCACATTCTCCCGCTTGATGAACTCGATCTTCATGGAGTACTTAGATAAGTTCGTCGTGGTTTACCTCGATGATATTCTTATTTACTCGAAGAACGAGGAAGAGCATGCCGAACATCTTAGACTTGTGTTAGAAAAACTCAGAGAGCACCGCCTTTATGCCAAGTTCTCCAAGTGTGAATTTTGGTTGCCAGAAGTGACCTACCTAGGCCACGTAATCTCTGGTAAGGGCATTGCTGTCAATCCCGAGAGAGTTCAAGCCGTTCTCGATTGGACTCCACCTGAGACCGTGAAACAAGTTAGGAGTTTCCTTGGTCTAGCCAGCTATTGTCGCCGCTTTGTTGAAAACTTCTCCAAAGTAGCCAAACCCCTCACGGAACTTCTCAAGAAAGATAAAAAGTTTGAGTGGTCCCCACAGTGTGAGTACAGTTTTCAGGAACTGAAAAGACGCCTGACTTCTGCTCCCATACTTGTGCCACCGGATTTCACTAAAGACTTTATTATCTACTGCGACGCCTCACGACAGGGACTAGGTTGCATTCTTATGCAGGATCGTCATGTGATTGCCTATGCATCTCGACAGTTGCATCCACATGAGGAGAATTATCCTACACATGATCTAGAGCTTGCAGCCGTAGTCTATGCACTCAAGACCTGGCGACATTACCTCCTTGGTAAACGTTGCGAGATCTACACCGATCACCAGAGTCTCAAGTATATCTTCACCCAACCGGATCTGAACCTTAGGCAAAGACGTTGGTTGGAGTTGATCACAGATTATGATCTAGGGATTACCTACACCCCAGGCAAAGCCAATGTCATGGCTGATGCTCTAAGCCGTAAATCCTATTGCAACAATCTCATGTTGCAGCAAGGCCAACCACTTCTCCATGAGGAATTCTGTAAGCTTAACCTTCACATTGCTCCTCGCGGATTCCTTTCTACCTTGGTGGCGAAACCTACCCTTGAGGATTAGATCATAACTAGCCAGCAATATGATACGGGTATTTCTCGTATCAAGGATAACGTTAAGAAGGGAGTTGCTGGTAGTTTCTCTGTTGATGATCGTGGTGTTGTTTTCTTTGAGAATCGCTTGGTGGTTCCCAAGAAGCAACATCTTCGGCAGTTGATTCTTAAGGAGGCGCATGAATCTCCTCTCACGATTCATCCCGGTAGTACTAAGATGTATCAGGATCTACGCCAGAGGTTCTGGTGGACTAGGATGAAGAGAGAAATCGCTGAGTTCATTGCTAAATGTGACGTTTGTCGTCGCGTTAAGGCAGAGCATCAAAGACCTGCTGGCACCCTTCAGCCTTTAGCTATTCCTGAATGGAAATGGGATAAAGTTGGTATGGACTTCATCACCGGCTTTCCCAGGACCAAGAGAGGGAATAACGCTATCTTCGTAGTCATTGATCGTCTTTCCAAAGTGGCTCACTTCCTCCTGTTCGAGAGAGTATCACTGCTAGTCAGCTTGCTGACTTATATATTTCTCGAATAGTGTCACTTCATGGTGTTCCACTAGAGATCAATTCAGACCGTGGCAGTCTTTTCACTTCTCATTTCTGGGAGAGTTTCCAAACTGCCATGGGAACCCATCTTTCCTTCAGTACCGCTTTCCACCCTCAGTCGAGTGGTCAGGTGGAACGGGTCAATCAAATTCTCGAAGACATGCTCAGAGCTTGCGTTATCTCATTCGGTATGGATTGGGAGAAATGTCTTCCTTTCGCCGAGTTTGCTTATAACAATAGCTACCAATCCAGCCTCAAGAAAGCTCCTTTTGAGGTTCTCTATGGACGAAGATGTCGAACACCTTTGAACTGGTCAGAAACCGGTGAAAGACAATTCTTTGGACCGGATATGATCCAGGAGGCAGAAGAGCAAGTTCGCATCATTCGTGAGAATTTGAAAACAGCCCAGTCTCGTCAGAAAAGTCAGTATGATCGTCATCATAAGGATATGACTTATGAAATTGGCGACCAAGCTTACCTTCGGGTTACTCCTTTGAAGGGTACCCATCGTTTCGGTATCAAGGGCAAGTTGGCTCCTCGTTACATTGGTCCTTTTCGCATTCTCGCTAAACGAGGAGAGGTTGCCTACTAGTTGGAACTACCCCCACATCTTTCTCGAGTTCATGATGTCTTCCACGTCTCTCAACCCAGGCGTTGCTTCTCGGATCCTATCCGCGGAGTGGACCACGAAACGCTTGATCTCCAAGATAACCTCACATACCGAGAGTACCCGGTTCGCATTCTTGATCAAGCAGAGCGTGTTACTCGACGTCAGAACATCAAGTTTCTCAAAGTTCAGTGGTCTCATCATTCCGAGAGAGAGGCTACTTGGGAGCGAGAAGATCGTCTTCGACTGGAGTACCCCGCTTTCTTTCCGTCGACCCCTGAATCTCGGGACGAGATTCTGTCAAGTGGGGGCGAGTTGTCACATCCCTAGTCTGGTATGACCTAGGCTAGCTAGCCATTTGTGCATCATATTTAAATTTCATTTAAATTTGAAATGAGGATTGGTGGAACCCTCAGAATCATTTTTGAAAATGACCCAAATAAAAATTTCTCCAAAAGGGTCCAAGAAAATGCTCATGTTGCCCTCTGAAAATATTGGACAGAGATAAAAATCAAAACAATATTTTTAGGAGCTCATGGACATTTATTTTGGCCATTTGGATTAATTCGATAAATATTTGCATTGGAAATATATTTCTATATATATGAAATATGGTCCAAAAATTATGCCAATTATAAAAGAGCTCTGGAATAATATATCCAGCTCCTGCAAAAATTGGCATAATAAAATTAAATGATTTAATATATTTATTAAATCAAACAAATGTCAGAAAAATTAGAAAAACAGAAATAAAAGGAAGGAGGGACTTACCTGGGCCTCCCCTCCCCTGTGCGGCCCAGCTGGCCGGCCCAGCCGACTGGCTAGCGCCAGTCGTCCCCCTCCTCGCGCCAGGAGGCCAGGGGCGTGTGGCCGGCGCGTGCGCACCGCCGTGCCGCCACGGCACCTGCCTGCCTGTCCTCCCCCTCGACGCCTGGACGTCCGGAACGTCGCCACGCAGCTGCCCGCCCCGCTCTCACTTCCCTCGCCCTCCTCCTCTCCCCTGCTCTCTCTCCCTCTCACCCGAAGCACTGCCGCCGCGCAGCCGTCACCGACGCGCTCCACCGCCTCCCCTCGCCCCTCCTAGAGCCCGAGCTCCGCCCGACCCCCTCCACCTCCTCGTCGAGCCACGAACCTCCGGACGCCCTGTGTAGCCGCCATCGCCACCGTCTTCCTCCTCGGGCTCCGCCGTCCGCCGACGTCGATTCGCCGTCACCAGGTCCTCCCCGACCCCGCTGTGCTGCTCTGCGTGATCGCGGTGAGCTCCGCCGCCGTTCCCCTCTCTTCTCCCTCCCGTTCCCGTGCCGTAGCGCCGCTCCCCACCACGGCCGAAGCCTCTCGCCGCCGTCCATGTCGCCGTCGCTGTCTCGGCCCGCCTCCGCCCAAACCAAGCCCCCCTTCGCGCTCCTGGTGCCACGAGGGTGCCGCCGAGCCCCTCAGGTGGCCTCCCCGTGCCCCGCAGCCCGATCCCGCTCGCGCCCGAACTCTGGCCGCCGCCCCGAGCTTTGCTCCGGCGAGCTCCGGCCTCCCCCGCTGCTTCCACCTACCCTACCAGATGCGCGAGAGCCCGGGCTACGCCCCGGTGCTCTCCGACGCCGTCCCCGTGGCCTGTGGCGCGGACTCCGCCGCGTCCAGAGGTCGCCGGCGACGAGCCCCCGTCGCCTGAGCCCTGCCAGGTGGGGCCGGCCCGTCAGGTGATTAGCTTAGTGCTAATCACCGTTAACTAACCCCCCCTGACACTGACAGTGGGCCCGACCCCCCCTAACCATTTAATTAAATTAAAATAACCCCTGTTAACCCCCTGTCACTGACGTGTGGGTCCCACACGTCAGGTTTGACCCGGACCAGCCGCGTTGACCGCTGATGCAATGATGACGTCATGCTGACGCAATTATATATTTTCTGGAATTAAAATAATTCAGAAAATCCAGAAAATGATTTAAACTTCAAAAATTCATAACAATTCAACCGTAGCTCAGATTAAATAATTTATATATGAAAAATTATCAGAAAAATGCAACCTTTCCATCTGTACTAGTTTCATGCATGAAAAACCAACTTATACATGCTGAATATGGGAAAACACATTATGGCATATATAAGAGACCTAATTTAGAAATGCATTTGAACCTTTGGTTCAAATGGACTTCAAACCAATTGAACACTAGTTGCATTAGCTCAACAGCATCACATCTACATGCCATGTTCATGCATCATATTGTTGCATATGATTGTGTATTGATTGCCGGCACCGTTCCTTCTCGATAGGTCCTGCTCCGGAGACGTTCCAGAGTACCTGTCTGTGAAGCAGTGCCTCCCTTGTTGATTTACCAGGCAAGCAACCCCCCTTGTTCATTTCGATAAAACCCTACTCTCTCGCTCCTGCTCTCAGTTATTGCATTAGGACAACAACGATTCATCTGCTACTTTGTGCTGCGGTAGTTGAACCCATTCCTCTGCATGACCTGTCATTGCCACAGTAAATAGTTGAAACCCACTAGCATGTGTAGGAGTTGATTGAAGCCACTGATGTGTTCCTACCATGCTATGCCTGCTATTGCTTAGAGTGTGTCAGGTCTGATTCATTGGGAATGAATTGGAGTGTTACGATATGTTCTGATGCTGAGAGTTAAGTGTGTGAACACGATTTGGTAAAGGTAGCGGTGAGAGGCCATGTAGGAGTACATGGTGGGTTGTCTCACTGGAACCGTCCTTAAGCACTGAGTTCTATGTATGTTGTCCAATGACTCGATACTACCACACATTGGGATCCTTAATTGACTCTCTCGGCTTATTAACCAACTTGATCTCTGTCCAGGAGTCGCAACTAGTTTCTGGTGTTTGTAGGTAGTGCTATTTTTCTACCAAGTGGCACTCGGCAGGGTGGGCTTGGGACAGACTAGGCACACGTGGCCCGGTGTACCGAGTGGCACCCGGTTAGTGGGCTCGGGAACCCTGTACACATCGTTTGGGGCCGTAAGCGACACCCCGGCCGGATCTCCTTGCGGATGGAACCCGAATAGGTGATAAACCTGGACTAGAGTCTTGTGTGGTTAGTCAGGTCGTGGCCGACACCCTCGCCAGGCTTCCGCTTGAAGGTTGCCGAGATACATGACGTGTACATGGCGGTAAGTGGCGAGAGCGTGTGTGAAGAAGTACACCCCTGCAGGGTTAACATGATCTATTCGAATAGCCGGGTCCGCGGTTATGGACTTCTTGGATGCTTACATGGTACATAGACAACTTGAAGTGGATACTCTAAAATGCTCAAGACAAGTGTGAGTGCTATGGATGGCCTTCTCGTAGGGAGACGGGGATGAATCCATAGTAGTGTATTGTGTGGTGATTAGTGGACTCGTGTACGTTGTTTCACCTCCAAAGTTTCTGGTAGTCGTAGAACAGGATAGCCATAGAGTCTAAGCTGGCTTGCTGCAACTAAACCCCACATTACCTCTTGATACAAATGCATGTATGATAGGATCTGATGTAAGTCTTGCTGAGTACCTTTGTACTCATGTTGCTTTATTTATGTTTTTGCAGCGGAGACTTCGGTCTTACTAGTGTTCTCGTGGACTTCGACTAGTAGCTAGTACCTCAGCTACGATCTTGATCGGATGATGTAGATAGTCAGGCTTCCAGCCTTTTTCATTTATAGATGTCTGTACCCAGACATGTAATGCTTCCGCTTGTTGCTTGTATGCTCTGTATGACGGGTCTTGTGACCCCTGTTTGCAATAAATGCTATGATGGCTCTTCCGAGCCTTTATCTATATAATTGTTGAGTTATGCTGTGATGCCATGTTGTACAGCACATACTTGCATGTTATGCGTACGTGTAATGTGTAGTGCTATGTGTGGGATCTGACTATCTAGTTGTTTATCTTTAGTAGCCTCTCTTACCGGGAAATGTCTCCTAGTGTTACCGCTGAGCCATGGTAGCTTGCTACTGCTCTGGAACACTTAGGCTGGCCGGCATGTGTCCTTCTTCGTTCCTGTGTCTGTCCCTTCGGGGAAATGTCACGATTTGAGTACCGGAGTCCTGTTAGCCCGCTACAGCCCGGTTTACCGGAGTCCTGCTAGCCCAGTGCTACAGTCCGGACCCACTTGCTGATGACCGACACGTTCGAAGCTGGGTCATGGATGCCTGTCCCTGTAAGTCTGTGCCACTTTGGGTTTACGACTAGTCATGTCAGCCCGGGCTCCTTATCATATGGATGCTAGCGACACTATCATATACGTGAGCCAAAAGGCGCAAACGGTCCCGGGAAAAGGTAAGACGACACCCGTGGGAATACCGTGCGTGAGGCCGCAAAGTGATATGAGGTGTTACCGGCTAGATCGATGTGACATCGAGTCGGGGTCCTGACATACTATTTGGTTTTCGTAAGATGACTTACTCACCTAGACGGAGGGAGTATTTGATTTGACAGCGGGCGATGCAGTTCCCGATACGGCTTTAATGCAGACGAGGGAGGGAGTAGCGGTTCCTGAAATGTTGAATGACTAATGCATCCTCCTTCAATTAATGCATGAGGGAAGTAATGGGAGGAGGTCCGGGAAAAGAGGCTGCACGATGTGAATGCAACGCAGTTTGCCCTCATTGCCCTCATATAAAGGCGCCCCTCCATTCCAATGCATCTACCACATTGTACACACCTAAGCATTTGCCTAAGCACCTACACTAAGCGCAAAAGAGCTCACTTCAGACCCATGGCGGCGATGCGCGTGAGCAGCCAGCGGCTGTGCCAGATGGTCCATGACGCCGGCCTGCGGCATGGCGCCGAGGATCGTCTCCAGACGGTGTTGGAGACCAGTTGGTGGATGGCCGCCGTCGATGCCAACTACGACTCTCAGTTGGAACAGATGATCGTTGCCACTAGCAACAAGTTCACCGTCTTCAAGAAGCTCGCGGACGACATCGCCGTACTCCTCCAGCCCGCGCACCTGTACTCCTCATTGCCTGCCACCCTAATCGGCTTCCATGGCCGGAACCTCTTTCAAGCACTTGTGATCCTACGACTGCCTGCCGACGCCACGAAGAATGTCCACCTGGAGGTCGCGCTCGCCGCGAGGCGCCTCGCCCTGAAAGAATTCATCGACCTACACATCCACGTGTACGAGCAAATCGTTTACATAGGTATCTACAAGGCAAGTGAGGACGCTACGACGTTAGCCTTCCTCAACCGGCTGGAAGCCTTGGATGCCTTTGCTGAGAAGCACCTCGACCTCGCCACAAAAGCCGCCGCTCCTTAACTGCCGGTTGGTGGCCCGACACACTAAGTTGAGGAGGAGGAGGTCGTACGTTCATGGATCCTTCTTTCTTCTTGCCTTCTGTAACCACCACTGCGATCACATCATCGTGGCCTTAATTCTTATTGTGCTGTTGCATTCTCATTCAGTCAATACCGACATGTGCGATCCCTTTGCTTAAGTATATGCATCACTGTAACTAGTACTCCATTCGTCAATTTATAAGTTGTGCTTACCTTTTCCATCAACTTCGTGCAACGCGCGGGCATCTTGCTAGAAACACTAGAACATGTCGGACCGCGTGTGACCAAACCGATGATGCGCCAACCTAGTACTACGTACCCTGCTTATCTGGCGGAAATAGCCCCTCCCTAGCGTTTCCAATCGTTATTTCTATCTATCAATCATAACAAGGAGTGGAACCAAATGTTACAATTTATCCATGTTTCTCTACTCCCACTTTTTCCTTATAAAAGACATAGTTGGTGATGGTGGTGTGTTTGTCATCCGTCGTTTCTGACCATTAGATCTGCATCTAACGGTTGTGAGGTAAGTTGTGGCATTTTTGCAACAATACCCACTTCTCTGCTCCAATTTACAGAAAACCCCTTATTATCCTGAAAGCAACCACATCCCTCCCTCACCTCATCAAAACAGCCTGAGAAATATATTTTGAGTGAAAAGTACTCCCGCCGTTCCTAAATATATGTCTTTCTAGAGATTTCAATAAGTGACTACATACGGAGCAAATGAGTGAATCTACACTTCAAAATATGTCTATATAATCCGTATGTGATAGTCCATTTGAAATTTCTAAAAAGACAAACATTTAGGTACGGAGGGAGTAATATATTAGGAGTATATCAAAACAAGAGTGATTTCTTTCAAGTTTGTGAACAAGTACTACTATTCTACTACTTTGGATCCGTCGCAACGCACAGGCACATTGCTAGTAAAAGGAAAAGGCCTGCCGCATTTGTGTCGCACCCCCACACGCCCGGGAATCGGGAGTACTCCACGGCCCGTCCGGCATGACACATAGCTTAGGGAAGGCGTGTTGCCTAGCATTTTCACTTTCATGTGGGACCGCCATTGAGCAAACTGACTATTGGCAAACCGCTCGCCGCCCGCCGTGGGTTGGAAAATAGAAACGAGGGGAAGATCTAGCTGTAGCACAGAAGCCAAGAAATTTGGTGTCAGATGGGGCTCGTTGATAGAGTAGGAGCATTCGGTACTAGTACTACTCCTACTAGTACCGAGTTTGTACTCCTAGTACTATATTACTAGTACTACCACTATACAACTAGTAGGTACGTGCACGACACAACATCGTAGGAACAAAAAACGGGAAGATCTTGTTTTGGGTGATTTATCTTTCTTTCAGTCAATGTAGTATGAATAATATGATGTGGGGGGCACCCATGAAGCTTATGTAGCTTGGTTGGATGGCTATGAAAGGTTAGAGAAAAATAAATAGATAATGTGTTTAGAGTGCACTCCACTAAATAGATATACTTTGGATCCATTGCAACGGACCGACACATCTATATCTATACCCCCTATATAGTGTGTGAAAAACTTTGAAAGTTGGTCATTGGATGAAGCCAATCCTACGGTACAAAGATGGAAAATCCGAGCACTACTGGCCGTTGGATATCATCCACCAGATTCTGCCACATGTATAATCTAGAAGACTCCATGCTTTAACTTAATTCATGACTAACTTTGCCACAACTAAGCTTAGGCAAAGTTATTTAGTTCTTCAAAATGAGAGCCACAAGTTGGAAAGCCTAAGGGAATCTTTCCACATTTTTTGTGTGTATGTCATGTGGGGCCTTAGTGTGGCTTGCCTAAGGTGTGGCTTGAACCAAACTCTCACCTAAGTTACTCAAACTTGCCTAACCTTACGTGTGCCAATCTTTGGCAATCTTAGTGGCTGTTTGGTTCCTAGCCACACCTTGCCACACTTTGCTACACCTAACCTTAGGCAAGGTTGACCAAGTTAGGTAGGTGTTTGGTTCTAGCCACACCTAAGGCAAAGATTTTTTTATGAGCAGTGAGCCCCACATGTCATAGACACAAAGGGGCTATTTGGTTCTAGGCCTAGCATTGCCACACTTTGCCAAACATTTTTGCAAAATGAGAGCCACAAGTTGGCAAGCCTAAGGGAATCTTGCCACATTTTTATGTGTATGCCATGTGGGGCCCAAGTGGGGCTTGCCTAAGATGTGGCTTGAACCAAACACTCACCTAAGTTGGTCAAACTTGCCTAACTTTAGGTGTGGCAATCTTTGGCAAAGTTAGTCACAAACCAAACATGCCCTAATAACTGTGTGGCAAGATTCCTTTAGGCAAGCCAAAGTGTGGCTAACAAAGTAACTCAACTAAGGCAAGTGTGGAAAGTGTGGCAAAAATCATGTGGCGATATATGGCAAAGATAGTCACAATTCAAACAGCCCTACTAACCAAATAGCGCCTAACCTTAGGCAAGTTTGGCAACATTGTATGATAAAGTGTGGCATTGCTAGGCCTAAAACCAAACAACCCGTGTGTCTGCCGCAAAAAATGTGGCTAACAAAATGGGCACCACAAGTGTGGCAAGATTTGGCAAGAAGTTGAGTCTATGACATGTGGACCATGTAGCTAGAAAAGTGTGGCAAGCCACAAGTGTAGCAATGAACCAAACACATGCGTAAGATATTGTGGCACGCCTAAGCTTAGCCGTGGCAACCTTAGGCTGCAAACCAAACATCTATATATTTATACCCCTATATAGTGTGTGAATAACTTTGAAAGTTGGTCATTGGATGAAGCCAATCCGATGGTACAAAGATGGCAAATCCGAGCACTACTTGCCGTTGGATATGATCTACATTCCACCAGATTTTGCCACATGTAGAATCTAGAAAACTCCACATGTAGAAGCATAATGCACAAACCACCAGAATCTCATGCGTGCAATGCATGTGTACCTTACTAGTACTAGTTGGTAGTAGTAAGAAACAAATTCCGGTTTTGGCACGAGCTCGTACTACGGGAGCACCACAAGGCCTGCCATAGGAGTTACATTTCCCTCTCGGGGCCCACGAGACCGAACTTCAGTGGCTTAGTGCCCGGCCTATGAGTCAATGACATGCGGACCTTAAATGCGTCTGGCCCACATGTCATTCTCATGGTGGTGGCGTGGTTCGCGACTCACTCGTTTGAGATGAACCGGCCGGTGGTGGCGTGGCTGTGGCGAGGGTGCCACAGCTGGGCGTCGGGGCGTTACGAGGCATAGATGGCCACACCGGCGGGTACTACCTGTAGTACAGAAGTACTCCAGCTAAGGATTGATGCCCGGGATGAAATGTGTCACAGCCGCTGGATGAAAATTCGATGGTGCAGGAGTACGGATCAGAGCACAACAGCGGAGCAGGCAAACCACATCCAATCAGGTGTGTCTTTGGTAGAAAGTTGATGGTCGCCGCAGTTCAGCTGGCCCGCATGTCATGCACACAAAGGCAGAGGAGCGGTGGGGCCGAGAGGTATGAGGCGCACGTCGGGGGGATGAGGATCCCCTGACGCGAACAATCCTACCATTCTGTCACTGACATGTGGGACCACCAAGCGTGGGTCCCACCTGTCAGCGAAGGAAAGGCAGGGCAAGGCAGTGATAGCCACGTCAGAGGATCCATTTCCACGTCGGGGGACGTCGTGCCGTGGGTTGGAGCGGCATCGTGGGAATCGTGTGTGGGTGTGGCAGTGGTAGAAACAAGAAACGTGATGGTCGTCGTGGTTCAACTTCCATGGACAAGCTGTCATGTCTGCTGACACATGTATATCAAAACTAGAGTGTTTACATTTCAAGCACATGAACAAGTATTATCCTACTCCCTCCGTCCCAAAATAAGTGTCTCAACGTTAGTACAACTTTGTATTAGAGTTATTATAAAGTCGAGACACTTATTTTGGGACGGAGGGAGTACTACTTTGGATCCATTGCAACGCACGGGCCAACACATTGGTAGTAGTAGTGTCTATCTCTATCTCTAGAGGCCTTCCCTCATTCATCCTTTTCTCTCACAAGATAAACTACTCATACAAATGCATCTTGATGTTCCGTGGAACGCACGAGGATGTTTCCTTGGGGGTCTCTCCAGCGCGGCGTGGCCGTAGTTGCAAGTTGACGTCGCTTGAGATGCTGACGTTGAGGGGCACTTGGATTTCCTCCGATGAGCAGGTAAGATGAGTTTGATCACGTAGTAAATGCATACTAAATACTACTTTTCTGTCCATTTCCTAATTCTCCCCCTGCTCACTGTTTCACAGGTTAGGCTCGGTGCGAGTGGAGATTGGCTTGCATATGTACGGGAGGGTACCAACATCATTTTGCACAACATTTACAACGGTGACACCATTCCCGTAGAACCTTTGTCCAACATTCGGATCAGCCATGCAACAGGCCACCACATGAATTGGTATGATGGAACCACTGTGAGATTGAATAAGATAACATGAACCTTGCACATGGCGGTCAAAGATGGACCATGCTGTCTGCGGCCGATTTGTTGCCGTACGAGTACGAAGACGCTATGCTCCTTTCTAACCGCATCTTCGCGGTGAAAAACCAGGGGACTTATTTCGTATGGGACACATCCTACGATATACTCCCTCTCTCCCAGTTTATTTGTTTTGAATCTTTTTGTTTTATAAGTTTCAAATTCAATTTTAGAGCTCCCCATCACATGTTGAGATTACAATGTCCATTAAAACATTGCGTGCATGTATAGTAAAGAAACAAATCTCGAGTTTGGCATGAGTTCGTGCAGCGGTAGCACCACAAGGCCTGGCGCAGGAGTTACATTTCCCTCTCAGGCCGTCGAGACTGAGCTTCAGTGCCTTACTACACCTGCCTTTGAGTCAATAACATGTGGACCCGATAGGTGACTGGTCCACATGTAATGCTCCGGAAGGCAGAGGGGCGGTGGGGCCGAGAGGGGTGAGCCACATGTTGGGGGACGTGTGGTGTCATGGGTTCGAGCGGCATCGTGGGAATCGTGTGTGGCTGTGGTAGAAACTTGATGCTTGCCGCATTTTAGGTGGCCCACATGTCATGCACACAAAGGCAGAGGGGCGGTGCGACTGAGAGGGGTGAGGCGCACGTTGGGGGACATGATGTCGTGGGTTGGAGCGGCATC
The DNA here is from genome assembly GCF_018294505.1 of Triticum aestivum. Taxonomy (NCBI): domain Eukaryota; kingdom Viridiplantae; phylum Streptophyta; class Magnoliopsida; order Poales; family Poaceae; genus Triticum; species Triticum aestivum. The sequence continues at coordinate 517,024,924 of NC_057813.1, forward strand.
GTGGGAATCGCGAGTGGAAGTGGATGAAATGTGATGGTCGCCGTAGTTGAACTTCCATGGACAAGCTGTCATGTCTACGGACACATGCACTGCATACCGATCACTGGAAGGAGTAGCAGAGAAAGCTATATATGCGGACAAATAGCTCCTTATAGTCAAGCGGACCCACGCTACTACTTTGTTCCAAAGACATGCACACCATCGAAATAGTCCATCTATATCAATATACACCGAGAGGGAATAATTTTTTTTACAAGAGAGGAAATAGTTCATCCATCCATAATGCCCTCCTGCTTCTTCTTCTTCTTCTTCTTCTTCTTCTTCTTCTTCTTCTTCTTCTTCTTCTTCTTCTTCTTCTTCTTCTTCTTTTTCTTCTCATTTTCTGTGGGAGACGGCTTTGCAACAAGCTCTTTGGACCTTGCAGCTATCTTGAAACTCACACGGGCATCGAGGGCAACATATTTTATCCGCTCGTACGTCAAGGGATAATTCTCCCATCCAGACAACCTTAATGCCACCGTCTCGTCACCCTTCTAAAGATTTGTACCGAGCACAAAATATGCTACGTCGAATAGGGATGGTATCTATTTATCACAATCTTCTACAGGAATTTTGATTCTGGTTTGTAGGTCAGCGATGCTTTTCAAATCAAGGTTGTACGGCTCCAGCTTCTGTTTGTCCCGTTCGATGTCTGCCCCACAGAAGTATACGTCCTCCCGAGACAAGAAATCATGAAGCTCACCTGGTATGGAGGGCGAGTGTATGATGTGGTACACCAAAACATCATCTTCGAGGCACAACTGAAGGACGGCGGTGCGTTGGATCTTCCCAGTGGCACGCTCCGTGTACTCTACGTCAAGACTGATGACCCTCGTCTCTACCTTTTCGAGGGAGTTGGATACATTGTTGATCCACTGCCGAACAACCCTTGGGTGGACGATGACGGTGGCAACTATGCTCAACGAGCCTTCGACGAGGACATGTTGGACGCTAATAACCTGCATCTCGATCTGTTTCGCCATTTGGAACTGCTGGAACGGAGGGCTATGGTTTGGAGAATTAGGATTAGATGGCTAGTCTAACTGAAGTAGTAGATGATTATTTAAAGAGGTTAAAACAATGTGAACGCAGTGGGGTTTGGATGCAAATGAAGATGAAGGGGAGGTGAAGAAGCCAAGGAAAATCGGTTCCCGATGGAGAAGTAAATGGGAGAAGTGGCGTGCAGACAGTTGATTAGACGGCTAGGTAGACTAAACAAAAAGGCTATGCGGGTAGACTGATGAGTCGTACCTGTTCGTGTACGTGCCCATCCTTCCTGATAGGTGGGACCTATGCAAACAGATAAACAAATGTGTCGTAGCTGGTTCAGATGGATATTGGCGCGTGAGTGGGAGACACAACATTCTCTGGTTAAGGAATACTCCCTCCATTTAGGTGAGTAAGTCACCTTATGAAAATCAGGTTTTCCCAAAACCTTTAGGCATGGAGCATTAACTTCCTGCTCGATCCCCTCCGAGCCTCGTTAGCCAGCATTCTCTTCCTCTGCTGCCGCGTTCTACCTTTCCATTTTTCCTCTTCTCAAGTGTGGAACGATCTGCATGCTATCCTTGATGCACCAGAACGACCACTGCATGCATCGCGGTAGGGCATTGATTGGGCCTGCTTGGAGAGCTGAAAATGCATCCTTATAACTATATATTAATTGCTGATTTTTCTTCCATTTGTAACAGTGCCGTGGTTGGAAGTTTTGCTCGTCCCGGTGCTATTTCTCATCCAATCTACAGCCACCTAGGTTGCGCTCACCTAGACGGAGGGAGTACACGGTTATCCTCATCAAAGGCCCATCTTCGCGCTTCCGCATGCACGAGAATTTGGTTCTGCTTGCAATATGGATGATACCTGAAGGATGAAGTGAACAGGCATGCTAGCATGGGAGACCTATTTCCGCTATTCAATACTGGAGTACTCATGTTCCTACTACTAGTAGTAGTAGTACAACTGTGGCACACTTGATGGTCAAAATACTATTCATCCGGTCCTCACAGTGAAGTGACAACACCCTGCGCCTGACACTAGTCCAGGTGGCGTGTTCGGGTTACCAAAGTCAGCCTCACCCTGTGCACTGTGCAGTCTGTCACCACCGTTGTACATCACATTGGCGCCTCGCCTCGTCTCCCTCTCCCCTCCCATAGCACCACTCCATCTCCATCTGTATCTCCTTCTCCGTTTCCATCTCACTGTGCCCCCGTGTATCGTCGCCTCGCTCGCCTCCCCCAGTACCACTATTCCCTCGCTAGTCGCTCTAGCACCGACAACCTTCTCCCCTGTAAATCAAGCCCCCAAAAAAACCCACCTTCCAAACTCCACCGTGGCCGAATGCGAACCGCGCAACATCCATATGAGCCGCGATTGGAGCAATCTCCCTAGTGACATCCTCGACCTCTGTTGTTCGTGTATGGATATGTTGAGCGTCCTGCGGCTGGCTGCATGCTGGAGGGACATGCACACGGACATTGTCGAAGCGAGGCCTGGTCTTGTGAGATTGGCTCACCATGATACAGAGGTGTACATGATGCCCCTCGAGTTCAATCCGATCCCCATTAGCCGAAACTTCTTTGCAGGTATGTAGTGGGTCTCTGTACACCATTTCCCTCAACTTCGATCCGATCACCATCGCCCAAAACTTCTTGGCAGGTATGTACTGGGTCGGCATGAACTTCCACTGGATGGCTGCCTTTAGAGAAGACGGTAAAAAGTTAGTGCTCGTGAACTTCTAGATCTCCCATGAGATTATCCTTCCTCCGTTGGATTATATAGAGTTTTACCATCGCGGTCCAAGTCATCTAGATTACCACGTCAGTTGGACGGACCTTGTTTTGAAGAAGATTGTAATCTGCCAAGTGCCCACATGACATGCGAATTACGCAGACTTCAAGCTAATTGCCTTGTTCGACCGCAGACTCGTCTATCTTTATGCTGGTGCCTTCTTTAGCTGGAGATAACTCAAGTCGCAGTGGATCATCGTCAAAGCTGATACACATTTCTGTGAAGCTATTGAACACAATGGTATCATCTATGTGATTGACAAAGCAGATCACACCACGTATTGCTAGGACGACGCGTGTAAGTTGTTTCTGTCTCATGTTAATGATGACGCCATGACACTGTTTGAACTTTTTGTGATGATTGGCATATCCCTGTTTGAGCAGAATTTGAGTAGAACTATGGCAATGTATTAGAGACATCGTAAATCAGCTATATTTGGAATGAGTTAATTCATGCAATTGTGACCATGTCATTATAGCCAATTTGTACCCCTGAATAATCAAACGATTAGGAATATATGGATATTATCCTTATTTTACAGTAATCTATATACTACTACTAAATATGAGTGTGTATCAATGGCCATGTTAGTTTCCTCATTTTCATGTTGTAGAAACATGCACCACACTGTTGGTTTCATCTAACCATACATTAGGGAAGTAAATGTGCATATGGAGAACTCTATATTTGGAAGTAGTGAAATCCTGCAATGCTTACCATGTGTACATACCTATATTCGCCCTTCAACAATCAATGGCTAGAATAATATCCTCACAAAAAATTTGCCCACAGAACACGAGTATATAACAATGCATGGTCTGTTAGTTACCTTGAAGAATTTGTTTGTGAGAACAGAACATGATTACATAACATGCATGACATGGTAGTTTCCTGTGAAGAATCGATTGCGGGATAACATGAGTATAACCATGCATGGCACTTCTATATTTTTGAACCCAGTATACATTTCCCTGTATTTTCCTCCCAGTTCCAACAGGGACATGTCAATGCTATTTCTTGCATTATCCTACTCATACTCTGAACAATGCTGATCTTACATTAACAATGCCTGTCCTTTTTGATATGATGTAGTGTCCCTACAGTTACTGCCCTTTGTAATCACACCACCTTTGCCAAAAACAGGGAAGCACAACTGGTTCCTCGCTCGATCAGATGACGATGAAAGACTGATGATCATTCGAACACATGAGCCAGAAAAGTTATATTGCAAAAACCCCACTGTATACAAGCACCGTGAAATACGTGAGTATCTGGATAGTGACTGTTACGTCTATGAGCAGGATACCAGCTTGTTGGGGCCTTCAGGATTTTTTAGTTGGAGGCGGGTGAGGGAGTCCTAGATTAGGGGGTATCCGGACAGCCGGACCATATACATCGTCCGGACTATTGGAGCGTGAAGATACAAGACTCAAGACTCCAGCCTGTGTCCGGAGGGGACACTCCTTTGCGTGGAAGACAAGCTTGGTGATCCGGATATTATATTTCCTTCCTTGTAACCGACTCCATGTAAACCCTAGCCCTCTCCGGTGTCTATATAAGCTGGAGAGGTTAGTCCTTAGAAGGACGATCACAATTACAATCATACCATCATAGGCTAGCTTCTAGGGTTTAGCCTCTACAATCTCGTGGTAGATCTACTCTTGTACTACTCATATCTTCAATATTAATCAAGCAGGAAGTAGGGTTTTACCTCCATCGAGAGGGCCCGAACCTGGGTAAACATTGTGTCCCTTGCTTCCTGTTACCATCAGCCTAAGACGCACAGATCGGGACCCCCTACCCGAGATCCGCCGGTTTTGACACCGACATTGGTGCTTTCATTGAGAGTTCCTCTGTGTCGTCGCTGCAAGTCTCGATGGCTTGTCTCGTTGTCAAGGACAACATCACCTTTGGGGGAGCGCTGGCTGTAGGCCAAACTCTCCGACTTGGCGGCTTCATTATGGCCGCCCCATCGGCTGTCGCACCAACGATGGCCTCTCGGGTCATCACGCATAACCTTCGCATCAATTCAGAGCTTGCCGAACAGATGGATCCGATAGAGCTCTCCTCCCTTAATGAGCTCTTGGATCGCATTGCCGCTTTGGGAATCGCTACGGACTATGACCGGATTGGGCTTAAACCCAACCAAAGGGACATTAGATCCCCGCCGGCCACCCATGAGATAGCGGTAGTGGAGGAACCACATACGGATTACCCCTCTATTTTGAGGACGAATCGTGTCCGGATCACTGAGCTCCCTGAGCCGAACTCCCTCTCGAGGGAAAATATGGCCCAGATCCCGGACTTAGGATCGGGTATTCGGCCGAAAAAATTGGGCAGCATTCCGGATCCCGTGCTGTGAACTCGGTGGCTCCCCTGCCCCTAGGCGCTAGGCCGGATCAGAATCCGGACTCATCCACATACACCCATCTGTGCTTAAGCCGTCTCTCCCATATCAGACAAGATCCCCACGAGACAGTACATCGCTACTGGGACAGATTCCTCCTTGTCGTAAATAAGGTCAAGGACTGTCGTGAGGAGGACGCAGTCTCACTTTTCTGCAAAAACTGTACGGACAAAGGAATCCTTAATGCTATAAGTCGCCGTGACATAGTACGCCTTGCTAACTTAGCAACCATAGTACAAAAATACTGTGCGATGGAAAGCGCCTGGAAAACCCAAACAGAATTTTTGGATAGCCCGACTCTCACCAAAACCTTTGTTCGAGCTAAACGGGCGAACTCTCGAAGGTCGGCCGATCCAATCCCCAAGAAGTCGAAACCCGCCCCAGGGAGTGGAACCGTATTGGAAGAATGGCTCAATGGGCCATGTAGGCTTCACAGTACACCAGACACAACACCAACCCATAGCCTTAGGGCATGTTGGATACTCCGGCAGGTAGCAAAAAGTGGCGAGGATCTCCTCGTGAGCCATAAAGCAGAACAACATCCTGCCAAGGAACACAATACGGTACTAACAATCTTCAAGACTTTCGCCTCAAACAATAGGCGCAAGCGAGCTCATCGAAGCCCCGCTGGAATCTGCCATGTGGCAAGAATAAATCCGTGGAACGACACTGCTATAACTTTCAATGCCAGTGACGAACCCCAATTCCAGACCGTCCGGGCACCAACCGCTCTGGTCCTTAGCCCAATAGTGGACGGCTTTCGGCTCACTAAAGTACTCATGGACGGCGGAAGCGGATTAAACTTGATCTACGAAGAAACACTCAAGAAGATGGAAATTGATAAAAGTCGCATTGAACAAAGCGGCACAACCTTCAGGGGAATTATCCCTAGTCGGGAAGCACGGTGTGCAGTAAAAATCACACTCGATGTGGTATTCGGCATCCCGGAGAATTACAGGTCCGAAGAAATCACATTCCAAGTGGCTCCTTTCAGTAGCAGATACCACGCCCTTCTAAGGCGGGACGTGTTTGCAAGCTTTCAAGCTATACCCCATTACGGGTACATGAAGCTTAAAATGCCCGGACCCAATGGAATCATCACTCTAGCCAGTGATCCGGACGTCGCACTCCGCGCCGAAAACAAAACCGCAACACTAGCCTTGGAAGCATTATCCGAAGCCCTAGCAGCCGAAGAATTAACAACACTGCGCGCCACCGTGGACAGGGACGACGTGAACTCGACAAGTGACCCAAGTCCACCTCATTTAAACCCACAGATGAGATAGTCAAATTCCAAGTCCATCCAACGGACCCCACGAAGACAGCTTCCATTGGGACACAGCTGAGCCCCGCAACAGACACCGCACTACGAGACTTCTTGCGCGAGAATTGGGACATTTTCGCCTGGCACCCATCGGACATGCCGGGCATCCCACGCAGATTGGCCGAACACGGCCTCAACATATTAAAAGGATACAAACCTGTCAAACAGACTCTAAGGCGGTTTTCAGAGCCCAAACGGCAAGCCATGGGGGAAGAACTAGCCAAGCTACTTGAGGCCAGATTCATCAGAGATATGAAGCATCCGGATTGGCTGGAAAATTTGGTAATGGTACCAAAGAAGGACAAATCCTAGCGCCTGTGCGTCGACTTCAAAGACCTCAACAAGGCTTGCCCCAAGGATCCCTTTCCCCTCCCTCGCATTGATCAAATCATCGACGCCACAGAAGGACACGACTCGCTGTGTTTCCTCGATGCATACTCTAGATACCATAAAATAAAGATGGCAGAGTCCGACCAAGCTGCAACAACCTTCATAACACCATATGGCCCTTTCTGCTTCAACACTATGCCTTTCGGGCTTAAGAATTCCGGCGCAACCTATCAACACATGATTCAAACATGCCTGGAAAAGCAAATCGGCAAAACAGTGGAGGCATACATGGACGACGTAGTCATAAAAACAAGACACGTCGAAACCCTAATAGATGACTTGAGGCTTACGTTCGACAACCTTCAAACATACGACATCAAGCTGAACCCGGAAAAATGTGTTTTTGGCGTCCCCTCTGGAAAACTGCTGGGCTTCATCGTTTCCAATAGAGGAATTGATGCGAATTCGGCAAAAATCCGAGCTTTGTCGCAGTTGGCTATACCAACAGACCTCAAACACATCCAGAAACTAGCTGGATGCGTGTCTGCTTTGAGCCGCTTTATCTCCAGGTTAGGAGAAAAGGCATTACCTCTTTACCGCCTTCTTCAGTGCACCGAACACTTCGTGTGGACGGATGCAGCCGCGGCCGGACTTGATGAAATAAAGACCTTATTGGACAATAATCCAGTCTTAACAACGCCAAATATCGGCGAACCTATGCTGCTGTACATAGCTGCAACACATCAAGTTGTAAGCGCAGTACTCGTCATCGAATGAGAGGTTGACGGATACAAATCCCCGCTACAGAAGCCGGTTTATTACGTATCCACGGTCCTCACCCCATGCAAATCCCGATACCCACACTATCAAAAAATAGCATACGCGGTCTTCATGGCATCCCGAAAGCTACAATGCTACTTTCAGGAGTGTTTGATTATGGTGGCCTTCGAAGTACCATTAAATGATATAATAAATAACTGCGATGCCACGGGCCGGATCGTTAAATGGGCCATCGAGCTCCTTCCGTTCGACATAACATACAAGCCTCAGCGGGCCATCAAGTCGCAAGTATTAGCTGACTTTGTCGCCGAATGGACGGAAGCCGAACTCCCTAAAGAGTACGGCGCGTACTCTAACTGGATCATGCACTTTGACGACTCTAAAATGCTGGCCGGATTGGGAGAAGGTGTAGTCCTGACGTCTCCCACCGGTGACACGGTCCAATACGTCCTCCAAATATTATACACGGACTCCAACAATGCACGCGAATACGAGGCTCTGTTGCACGGTCTTTGGATGACAGTCTCCATGGGCATTCAACGCCTAGAGGTGCGTGGGGATTCAAACCTCGCAATATCACAAATAAACGGAGACTTTGATGCAAGCATCCGAAAATGGCTGCCTATCGTAATGCCGTCCTTACAATGTCAGCTCGGTTCGAGGGGCTCGAATTCCAGCATGTGGCTCGAGCAAACAATCAAGCGGCAGATGTCCTTGCTCGCATCGGCGCTAAACGCGACCCTGTCCCACCTAACATATTCCTGGAAAGGCTGTTCAAGCCATCCGTGGTATGGGAAGGGGAGTCCAGCAATACCAGCACGGATCCGAATACATCCCCAGATTCCAAACTATCAGACATAATCGTAGGCTCTACCACCGAAATAACATCTTCGGCCCATGAAATCATGGCTGTCATCGCCCCGTGGACTGAGCCTTTCTTGGCCTACCTAAATAGGCAGGAGCTCCCCGAAGACCAAAATGAAGCATGCTGCATCATCCGGCATTCTAAAGCTTGCAAAGTCCATGAAGGGGAACTCTATAAGAAAAGTGCGAATGGAGTGCTCCAAAGGTGCATCTCCGAAGAGGAAGGGCGGCAGCTCTTGGCTGAAATCCATGCCGGACTAGGCGGGCATCACGCCGCGGCTCGAGCACTAGTCAGCAAGGCCTTCCATACATGTTTTATTGGCCGATGGCCCGAGCAGACGCACAGGACCTTGTCCAACACTGCGTCGATTGCCAGCTCTTTGCCAATCAGAGTCATATGCCCCCTACCGCTCTCCAAACAATCCCCATAACTTGGCCCTTCGCGGTCTGGGGGCTGGATATGGTTGGACCCCTTAAAGGGGGAAGTCACAAGAAAAAATACTTATTGGTCATGGTAGACAAGTTCACCAAATGGATAGAAGCCAAACCAGTCAAAACGGCCGAATCCGGACTAGTAATAGACTTTATATCCGGGGTCGTACACCAATACGGTGTCCCCCACAGCATCATCACTGATAACGGCTCAAATTTCACAGCCGATGAAGTGAAAGCTTGGTGTGGCAAAATGGGCATTAAGATCGACTATGCTTCCGTTTACCAATCCTCAAACAAACGGCCAGGTCGAACGAGCAAACGGTCTCATCATGAGCGGCATCAAACCCAGACTAGTGCGATCCTTGATAGAGTCGGACACGCACTGGGTCGAGGAGCTCGACTCCGTACTCTGGGGCTGCGGACCACGCTGAATCGCACCACCTGATATACACCATTTTTTATGGTGTACGACGCGGAAGCAGTACTACCCTGCGACATAATACATGATTCGCCACGCGTACGCATGTACGAAGAGAAGGAAGCCGAGTTAGATCGGCAGGATAACTTGGACGCCCTGGAGGAGGAGCACGACGTCGCGAAGGACCACTCCGCATTCTATCAGCAACAGGATCGATGATACCAAAGCAGAGAAGTGCGGGCCAAAACTTACAATATTGGCGAGCTCGTTCTACGCTTGCCGGAGAAAAAGAAGGACAAGCTCAAGCCCAAGTGGGAAGGTCCCTTCGTCATTGACAAAGTTCTCACTGGAGGAGCGCACCGCTTACATAATGCGTCCGATAACAGACTCGAGCCGAACCCATGGAACGCGGCCAGACTCCGGAGATTCTACGCCTAGCGCCGAACTCAGTGTTTGTTTCCTTACCTCCTTTTTAATTATGCTCCCTCACTTTTCCTTTCTCGACCCTTTTTCTCTTCACACAAAGTATTTAATACAGTACAGACTCCCGGATTACTCCGACCGCACTATGTGTGTAAGCACTACCTGGGGGCTTCCTATACGGAAGCTAAACATAAATTACTCTCAAGGCTTTTTGCCCATCACTTATGCGTTTCTTTTTCCATGTGTGCCTTGTCTTCACCATTATACGCATCGATATGACTTAAGATGTGGCCAAGCTGGGTTGCCTGGCTCTTGTGTTTATGCCCTACGTTCCCGTTAATTCGGCTAGGGCATAAGGGGAGCACCTCTGTGATTGTTACTGCCGGTTGAGCCGGATGTGTACCAGACTGGGTGAAGCCGAAAGCTAGTTTCCTTAAGAGAATATTCGGTCGGTGAACAAAAGATGTATTCGTTTATTACAACGTAAACCCCTAGAAGTCTTGTATCCTGCGCCATCGTTCACAGTCCGGACATGTGCATTGTCGCATGCGTACCCAGGGAAAGGAACCCCTAACGGAACTATTCTCCATGGAAGATGTTTCTTACTATCCATGTAATATAACATAACTAGTTGGGTACTTGTCTGTTCAAGCACTTATGACCCCTACGCCTGTTTTCCACACATACCCGGTTTTGTATAACTGAGTGGGTATTCGGACACACCCCGGACTGTAGTATCTGGGGGCTGAAGCGAAAAGGTCCGCCATGACAAATGATTTTAATCCAGCTAGGGGCTACTTATGCCCATCGAATTACACAGTCACTTAGATTGACTATATTCCTCCTCTATACCATCCAACAGGCTATCTAGCTTACAATCCTATTCAGAATACTTGGCGGCTAACGCTACCTGGTCATATACCAGACTTACAGGAATTTCTTGCCCATCGGGCCCCGCCGGTCCTACTTCGGCCATATGGTTCGGGTCCATCCCGGTGTAGCGTGTCTTCACCATAGCCCAGGCTTCTCTTGCACCTTGCCGGCAAGCTGACACCTTCCACAATCGGAAGCACCACCGTTCTCCTTGAAGCATATCCACAAGCTCCCCCATGCCATTCGGCAGAGAACTTGTTGGCCACAAGGCTTGACCAACGCCGTGCATCACCCGCCGAGCTCGCTCGTGCAACTATGAAAGGTCTTGTAGCAAATCACCCATGGATGAGGGCATCTCCTCCCCGGGGCGACTCGTTAACATTCCAACAAGCAAATCTTTTAGTATACTTCCTCGCCGAACTATAATATAGTTCGTCTGGATACTTACCATAAATTCCGCATCGAAGCCTTTTGTTCTCCTTCACGGAGTCCGCCAGCTGAGCACGGACGTCCTTCAATTCCACATCTAGCCGGACATTGGCATCTTGAAGATTGTTCTTCTCCTGTCTAACTTGCGTAAGAATGCGCTCCCAGCCTTTAGCTGTCTTTTGAGATGCCATTCGTCATCCGTTACACCCTCCGGATTCACCCCGGGGTTATCTGCAAAATTTTCTGTTCAACTCATCATACCAACCACTTACTAACTGGTGCATTTTCGTACGATCGAGATAAATGTTACCAGATGAGGCCTTCTGGGATTCCTCTAGCTTGGCAACCGTGGCCCTCAGTTGGGTCTTGCACCCCTCCAGCTCCCGAGACAATTGCTCATTCTTATCTACAAGAACCTGCGCATAAATTGATCCTTAAAACAGTTGTTCCAACTGTTTCAAGTCTCAGGGCTACTGCTATACATGCTTATCAAACTTTCTTACCCGTATATCTTTGGTATACTGGTCTGTCGCTCGGGCAAGCCCGCCTTGAGCATCTCGGATGTATGTGTCTCCTGAATTGAAAGCATTAAATGCCTCTTCGGAGAAGATGTTGTTGCGAAGCAGAACCCGTCGACGCCGATGATTCATGGCGCTCTCTACTTCGGAATTCGTGGCAGAGAGCATATCTGCGTCCTCTGTCGGAGGACTATGCGGCATCGGCCCCACGTCCACCTCCTCTCTCGAAGCCGGTTCTGGAATCCGACTGGTGGAGGCGTGATTGGCAGGATCCTCGGATATAGTCCGGATACCCCTCTTCCTGCCAGGATGTAAAGGGCGCCGTTATACTTCAAATACAATAATTACATGACAGGTTTTTGCCTTACCTTTGTAGCGGCGTTTCGGCCCTAACCGCCTTCCTCTTGAGCCTACCCAATCCGGACGCCTGCGGCCGACGGGTCCCTAGGGGCTCGGCCCTGCGCTCCGACCGTCGTCTCTGCAAAAAACATGACACTTCTGGGGTAAGGCATGACATCAGGAAGGAGTCCACTTCGGAGGATGGGGTTTTTAGTTTGGCTTACACGCGACACAGGGAGCAGTCCGGGATAGTCGGCAATAATGGCCACTGAGGCACCATCACAGCCCGCTTGGTAAAATACCCCGTTGACAAGCCCCACGGTAATATCCGAATCTTCTTCGAGCCCTGGATCTAGGGCCCTTCCGGGGTCCTCTGGCTGCGGGGAGGGGTTGAAGATTCCTTCTACGGGCCTCCTCAGTTCCTGCTCGAAAACATCGATGCGGGTAATCTTAGCAGAGAACGCTGAAGTAAAGCAGGGAAAGGAATGACGATTTACCCACCCTGGGGGGTTGTACATGGAGAATCCGTCCCGCGGTTTAATGCGAAGGAATTCTTCCTCTTCCCCTTTGTATAAACCGGACAATATCCTTGCCAGAGCAGTAGCGGAGTCCGGACCCTTACGGCCGCAGCGGGTGGCGTCGTCTTCCCCGTTGTAGTGCCACATGGGCTTCCCCCGATATCGAAGCGGTTGCACTCCCCGCATTATGCATATTGCCATGACCTCGACTATCGTCAGTCCGGATTTGGCCAGTAACTTTATCCTGCTCATCAGAAAATGTATTTCCCTGGTATCCTCCTCTTGGGGGCCCTGGGGGCGCCAGCTTAGACGTGCCCTCGGTGGGGTGTTACTGAACTTGGGGAGACCTGTCCGGACTAGATCCGGGAGGGGAACATCATCAATGTAGAACCACTCTGAAGGCTAGTTCTCTGGTGCCTTTTTGGGAGTGCCAAATAGGTATCCGGTCTCGGTGATACGCCATACTTCGGGCCCACCCACTTGACATAGGGACTCTCCCTGGTTGCGGGGGACAAGGCAGAACAGCTTCTTCCATAACCCGAAGTGATCCTCGCAACCTAGAAATAGCTCACAAAGGGCGACGTACCCTGCTATATGTAGTACGGAAGCTGGGGTAAAGTTGTGCAACTGGAGGCCGTAGAACTCCAGGAGCCCGTGAAGGAACGGGTGGATAGGAAACCCGACGCCCCTTAACAGATGCGGAATGAGGCATATTCGCTCCTCTGGAGACGGATTAGGAGATCTCTCCGGTTGTTCCCCGCCATTATAGGTGGCTATTCCGGCTCGGACGGGGATCATGAACGCCGGTGGGAGAAACCCTTGGGTTTGTAACTCTATCAAACGGCTATGAGGAACTGAACACTCTTCCCAGTCCCCCGGCTTGGGGCAAGGGGAGCGAGCAGAAGAGTTGTGACGACCGGCCATGTTGGAATGGTTTTTTCGGGGCGCTCTGTTGGATGCTTGCTCGAGGGGGAAGAGTGAGGTTCGGATCTGGGAATCCCCGTCTCTTCAAATAAACGGCTGGCCCGAAGGATCGGGGGTGGCAAATACAAAAATGCCTCAACTCCTCGCATTCGCTCGACACGTGGAAATGGTCATTATTAAGGCATTGAAGTCGAGGAGTACAATATTGATGAAAAGTCAGACACTGTTCGTCATAATAAGTACATTGGAGTATTCAGAGATGGAACCCGCCTTGCAATGCCGAAGACAAGACTGCGCGCCGGACTCATTGTCATTCAAGCCTGGTTCAGGGGCTACTAAGGGAGTCCTAGATTAGGGGGTATCCGGACAGCCGACCATATACATCGTCCGTACTATTGGAGCGTGAAGATACAAGACTCAAGACTCCAGCCTGTGTCCGGAGGGGACTCTACTCTCCTTTGTGTGGAAGACAAGCTTGGCGATCCGGATATTATATTTCCTTCCTTATATCCGACTCCATGTAAACCCTAGCCCTCTCCGGTGTCTATATAAACCGGAGAGGTTGGTCCTTAGAAGGACGATCACAATTATAATCATACCATCATAGGCTAGCTTCTAGGGTTTAGCCTCTACGATCTCGTGGTAGATCTACTCTTGTACTACTCATATCTTCAATATTAATCAAGCAAGAAGTAGGGTTTTACCTCCATCAAGAGGGCCCGAACCTGGGTAAACATTGTGTCCTTGCTTCCTGTTACCATTAGCCTAAGACGCACAGATCAGGACCCCCTACCCGAGATCCGGCGGTTTTGACACCGACAACGGGTAAACAGCCTTGGTTAACACTCTCTATTTCTCGGACTCAATTATCCGATTAACCAGGAGATCATCGTTGGCAAGGACCATGATGGCAGAGAGGCTCTGTTTTCGATGGAAAACTGTGTCTAAACGACGAGCTCTAGGAGTTCGGGAGCAAACTCCCCTGATTGTCAACGATACAACCTACAGCCAAAAGAAGGTGAGAATGACAAAGGCATTCGGATTAACTTTGATCCTTGGATGTCTCAATTATGACAGGCAGTGATGTGGTTCAAGCCTTCAGATTAGTAGGTAATTGGGCTGCATCAAAAGGGTGGAGTACTGGTATCTTCGGATCACTGGTCACTGAAGTGGGGCTCCAAATTATGATGGTGTTGGATCATCTCTTCAAATGACTTTGTTGTCTGTGCTGCTGGTTCTGGATGGGTAGTTCTTTCTTTTGTTATGCATATTCCTTGTCATTTGGTCATCCTCGTCTATGTCACTCTTACTATGTAATAGTTGCCTCTGTTTAGAATGTCATTCTCGTCTGGATCACGAGAGTCTGAGCGCTGCAGATGGGTGCATTTTGGTGGTGTAGCAAGACTTCTTATGAACTATCGTGTCTTGCTGTTTATGTCAGTAGTAGTCACTAGTCAGTGTTTGAATGTTGTATATATCATTGTTTCGAACTGTTTATTGTCTCGAACTACTGGTGGGCTAAATGAGGGCATCACCATTCTCCAGTGTTTAGAGTATATCTCCTTTTTTCAAGTTATATAATTTGAGCTGAGTGTCTTTTCAATGATGTACACTTGTTTGGGCCAGTGAGGTGTCGTTGAATATGGGCCGAGTAGTAACGCAATGCCAAACAGGTCAATTATGACTCTCAGGCCGGGCTCTCAAAAGATCCTCAAAAAAAGGCTGGGCTCTCCAAAAAAGAAAGAATAAGGACTCTTAGGCCGACATGTGGGCGCCACCGGTGTTTTCGTGCGCTTGCGCACCGAGAGCATATTAGCGCATGCTCGAAATTCATGCTACCTTTTCATCCCCAATCTCCTGCCCCTCCCCCACCTCTGGAATCTCGATTCCTACTCCAGTTCCCCCAAATCCCCCTCCTGTACTCCCTGTACTCAAGCGCACTATCATGTTGCCGGTCAATGCGGATGTCTAAGCCGGAGATCCTGATGTCCGTCCTGCCTTCGGTCGCTGCGTGCTGTCGGTCAACAGTGGCATGGCGGCGCTTGATGACCAGTTTGCCGGCAAAGTGCTGATGGTAACCATCAACGGCGGCCGGCCTCCCGTCTCACCGGACGACCTTGTCAAAGCTCTTGGCATTGCGCACGGCTTCCAAAATAAGTGACTTGCTCGTCGAAGTCTGTCCGCCACCGGCTGATTTCTTCGTCAGGTTCCGGACAACTTTCGACTGTGGTCGTGTGTTCGAATCTTCCCGATGTTTGTTCCACAATGGCGCGTTGGTGAGCTTTGATCGGTGGCACCCAGGATGGGGATCGGTGCCCTCTGAGCTTGCGTTTTTAACAAAGCTTACCTTCCATGGCATGCCTCGATGTGCTTGGGACAGCGAGTCTATGAATGAGCTTATCAACGACCTTGGAGGTGAGCTCGTAAGTATGTTTGTTCCTCCAGACAGCTGGGCTCTGACGGTTATGGCATGGATGAGGAAGCCGTCCACCATACCGAAGGTGATTGGTGTTGAGATACCGGTGCAGGAACTGGGGTTGTACTATTCGTCGCCACCAAGGCCGCCGTGGACCATGTTAGGGATGTACCTGTATCAAGTGTTCGTGCATGTTGAAGAAGTGGTCAATCCATCAATCGAAGTCCTACCGCCGCCGCTAGTGCCAGGGTCCGTTGACGACGTCCATTACAGGAGTCAACGTCATACTTTCCCCGTGTTGCTCGAAATGATGGATGGCACAGGGCCTACTCCATCGCACGGCAGAGGCCACTGCTTCTTTGGGAGAAGAGGCATGGCTGGCTACCTGGATGTGCTCTAATTTTTGGTAACAACTGAATCTTGTCAGATACTAGTTAAATCCGAGCTATGGGTGTGAAGCACTGATATGCTAGTACATTTGATTGTGACCTGTTCTAATTTTGTACCTGAACTTTTTTTAGAAAGGGTTGTACGTTAACTTAATGTGCTAGTAGAACTTATTGTGTTGTCTGTCTGTTTTCTTTGCACAACATTCAAGATATTTCCCCGTCATTGATAAAGACGATGAACCGTTATGTACGACTTTGTTGGTTTCAACATAGCCCTACCCGTAGCGATCCACTGCTTCCATCCTGATTGTGCCGCCTGTGTGAAATTTTTGTATGCAAGTTCACTGTGCTATGATGTTCTATATGATTGTGTCAACTATATAAGTTTTTACCGAGCATCAGTAATGCATATGGCTGAAAGATATATTTACGAGCATCGACCGATGGGTCTCTCTCTATCTCTCTCTCTCTCTCTCTCACAAACACACACGTACACTCGCACACACTCACAAGTGTGACCCGTTGAATTATTTATTTGCTCGTGACAACTTTTAATTAGGTTCCACTGTAATCTAACTTTTTTCTTAAGTTATTAGTTGATCTCAGTGACTTCAAAAAGTTGCACAGAAGCCTTGTTTGGGCCTTTCTGGCATCGCTGAATGTGGGCTGAGTAGCCATGTTAGGTTGTACTGTACTACACATGCCTTTTTTTCAACATCAAGAATGCAACTGGGCAGACAGTTGTACACAATATCCGGGTCAACTTGTTATTCTTCGCCCCGCTGGGCTGCAAACTTTCCTAGGAGGTATGCATTAGGCTTAACAAGAAAATGGGCTTTAAGAAATAATAAATGGGATGTAATTATAATAACTCGACAGTAACTATGCACCAAACGCGTAATTAGTTTAAAAAATATATTATTTTTGGAATTTGAAAATTTTAATTTCATTACTTGTTGCGCGCACAATATTTCATTGGATTTTAATGTAATACAACTTTATTTTGAAATTATATTTAACCTGACTAGAAATTTCGAATAAAAATATTTCGGATCCCATAAAAATGTAGGAATTTTTTTTAATTCTGTTTTGAGCGGTTGTTTGAAATTATTAATCGTTGTCCTAGCTAGAAATAGGCTGTACTTTTAACAAACTGTAAATGGGTTGTAGTAAATTCCATTAGAATTAAAAAATGGGTTTTACATTCTTACAAATCGCAAATGGGCTATATGTTCTCTGCCAAATCCGAGCCGTGGGCCTACTAAGTTGACGCGTACCAAGGGCTTTTTCAACTTAGTCAATATAAACGATTCTAGCTGTAGTGACCGTATGATGTCCATCCAACGACCATAGTGCTTCTTCAACCTCTGGTCTTCTTGCTCCAGCTGCCCAAAGCAGCGCCGGTCGTGCCGCGTGCTCCTGCCTCCCATGGCCGGCTATGATGCCGCGGAGGCCTCACCGCCCCGTACTACTCCCACCGCTGGCCAGGCCATCCCTCTACTCACCCACACCCCCTGTTATTCTGCGGCGACGGCAACCTCACACCGCACCTAAACCAATGAACCCTCATACTCCTCTCCGCGCGGGCTTCCACTTCTGCGTCTTCCCAGGCTCTGCGTCGTCCCCTTCCTAGGCATCACCGTCATCTACCACCCTGGTGCTCTCGGCGCGGCGTGGTCAACGTGGTCAACGACCGACTTCCATCGGAAGAGTACTGTACGTGGAGAGGCTGACAACTAGGTCCACAGCGTCCGCAAGGAAGTGCCTCCTTATTACGCGCAAAATAATTATTCCTCCACCTGACAGGAGAGACCCACCAGACGGGCCACCTTATTTCGCGAAAAAAATGTTTCCCCCCTGATTGCTGGGACCCACTGGATGGGCCACCGTATTTCGTGAAAAAAACATTCCCCCCGCTGTCAGCTCGGACCCACCGGAAGTGCCTCCTTATTACGCACAAAAAAATGAATACTCCCCCTGCTAGCTGGGACCCACCTTGGTGGGAGGCTGACTTGTGGGCCTACTAAGTTGACGGGGACGGAGGGCTTTGTCAACTTAGTCAATATGAACGATTCTAGCTCCAGTGATCGTACGATATCCATCCAACGGTCGTAGTGCTTCTTCAACCTCTGGTCTTCTTGCTCCAGCCGCCCAAAGCAGCGCCGGTCGTGCCGCATGCTCCTGCCTCCCGTGGCCGGCTGTGCTGCCGCGTAGGCCTCACCGCCCCTACTATTCTCACCGCTGGCCAGGCCCTACGGCGATGGCAGCCTCACACCGCAGCCGAACCAGTGAACCTTCGTACTCCTCTCCACGCGGGCTTACACTGCCGCGTCTTCCCCGGCTCCGTGTTGTCCCCTTCCTAGGCCTCGGCGTCGTCCATCGCCCTGGTGCTCTTGGTGCGACGTGGTCAACATGGTCAAGGAACGACTTCCATCGGACGTGGACTGTACGTGGAGAGGCTGTCAGCTGGGTCCATGGCCGCATCAAGGAAGTGCCTCCTTATTACGCGGAAAATAATGATTCCTCCACCTGACAGCAGGGACCCACC
The DNA here is from genome assembly GCF_018294505.1 of Triticum aestivum. Classification (NCBI taxonomy): domain Eukaryota; kingdom Viridiplantae; phylum Streptophyta; class Magnoliopsida; order Poales; family Poaceae; genus Triticum; species Triticum aestivum. The sequence continues at coordinate 517,043,685 of NC_057813.1, forward strand.
GGATGGGCCACCGTATTTCACGAAAAAACATTTCCCTCCTGACTGCTGGGACCTACCAGCTACATCTTCGCACGCAAGGAAGTGCATCCATATTACAGGCAAAAAAAAATGATTCCTGCTGACTGCTGGGACCCACCAGCTACATCTTCACATGCAAGGAAGTGCGTCCGGGCAAAAAAAAATTGATTCTCCCCCGACTGTAGGGACCCACCAGCTACATCTTCGCACGCAAGGAATTGCCTGACAGTCGGGACCCACCTAGTCGAAGCATATGTAGCTTTGTCATTCTGGTTGCGAACGGGTACGTACATACTGGTCGATGTAGAGGCGCACATGTGTCGTAGTAGAGGCGCACACGTAGCATGTGCACGTACGTACAACGGCCAGGGTGCAATAAAGTAAATACGGCCATGTACGTACATATGGGCAGGATCTCGAACACCTACTCACGCATACGTACGGCCAGGGCTCGTGTACATGGCTGGGTCGGAACGGAGAAACTGCGTCGTCGTCGTGTTCATGGGGAGGCAACGGAATGCGTCGTGTTCATGGGGAGGCAACGGGATGCGTCATGTTCATCGGGAGGCAATGGAACGCGTGGGAGCCAACCGGCTTGGACGGAACAGGCGATGGAAACGAGGCCTGGCGTACCGCACAACAGAGGAAACGGCCTTGTGTTCGAGCGGCCACGTTCGAAATGGGATCCTGTTAATCAGGAGGGGTCTGGCGTACCGCAAAACGGAGGAAACGGACTTGTGTTGGACCTTCTATGGTCAAAACGGGGTCCTATTGATCGGGAGGGGTGTGGCGTACCGCAAAATGGAGGAAATGGACTTGTGTCGGAGCGCTACGGTCGAAACGGGGGTCCTGTTCATCAGGAGGGGTGTAGCGTACCGCAAAACAGGACCCCACGGGATACTGTTCATCTCCACCGTCGACCTCCTCCAGCCTCCACGGGCTACTATTCATCCACCGTCGACCTCCTCCAGCCTCCACCTGTTACTGTTCATCCACGGGCTCCTGTTCATCAAGCCTCCACCACGCGCTACTCCACCGGCTACTGTTCAACCACCCCTCTCCACAGGCTACTGTTCAACCACCCCTCCACGGGCTACTATTCATCCACCCCTCCACCGTCTACTGTTCTTCCATCCCTCCACGGGGTCGTCCTATTCATCCAGCCCTCCACGGGGTCCTGTTCATCCAGCCCCAACCGGCTCGATCAATCGGGGTCCTGTTCATCCGTCCCCACCGCTCACTGTTCATCCAACCCCCACGAAACGCTCACTTTTTATCCAGAGGCAGCATTGATCGGCTTCAGTTAGCAGCAGAATTAATGCTCGGGGGCTTAGCTGCGACCCCGTACTTCTTCATGAATTATTATTGTTGAAAATTATCTATATGATAAGTGAGTTGGGAGGCGAAACACTAAGCCCCTATCTTTCTCTGTGTTCGATGGATGCTATTTGTTCTAAGAATATGCTTTGAGTGGTAGCAATCATGGACGACTATATGATAGTTGAGTATGTGGAGTTTGCTAAATCAAAGCTCTGACATAGACCCTTCCTGAAAATAAGATGAATTGCAATTGTTTGATGACTAAGAATGACGTTTGCTAGTTTTCAAGAAAGTTTATGGTCTATGCTTTGACATGTGAATAGCTTGTTACATGATCATGAAAAGTTTTATGAGATGAGCTACTATTATGATGCTAGAAAAGGTGACTGAAATTATCATTGATCAAACTTGTGCACCTGCTAGCATTGACACTTCATAAATTCTTTCTTTTATCATTTACTTACTCGAGGACGAGCAGGAATTAAGCTTGGGGATGATGATACGTCTCCAACGTATCTATAATTTATGAAGCATTCATGCTATTATATTATCTGTTTTCGATGATTATGGGCTTTATTATACACTTCTATATTATTTTTGGGACTAACCTATTAACCGGAGGCCCAACCCATATTGCTGTTTTCTTGCCTATTTCAGTGTTTTGAAAAAAGGAATATCAAACAAAGTCCAAATGTAATGAAACCTTCGGGAAATTTATTTTTGGAACGGAAGCAATCCAGGGGACTTGTAGTGCACGTAAGGGAAGCTTCAAGGTGGGCACGAGGTAGGGAGAAGCGCCCACCTCCCTTGGGCGCGCCCCCACCCTCGTGGGCCCCTCGTGGCTCCCCTGACCGACTTCTTTTGCCTATATATCTCCATATACCCTAAAAACATCGGGGAACACAATATATCGGGAGTTCCGCCGCCGCAAGCCTCCGCAGCCACCAAAAACCTCTCGGGAGCCCATTCCGGCACCCTGCCGGAGGGGGGGATCCCTCACCGGTGGCCATCTTCATCATCCCGACGCTCTCCATGACAAGGAGGGAGTAGTTCACCCTCGGGGCTGAGGGTATGTACCAGTAGCTATGTGTTTGATCTGTCTCTCTTGTGTTCCTGATTTGGCATGATCTTGATGTATCGCGAGCTTTGCTATTATAGTTGGATCTTATGATGTTTCTCCCCCTCTACTCTCTTGTAATGGATTGAGTTTTCCCTTTGAATTTATCTTATCGGATTGAGTCTTTAAGGATTTGGGAACACTTGATGTATGTCTTGCCGTGCTTATCTGTGGTGACAATGGGATATTCACGTGATCTACTTGATGTATGTTTTGGTGATCAACTTGCGGGTTCCATGAACTTGGGAATTTATGCATAGGGTTTGGCACACGTTTTCGTCTTGACTCTCCGGTAGAAACTTTGGGGCACTCTTTCAAGTACTTTGTGTTGGTTGAATAGATGAATCTGAGATTGCGTGATGCATATCGTATAATCATGCCCACGGATACTTGAGGTGACAATGGAGTATCTAGGTGACATTAGGGTTTTTGTTGATTTCTGTCTTAAGGTGTTATTCTAGTATGAACTCTATGATAGATCGAACGGAAAGAATAGCTTCATGTTATTTTACTACGGACTCTTGAATGGATAGAACAAAAAGGATAACTTTGAGGTGGTTTCGTACCCTACCATAATCTCTTCGTTTGTTCTCCGCTATTAGTGTCTTTGGAGTGACTCTTTGTTGCATGTTGAGGGATAGTTATGTGATCCAATTATGTTATTATTGTTGAGAGAACTTAAACTAGTGAAAGTATGAACCTTAGGCCTTGTTTCCTAGCATTGCAATACCGTTTACGCTCACTTTTACCACTTTCTACCTTGCTGTTTTTATAATTTCAGATTACAAAAACCTATATCTACCATCCATATTGCACTTGTATCACCATCTCTTCGCCAAACTAGTGTACCTATACAATTTGCCATTGTATTGGGTGTGTGGGGGACACAAGAGACTCTTTGTTATTTGGTTGCAGGGTTGTTTGATAGAGACCATCTTCATCCTACGCCTCCCACAGATTGATAAACCATAGGTCATCCACTCGAGGGAAATTTTCTACTGTCCTACAAACCTCTGCACTTGGAGGCCCAACAACGTCTATAAGAAGAAGCTTGTGTAGTAGACATCATCGATCCGAGTGGTTTAGGTATAGAAATGGCAAAGCAGCTCTGCGTTCCACGCGCGTGGCTCGTCCACTTTCTTGGCTACGTTGTAGAGGTGATACGCTCCATTGTGAAGCACCTTGGTGATGATGAAGGGACCTTCCCAGGCCGGAGCGAGCTTGTGAGGTCATTTCTGATCCACTCGGAGCACAAGGTCTCCTTCCTGGAACGCTCGAGCTCTGACATTACAGGCATGGAATCGACGCATATCTTGTTGGTAGATGGTCGACCGGATCAGAGCCATCTCATGTTCCTCCTCCAGGAGATCAACCACGTCTTGGCGTGCTTGTTCAGCTTTAGCTTCTGAGAAGAGTTCCACTCGGGGAGCGTTGTGCAGCAAGTCACTCGGAAGCACAACTTCAGCACCATATGTCGGTGTCAAAACTGGCAGATCTCGGGTAGGGGGTCCCGAACTGTGCGTCTATGGTCGATGGTAACAGGAGACGAGGGACACGATGTTTACCCAGGTTCGGGCCCTCTCTATGGAGGTAATACCCTACTTCCTACTTGATTGATCTTGGTGAATATGAGTATTACAAGAGTTGATCTATTGCGAGATCGTAATGGCTAAACCCTTGAAGTCTAACCTGTATGATTATGATTGTCCCCTACGGACTAAACCCTCCGGTTTATATAGACACCGGAGGGGGCTAGGGTTGTACAAAGTCGATTAAAGAGAAAGGAATCTACATATCCAGATGCCAAGCTTGCCTTCCACGCCAAGTAGAGTCCCATCCGGACACGGGACGAAGTCTTCTGTCTTGTATCTTCATAGTCCATCAGTCTAGCCCATGTTACATAGTCCGGACGGCCAAGGACCCCTTAATCCAGGACTCCCTCAGTAGCCCCTGAACCAAGCTTCAATGACAAGGTGTCTGGCGTGCAGATTGTCTTCGACATTGCAAGGCGGGTTCCTCCTCCTCATACTCCATCATAATCCTTGAACATAAGAATGTATCCGGCTCTGCAAAACAAATTCCACACAAAACCATATAGAGTATAATATTTCACGAGTCCAATCTGCTGACAAATTTTCATGGCGTGACATCACGTCACCGCCCGGTCATTATTCGAACCGTTTTTTAGCCTGCCGCTCCATATTTTGAGATGCAGTTTCATTGACACGTCTTGTCAAAGAAGAGATCGTGTCCCCTTATTGCGGGATTCTCATCATTACGGGCATGGGTAATCTAACCGTGCCAACTGCATGGCCCTTGGGAAATAGGCGAGTTTTAAGACTAGTGGGGAGGCGCTTGATATTTGCTTCCTTTATAAGGAGATAAGGATACACCCTTTTTCACCCACGCCCTCTCTCATTCTCTGCTTCCCCCATTCTCGAGCTCCAGCACCCAAGTCCTCATCTTTTCCGCCCCAACAAAGCACTCCGACCATGTCCGGATCTAGAGCGCAGGGCAAGTGGGGGGGGGGGGCTCCACCATCAAGGAGAAGGACATCACCCAGCTCCGGGAGGCTGGGTATCTGGCCAAGGAGATCGCCCATCGACCACCAACCAAGGGACAGTCCCTACCCCGGAGCCCCATGAAAGGGTTGTATTCCTCCCACACTTTGTCTGCGGGCTAGGATTTCCTCTCCACCCGTTCGTCCGTGGACTCATGTTCTACTACGGGCTGGATTTCCATGATCTGGCCCCCAACTCCATCCTCAACATCTCGGCATTCATTGTCGTGTGTGAGGCCTTCCTCCGCACCCCACCCCACACCGGATTATAGCTAAAGATCTTCAATGTGAAGCCGAAGGTCATGAGTGGTCAACATGCAGAGTGTGGAGGTGCTATGGTGAGCAAGATGCCCAATGTCGCCTGGCCCGAAGGCTCCTTCGTGGAGACTATCAAGGGGTGGCAGAAGTCGTGGTTCTACATCACGGAGTCGCGTGGCACCAACTGGGTGGCGGCTTCCGCATTCCGGCTTGGAGCCCCAATGCAGCTCACCACCTGTCTGGAGAAGGGCCTGGACTGGTCATCAACGGACAAGCTGACAGTGCTTCAATCGCGCATACAGAGCATGATAAACAAGAAAATCAAGCTCATCAATGTGATCCAGGTGATGCTGATTCACCGAATTCTCCCATGCCAGCGCCGAAAATGTCATTTGTGGGAGTATAAAGCGGCCAAGCACCACACCTTGCTGTAGTTCTTCGGCACTATGCACAAAGACATCTAGAAGGTGCTCTTTAAGGCCAATGAGACGCGGCCGGACACCGTCGAGGACCGTGGGCACGATCTGGCCCACCCCGCTAGTCCGGTAAATGTTTTCATGTTTTCAATGTATATCCTTTACTTGCATATTCGAGGAACATGCCCAAGCCTCCCTATTAACTGTTTCAGGCCTGGACAAAGAAGGCGGAGCGGATCCACCGTCTGGCTCCACTGCCCGAAGACCCAGAAATCCCACTCCTGATGAGGATGCTGGTTCCGGCGCCTTATCAAGCGCCGGAGAATAAGGCCAAGGGGATCAAGGGTAGTCTCCGTCATAAGGGAACTTCACACGTGACGTTTGAAGACGCGGAGACTCATTCCTCTGCCGCCGAGGACGACGAGGAAGAGGAGGAAGAAGAAGAAGAAGAAAGCCATTCCCCCTGCAGGGGGGAGAAAGAAGAGGACGACTGTAACGCCCCGAGACCGATGCACCAGGTGTTTTCCAGTTATTCGTCGTTGTTGCCATGTCATTTGCTTGTGTGTTTCATTTTTCCATGTCATCATCTGCATTTCATTTGCATGTTTTTCAAAACTTGCATCCGTTCGGGTCCTCCGGTTCTCTCCGTTGTCCGTTCGGAGCCCAACCACACTCGCACGCACCCGAGGCACCTCCCAGTTCTTGTTTTGTGAGCCACCGAAAAATGTTCTCGGAAGGGGGTGGAAGTTGGCGTGCGGTCTTATTATAGTGTAGGTAGACCGCCTGTCAAATTTCGTTGCATTCGGAGTCCGTTTGATAGCTCAACCGTCACTCGTAGCGGCACCGTTGCCAGTTTACTCGTCGGACATTTCGGTCTCCGAAACTGTCGCCGGGCTGCCCTTCTCTTCTCTCTTCTCAGCCCAAAGCCTTCTAAACACAGCCCACTAACCCCTCCTAGGCCCAGCCTACCTCGCCTCGCGTACGGAACCGTCCGATCGAGATCGGAGGGCTCCAAAACACCCCCACACCCTCAAACCCTAACCCCCCTATTTAAACACCACCCATATGCCATTTTGGCCTAACCCTAGCCTTCCCTACCCCTACCCTCCTCCCACCTCGGTGACGTTATCGCCCAGCCACTCCCCGCCACTTGGTGCTGCTGCCGCCGCGCCCCGGACCAATCCGGGTGCGCCACATCGCCTTCCCACGCCCGCCAGCCACTCTCGCGCCGCCATGTGTCTTTGCCACATGGCCTAGCGCCTCCCACCGCCGCAGGCCCGCCCGTGGCCCATCGCAGGCCCGCCTCGGGCCGGATCTGGGCCTGAGTCGCCCCGCCGCCTGGAGCCCCGCGCCTCCTCGAGCTCCCGGCAACCGCCGCCCGCGGCTTTGTCTCTGGGTCGCCGCCCCGCGTCGCGCCTCGACGTCGCCGCCGGTGAGACTCGCCGCTGCCCCGCCAGGCCAGTGCCCCTCCGCCTGCTCTCCTTCTCATTGCTCTGGTCTCATCTCTCTCCCTCACCTCGTGCTCTATCTCCTGTCCGCAGGAACCACCGCCACGCCATGGAGCTTCGTCACCACCGGCGTCGACCTCGCAGCCCCACCTCCTTTTGTCACCAGAAATGGGCGGATCCGGTGGATCCCATCTAGATCCGCGGCTCCCTGTCGGTCCTGACTCACCGCGCCGCCCCACTCGCCGGATTTCTTCGCGCCGCCGGCCTCCCCTGCCTCCTCGTGAGCGCGAGGACGACGCCCTCGCCGCCGGCCACGTGGGCCCTGCGACAGCTCGGCCCAGCCCAGCGCTTCCCTTTCAGCCGGCCCAACCACCCCCGCGACCTGGGCCAGGCCCATGGTGAGCCACTAGCTATTCCCCGCCTATGCGATTTTCAGTTATCTGACGCTCACTCGGTTCTGCGATTTTCACCAAGTCCCTGAAAGTTCATGTCATGTTGCATTATTGTGATGCTTGTAACTTCATGCATGTTGCTCCAATTTGCGTGCATAATATGTAAAAATGTTCATCTCAGAGTGCTCTTAATGATGGTCTAGTTTGTGTTCATGTTACTGTTCATATTGATGCCTTAAACTTCATTGCAAAACTGCTATATGATATAATCTGCTAGAATTTGCTGATTGTTAACATCATTTGTGCCTCTTGTGAGTGCCACAACTTTGTTCCTGTTGACGCTATGATGATGATCTTGATATGCACATGTTCTTCTTTTCATGCTCTACATGTTGGTGTGAGTTTCTTTCATTTTAGGGTGCATCTTGATATCTTATTCCCTGTTGCAAAAGTGCATGTTGCTGTTAACTGCTGAAAACTGCTGTAACTTGCTGATTTGTCATTTTTGTTGCATTTTGTGTGTGCATCCTATGGGCATGATGTCTACATGTTTTAGGAACATTTTCATGCCATCTTTACAAGGGTGCAATCCATGTATTTTTATATGCCCTGTAGTGAGTGCATAAAGCTTGTGAAGTGGGCTATTTGTTGTTAACTTTTTGTCAATGCTGAATCTGTCATATCATGTTGCCATGTTTTTTTGATGCTACCAATTATTCCATGACTATTCTAGAGGTGCTCAAATTACATGATTTGAAGTATGATATGAGTAATTTGTTCACATGCCATGTTTGATAATTTTGGAGATCATATTCCTCTGTTACATGCTTGCAAACATGCTATCATAATGTTGTTGTTTTACACTTGCTGAAACTGTTTCAACATTCAATCTTGTCATGTTGGTTCCCACTTATCCATGAGCCATATGTATATGATGCCAAGATGTTATTTTCTCTTTGTTATGTGTAATTTGATGCCGTGCCCTTGGTTGCTATGTTTACTTGCTATAGCTTGTCTCTTTCTTGCTCTCAACTTGCCATCATATTAACTCTGCTCATGTATATGCTCCTGGGTTATAAAGTTGCTTTTTGCATTGATCATATTGGTTTAATATTGATGCCTATGAACCTGAACCTTAATGATATTTGAAGTATGTTACCTGTAAATGAAGTGAATGTCAAGTTTGTGCTCATATGATTCCTGTAGCATATTGTTTTGATGATTGCAAAGTGCCTACTTGCTGTTTTGGACAGATTGTGGTTATAACTTGTTTGGAGTGTATGTGTTGCACCGTTGCTCCGTTTTGAGCATGCTCTACATGAAACTAGCTTAGAATTGCATGTAGTTTCATCTTATCATGTTGCATCCTTGTTTTGGGTGTGTTTGATTGATGTTTGAATGCATTTTGCGTCAATGCCATGTTTAACTTGTTTTGCTCGTGTCTTCTAGGCCGTAGCTCCGAATTAAATGAACTTTATATGAAACTTGACTAGAATTTTGTGTAGATCATCATGGTGCATTTTAACTTGCTGTTGAACTACTTGAACATAAGGTTTATTCAGATCTGGACCAATTCCGAAATATGCATACGAGGACTTACCGGATTTGTTACATGTTGTTTCCGGCCTCATTTAAACTTGCTTTGATGTGATATACTTGTATGCTCCATCTCTTGCCATGAGTAGCATCATATAGCCTTTGTCATGCATCATGCTTGGTTGTGCATCATGTCATGTTTATGTGTTGTGTTTTTACCGCATTGTTTGCTTCTTTCCGGTTGTGCTTCTTCTTGATAGTTCCTGTTTCGTTGCGATATCGTGAGATTCGTTCGACTACGCTTGGCTCGTCTTCATCCGTTCGTCTTCTTCATGGACTCGTTCTTCTTCATAGCGGGATTTCAGGCAAGATGACCATTACCTTGGATCTCACTACTATCATTGCTATGCTAGTTGCTTCGTTCTATCACTATGCTGCGGTACCTATCACTTGTTAATCAAGCCTCCCAAATTGCCATGCTAGCCTCTAATCTTTTTCACCCTTCCTAGCAAAACATTGTTTGGCTATGTTATCACTTTTGCTCAGCCCCTCTTATAGCGTTGTTAGTTGCAGGTGAAGTTGAAGATTGCTCCATGTTGGACAGAATTATGTTGGGATATCACAATATCTCTTATTTAATTAATGCATCTATATACTTGGTAAAGGGTGGAAGGCTCGGCCTTATGCCTGGTGTTTTGTTCCACTCTTGCCGCCTTATGCCTTAGTTTCGAGGGTCATCTTTATTTTAAACCCACCCGGGCCAGTGCTTCTCTAAGTGTTGGTCCAAACTAGAGCCACTTGCAGCGCCACCTCGGGGAAACTTGAGGGTTGGTTTTAGCTGTACATAGTGTTCATCCGGTGTGCCCCGAGAACGAGATATGTGCAACTCCTATCGGGATTTGTCGGCACATTCGAGCGGTCTTGCTGGTCTTGTTTTACCATTGCCAAAATGTCTTGTAACCGGGATTCCGCGACTGATCGGGTCTTCCCGGGAGAAGGAATATCCTTCGTTGGTCGTGAGAGCTTATAATGGCTAAGTTGGGACACCCCTGCAGGGTTTAAACTTTCGAAAGCCATGCCCGCGGTTATGTGGTAGATGGGAATTTGTTAATATCCGGTTGTAGATAACTTGACACTTGACTTAATTAAAACGCATCAACCGCGTGTGTAGCCGTGATGGTCTCTTTTCGGTAGAGTCCGGGAAGTGAACACGGTTTGGGTTATGTATGAATGTAAGTAGTTTCAGGATCACTTCTTGATCACTGCTAGCTTCTCGACCGTTCCGTTTGCTTCTCTTCTCGCTCTTATTTGCGTATGTTATCCACCTTATATGCTTACTCGCTGCTGCAAGCTCACCACTTATCCTTTCCATACCCATTAAGCTTTGGTAGTCTTGATACCCATGGTAATGGGATTACTGAGTCCTCGTGGCTCACAGATTACTACAACAACAGTTGTAGGTACAGGTAATGCGATGATCATGACGCGAGAGTGATGTTTGCTTGTTTTGGAGTTCTTCTTCTGCTTCTTATTCGATCAGGGGATAGGTTCCAGGTCGGCAGCCTGGGCTAGCAGGGTGGATGCCGTTTGAGTTTCTGTTTGTGTTTCATTCATAGTCGGATGTTGCTCTTATGTATGATGTTGTTGTATTGATGTGGCATTGTATGCCTCTTGTTTGTATCCCCAACTGTTATGTAATGGTACGATGTAATGATATCCACCTTGCAAAAGCGTCTCCGATATGCGCTTCTATCCTTGGTGGGACCTTCGAGTTCCTTTAGGATAGGGTCGCATATTGGGCGTGACAACGGCCTCCACGCATTTGGAGGCCGAAGCGTCCAAGAAGGGGAAAGCTTCCTTTCCGGACGACTCCACCACGACCACCGACAGTAGCTCGGAGTGGCACCCCAGGGTCAAGCCCCTGGCCAAATCGTGAGTACTCGAAAACCCAGACACATTCTTATATCCGGCCTTACTATTTAGTTATAACATTTTGAATCATGCATTTGTAGTCCGGCTCGGTCGAACCTCGAGCGATCCTCATCAGAGGATTCGCTGGACCCGGAGGCGATGGACAGCGGGACCCTCCCGGCGGCCTCCTCTCCCAAGGCCATGGATAACACCAAAGTGTTGTCCCAAAGGATCCTAGGCTAGGGAGAGATCCAGGAGGCCGTCAGGGTGGCGCGAGAGGGTGAAACCTCGGCCGCTGGACACATGGGGGAGCAAACCCCCATGGATGCTGACAATGGGGGCCATGTCCAATTCGGCCCCCAGCCGAATACAATTCCGGAGACCCATATGGCTCTGTAATCAGGAAAGCAGCCTCTTTCGAGAGAAGGAGGTGCGCCTATTCCACTGGTGACCTCTGTCCATCCAGAGGCACCGGATACTTTGCTGGAAGCGCTGCGAGGCGCTTCCATGGTCGAGGAACACCGTACCCTCATGGGTACGGTGATTGAGAAGATCTAGTCCACGAAGAGTGGACTGACCAAGGCCTGCACAAGCCTTCTAACAGGCTTTGAGGTAAACAACGCAACTATAAAAAGAATGTCACAGTATAGACAATAGCCCCCGAGACACTGTCCGGTGTTCGGAAAGAAAAGCTGGACAGAGGATCAATTTTTTCGCATGAGACTAACTAGTTAAGTCAATGTGAACTTGCAGGCGTCATTACTGGTGGCAAACTCTCATACTACTGAAGTTTCTAGACTGAAGCAGAGTCTGGAGCGGACCGAGGAGGAGCTCGGCCGCATGAAGAAACAGCTGGAAGATAACCAAGGTATGAAATAACCTTTGTCTATATTCAGGAATAATGAATGATTTGTGCTCACTAAAGTGGCATTATATTTATTAGGAGTAGCGACCGAAGTGGAGACCCTCAAGAAGGCGCTAGCTGAGGCCAAAGAGAAAGCGGCCAAAGAACAAACCGCTCGTGAAAAGCACGAGGCTAGGGTCAGTGAGGTCCAGCAAGAGCTCTAGGACGCCGTGAAAAAATGTGAGTCCTTGGAGCGCAACCTTACGGATCAAGAGTTCGAACTTGCCAAGGCCCACCAAATAACACACGATGCCCGGGTTGAAGCCCAGGGCGCCCTCTAGGAAATCCAGGAGGCCAGAAAAATCGCAGCGGGTAAGGCCTTTATTATGCAGAGCTAATATGTGAAGAAGAATTTCCTCTTACTGACCCGGATTTGGAGTTCTCCAGGGGCGTTTGCCGATTTGCCGCGCAGCATTTTAGATGCTGCAGAATTCTTCCGAGCCGAAGAGGGGAGCTCCACGGAGAAACTATTTTGGTCGCAATATCTTGCGCTAGAACATCTGGTGCCCTTTAGCAATCAGCTAAAACAACTGGTCGAGCTGCATGTGGCGGCCGAGCTAGCCATGAATGATTTGATAATCCGGCTATGGCCTGCCGAAGCTTTACCCAGCAGCTACTTCTGTCTCATGAAGTGGCTGGTTAATGCCTGCCCTCGGCTTGATGTCATCAAGCGGTCGGCCTGCATCGAAGGCGCGTGAATGGCGTTCGCCTGAGTCAAGACGCATTGGGTGAAGATGGATGCCGCGAAGCTTGTGACCGAGGGCCCGACCACGGGCAAGGAGCACCGCACGCCCGAGCTGTATTTTGACAATGTCTTGGAAGCATCCCGCATTGTGGCAGAGCAATGTGCCAAGGATGTTATATTTCCCTGAATACATTCATGTTACCCTGTCCTGTGTTATGAAACAAGATCATTATGTAATATAATGCTTGTTATTTAAAATTTTACCTCATGTGCGGCCATTTTTATTAAATCTGAGAGTTGGCTAGTCGCCGGCTTCAGCCCCCACGTAGGAAGTACGGGGGCGTTCGGGATGAATCTAAACACTCTTTACTCCAGAGTTTGGTCCTTAAAGCAGGTGTTTAGCGCAACGAACCAAGAAATCAGACTATGTGGCTTTATCACCCTCACTTAGCCATAGGAGTTTGACAATAAAAATTTAGGCACAACCCCTAGTGTTCGTATGTCCGAACTTGGGGTACTGTAAACACCCGATTAGGTAAAACCCGATCCATCGCATAATGCAGAAAAAATTGCTAAAGATTTGTGACCTCTCAAACAGCTAACCGGCTCTCACCGCATCATGATGGTCAGTTTTTGGCTTTCTCTACTTAGGTGCTCATCTGGAAGAACCAGGACACAATCGCAGTAGTTCTCCCTTTACTACCCTAGCCGATATAGCGGAACATAAGGTAGCAATCACAAGAGCCGGGCAACCCAACTATTGACCAAAGACATGATTCGGAGCCGATGCATATAATGCTATAACTTCGGGGTGCCGAACTATACTTTTAAAAGTGTTCGGACTTTTTTGCTGTATTATGGGGCGTAAAGAAGCCCCTGGCGAATTAAGGCGTACCAGAGTGTACGGGTGCAATTAATAAAAAATATCAAGAAAAGGAAAAATCAAGTAATAAGCTGATGCAACAAAAAATTGAGCCGCAAACTATTTTACATTGTAATTTTATTAATACGTCAAAGCGTATTTGTACAAGTAGTGTGGTAAGCAATAGGGATATTTAACATGCCACGACCGAGGGCGAGCTGCGTGTAGGTCTTTAAAGCAGGCATAACGATCATTTAAAAGAGACCACCTAAAAATTCCCTTATGCGTCAAAGCTTCTTGCCGTCTTGGTGTATCCGTCCCTTGATGGGTCTGACGATCAGGTCGCCAGGAAAAGGCCTGGGAAGAAAAGAAACCTGAAAAGAAAAAAAAGAAAAAGTATGTGGGTCCGAGAGCGGTTGAGCTGTATTATGGACCACAATCTAGCCTTGCCTCTGTCTATACCCATGGTATTTTGAGTGCGTAGTTATGTACGCGTGGTACAAATGCCGCTGTTTGGTCAGGACTGGGACGGAGGCCGAATTGCTAGTCAAGCTCTTGACAAACTAGACTGTCCTGTTGCAGAGTAGTTCAGACTCGTTTGATAGTGTCCGAGAGCTTGGCTGCCGAATTAAGGTTCTGCCTGAAAAGGCCGCTCTGTACTTCTGCTATGAGGGCAGCGGTGTGCTCCTCGGTACGGAGGGAGCGTTTCGTGTTTCCATTAACTGTTATGACACCACGTGGTCCAGGCATCTTGAGCTTGAGATAACCATAGTGTGGCACCGCATTAAATCAAGCAAATGCTATTTGTCCGAGCAGTGCGTGATAGCCACTGCGGAAGGGGACGATACCGAAGATCAACTCTTTGCTTCGGAAATTGTCTGGGGATCCGAAGACCACCTCCAGTGTGATTGATCCCGTACATCGGGCCTCTACACCTGGGATGACACCTTTAAAGGTAGTTTTGGTGGGCTTGATCCTTGAGGGGTCAATACCCATTTTGCACACTGTATCCTGATAGAGTAGGTTCAGGCTGCTGCCTCCGTCCATGAGGACTCGAGTAAGATGGAATCCATCAATGATTGGGTCAAGTACCAGTGCGGCTGAACCGCCGTGACGGATACTAGTTGGATGGTCCCTGCGATCGAAAGTGATCGGGCAGGACGACCATGGGTTGAATTTTGGGGCGACTGGCTCCACCGCGTAGATGTCCCTGAGCGCACGCTTCCGCTCCCTCTTGGGGATATGGGTAGCGTATATCATGTTCACCATTTTAACTTGGGGGGAAACTTCTTCTGTCCCCCTGTGTTCGGTGGCCGGGGCTCCTTGTCATCGTCCTCACTTTGCGATCCCTTATCCTTGTGCTCGACGTTAAGCTTGCCGGCCTGTTTAAAAACCCATCACTCTCTGTTCGTATGATTTGCTGGTTTATCAGGAGTGCCGTGGATTTGACATGGACGATCGAGTATGCGGTCCAAGCTGGACGGGCCCGGATTGTTTCTTTTATATGGCTTCTTCCACTGACCGGACTTAGAGCCACTGAATCCAGCGTTGACCACCGTGTCCTCGGTGTTGTCACCGTTGTTTCGACGCTTGTGTCTGTTGTGTCGGGGCTTGCCGTTGTGATTTCTAGCTTCGGAAGTGCCAGGTTCGGTTGTATTGTTATTGCTACGGGCTAGCTAGCTATCTCCGCCGGCACAGAAGCGAGTCATAAGCGTCGTAAGCGCTTCCATGGACTTCGGCTTTTCTTGGACGAGGTGTCGGGCGAGCCATTCGTCACGAATGTTATGTTTAAAGGCCGCTAGGGCTTCGGCATCCGGACAGTCAACGATCTGGTTCTTTTTAGTTAAGAACCTAGTCCAGAATTTCCTGGCTGACTCTTCGGGCTGTTGGATTATGTGACTTAAGTCATCGGCATCCGGAGGTCAGACATAGGTACCTTGGAAGTTGTCGAGGAAGGCGTCTTCCAAGTCCTCCCAGCTGCCAATGGAGTTTTCGGGCAGACTGTTCAACTAGTGCCGAGCTGGTCCCTTGAGTTTTAGCGGGAGGTATTTGATGACGTGAAGATCATCACCGCAGGCCATATGAATACGAAGAAGAAAATCCTCAATCCATACCACGGGGTCTGTTGTCCCATCATATGATTCGATGTTCACGGGTTTGAACCCTTCTAGGAATTCATGTTCCATTACTTTATCAGTGAAGCAGAGGGGGGGTGTGGCGCCTCTATGTCGAGCCAAGTCGTGACGTAGCTCAGATGGAGTTCGTCTGCGGTTTTCGGCCCGGACGTGGTTATATTTGTCACGTCCAGCCAGGTGGCCATCGTTGCGCATCGGGGCACGCCCCCACGATCCATAGATCGATCTAGTCTGACCTGCTTTGTTTTTTAGGTCATGCCGCAGGTCATAGGTATATCCCTGAGCTGTTGTTTTTTTGGTTTTTTGGTGAGGTATCGCGGGCTTGTGTTCGGCTTGAATTATCGCTTTGTCCCAGCCACGTGGTGATCGGTTGGCCGCATTATGCACTGGTAGGACGGGCTCTAGTGACTCGTCATCGAATTGAGGTAGCAATTTGCACTTCGGGTAACTTTTGGTTGGCCGTTCCAGGCTGTATTCCTCGGCTGCCAGGACATCAGTCCATCTATCATTGAGCAGATCTTGATCAGCTTGAAGCTGCTGCTGCTTCTTTTTTAGGCTCCTTGCATTGGCTATTAGCCGGCACTTGAAGCGCTCCTGCTCGACGGGCTCCTCAAGCATGACAAAGTCTTCGTCACTGAGGCTCATCTCGTCCTCGGAGAGCGGAAGGTAGTTACTGTCCTACGAGTCTTCATTCAGGGCATGTTCATCAGGGCTAACTCACCCATCTTCTCGTTCGTCCTGTTCGGAGGTTGGCTCAACGGGTATTCATTGTCTTCGGCATCGTCCAGAGTATTTTTCTCTCCTGTGTCGGTGTTGCTGTTTTTTCCATGGCGTGGCTTAGAGCGGCGCCGCTGATGCCGGTGCTTTGGCTGTATCTCAGGAGGCTTATCCTCGACTGGATTTTCATTGTCGCCATTGTTCTCTTTGGGTGTATCCACCATGTATATATCATACGAGGAGGTGGTTGTCTAGTGCCCTGTAGGCAGTGGTTCCTGCCCCTCTCCGGCATCGTCGTCCATACCGTCGATGTCTTCGGAGTCATAATCAAGCATGTCGGTTAAGTCTTCGACAGTGGCTATTAAGTGGGTGGTGGGTGGGAAGCAGAAGTCTACATCATCGACTTCCAATTCAAGCCGGATATAGCTCGGCTGAGAGTCTCCTGATAAGGAGAGGGCTCTTAACGAGCTTAGCAAATCACCTAGAGGCGAGTGCCGGAAGATGTTCGTGGAGCTGAACTCAACGATCGACGCCTGATGAGGTTCTATGGGCGCGGATGTACGCGGTTCGGAACCTATGGCCGGAGACGAATCCGAGGTTCCGATGACACAGGCTCCGCTCGAGGTCGGATCTGTGTTCCGCTCCAACGCCGCTGAGTCTGCGGCTTCTGTGGCGGGGTTGAGCTTCCTGTCCTCGAACGGTGCGATCTGCTCCGGATCTAGGTCCAGCACAGTTATAGGCGCTATCTCCTGAACACAGTCCGATGAAAGATTTAAGTCATGTTCATCATGGTGGCAGGGAGCGGCTGTCACGGGTTCAAATCCGTTGAAGATCAAATCTCTGCGGATATCGGCGATGTAATTCAAGCTTCCAAACCTGACCTGATGGCCAAGGGCGTAGCTGTCTATCTGCTCTAGATGGCCAAGCGAGTTAGCCCGCAGTGCGAAGCCACCGAATATGAAGATCTGTCCGGGAAGAAAGACCTCCCCCTGGACTGCATTGTTGTAGATGATTGATGGAGCCATCAAAACCTTTTGGTGACAACGAAGTGCACCTCTAAATGAAAGCACAAATGTCGGTGTCAAAACCAGCGGATCTCGGGTAGGGGGTCCCAAACTGTGCGTCTAAGGTCGATGGTAACAGGAGACGGGGAACACGATGTTTACCCAGGTTCGGGCCCTCTCTATGGAGGTAATACCCTACTTCCTGCTTGATTGATCTTGATGAATATGAGTATTAAAAGAGTTGATCTACCATGAGATCATATTGGCTAAAACCTAGAAGTCTAGCCTGCATGATTATGATTGTCCTCTACAGACTAAACCCTCCAGTTTATATAGACACTGGAGGGGGCTAGTGTTGTACAAAGTCGGTTACATAGAAAGGAATCTACATATCTGAACGCCAAGCTTGCCTTCCACGCCAAGTAGAGTCTCATCCGGACATGAGATGAAGTCTTCTATCTTGTATCTTCATAGTCCATCAGTCTGGCCCATGTTACATAGTCTGTACGGCCGAGGACCCCTTAATCCAGGACTCCCTCAGCATACACCATGAAGAAAGGGGTTCGGTCAGTCGATCGGTTTGGAATTGTTCTCAGTCCCCATAAGACGGACAACAACTTAGTCACCCAAGCTCCAGCAGCATGCTTGAGGTCGCGCATCAGTCAGGGTTTCAACCCTTGAAGGATGAAACTATTCGCCCTTTCTGCCTGCCCATTCGACCATGGGTGCGCAACAGATGCGTAGTCGACCCGAGTGCTTGGGAAGCACAGAACGCCTTGAACTCATCAGAATCAAAGTTGGAGCCGTTATCTGTGATAATGCTGTGAGGGACTCCATATCTGAATATCAACTCCCTGAAGAAACCGACGGCAGTGCTTGAGTCAAGGTTTTTGATAGGCTTGGCTTCGATCCATTTGGTGAATTTGTCGACTGCTACGAGCAAATGAGTGAAGCCACTTCTGCCAGTCTTGAAGGGTCCAACCATATCTAACCCTCAAACTGCAAACAGCCAGATGAGTGGAACAGTCTTCAAGGCAGATGCAGGCTTGTGAGACATGTTGGAGTAGAACTGACAACCTACGCACTTGTCGACTATATCCTTTGCCATATCATTTGCACGTGGCCAATGGAATCCCGCTCGGTATGCTTTGGCCATGATGGTCCGAGAGGATGCATGGCGAGCACAGGTCCCCGAGTGGATCTCGTTTAAAATCATTCGACCTTCTTCTGGGGTGATGTAGTGTCAAGCCACTCCTGTGATACTTTCTCTGTAAAGCTGCCATCTTATCATGGTGAAAGCCTTCGATCGACAAACGATCTGGCGGTCTTCATCCTCATCTTCTGGGAGTTCCTGCCTGAGCAGGTAGGCGATATATGGCACTATCCAGTTGGGCGTGATCACTAAGACTTCCATGACCAAGTTGACCACAGCTGGGACTTCAATCTTAGTCAGATTGGTTGAACTTATCGGTTGCTGGGGGCTCTTCCTTGAAGGGATATTCTTGTACTGATGGGGTGTGGAGATGCTCTAAGAACACATTACTGGGGATAGGCTTCCGAGTGGAACCTATCTTCGCCAGATCATCAGCAGCTTGATTCTTGATTTCTGGTATGTGGTGGAGCTCTAACCCCTCAGACTTCTTCTCTAGCTTTCTTACTGCATTGGAATAACCGGTCATTGCTGGACTCCTGATGTCCCATTCCTTCATTACTTGATTAACCACTAAGTCTAAGTCGCCGTAGACCATCAAGCATCGGATGCCAAGTGAAATGGCCATACGCAACCCATACAACGGTGCCTCATACTCAGCTTCATTGTTTGAAGAATCAAAGTGAATCTGGAGGACATAGCTGAGGTTGTCTCCTCTTGGGGATACTAAAACCACTCCTGCACCAGAGCCATTCAACATCTTGGATCCATCAAAGAACATAGTCCAATGCTCCGAGTGAACCTGAGTCGGTTGCTGCTGTGAAATCCACTCTGTGAGGAAATATGCTATTGCTTGAGACTTGATGGCTTTCTTTGCCTCAAACTTGATATCCAACGGAAGGAGTTCAATCGTCCACTTTGCCACTCGACCAGTTGCATCTCTATTATTCAGAATTTCTGACAATGGAGCATCGCTGATGACCGAAACCGAGTGGTCTGAGAACTAGTGTGCAACTTTCTTCATGGTCAAGTAAATTCCATAAAAAAGCTTCTGACAATGAGGATATCTTTGCTTGGACGGAATCAAGACTTCTGAAATGTAATACACAGGGCGCTAAACTTTGTAGGCCTTGCCTTCTTCTTCCCGCTCGACCGTGAGCACTGTGCTGGCAACCTGTCTAGTGGCTGCGATGTAAAGCAGTAAAGTCTCCTTGCTGACTGGAGCGGCAAGCACCGGCTGGGTGGAAAGCAGGGCTTTGAGATCTTCAAACGCTGCTTCAGCTTCATCATTCCACTCGAACTTGTCAGACTTCTTCATTAGTCGGTAAAGAGGTAATGCCTTTTCACCGAGGCGTGAGATGAATCGACTCAATGCAGCCAAACAACCAGTAAGCTTCTGAACATCGTGCACACGCACAGGCCATTTCATTCGGAGGATTATGCCAATCTTCTCTAGGTTTGCGTCGATTCCCCATTCGAAAATGAGGAAACCGAGTAACTTTCCACCTGGGACTCCGAATGTGCACTTTGATGGGTTGAGCTTGATATCATATCTTCTTAAGTTGGCAAAGGTTTCGGCGAGATCAGTCAGTTGGTCGGAACCTTTGTGTGACTTGACTACTATGTCATCCATGTATGCTTCCACATTCTGACTAATTTGAGTGAGTAGGCACTTCTGAATCATGCACATGAACGTGGCTCCGGCATTCTTGAGGCCAAAGGGTACAGTAACATAACAAAAACACCCGAATGGGGTGATGAAAGCTGTCTTTATCTCATCGGTTCCATACAGTCGGATATGATGATACCCAGAATAAGCGTCCAAAAAGGACAATCGCTCACATCCTGCAGTTGCGTCGACTATCTGGTCGATGCGGGGCCGAGGAAAATGATCTTTTGGGCAGGCCCGATTGATATGCTTGAAATCAATACACATTCGAAGTGACTTATCTTTCTTGGGGACCATGACAACATTGGCGAGCCACTCGGAGTGGTATATCTCGTGGATGAACTCAGCAGCCAGAAGCCGAGCCACCTCCTCGCCAATGGCCTTCCTCTTCTCCGTGATGGACCGACGGAGATGCTCTTTAACGGGTTTTGCTTTTGGGTCGACTTGCAAACGATGCTCAGCCAGTCCCCTGGGTTCACCTGGCATGTCAGATGGCTTTTATTCAAAGATGTCCCAGTTCTCACGGAGGAACTGGATGAGCGCTTCTTCCTATTTGATGTCGAGTGTTGTTGAGATATGAGTCGGAGCAGCATTGAGATCGGTCGGGTGAATGTGAACCGACTTTGTTTCGCCGGCCGACTGAAATTCGTACTCCGAGGCAGGCCTCTTGGCACACAACAAATCACTTGGATCTACATTCTTCTGGTACTCCTGAAACTCTACTACTGCCATCTGTTCATCGGTGATCTTTGAACCTTTCTGGAGACAATATTCTGCTCTCTGCCGATTCCCAGTGACTATGATCATGCCTCTGGGGCCAGACATCTTCAACTTGAGGTATACGTAGCACGGTCGAGCCATGAAACTAGCATAAGCAGGTCTGCCTAGAATGGCATGGTAGGCACTGTCAAAATCCACCACCTCAAACGTCAACTTTTCCTTGTGGTAATTCTTTGAATCACCGAAAACCACATCAAGAGTGATCTGACCGAGTGAGTCGGCTTTCTTTGCTGGGATGACACCATGGAATCTCATGTTGCTCTCACTGAGCTTGGACATCAGAATGCCCATCCCCCGGAGGGCCTCAGCATACAATATATTCAATTCACTGCCACCGTCCATCAAAACCTTGGTCAGTCGGGTGTCCCCAACAACTGGGTCGACCACCAACGCTTGCCGTCCAGGAGTAGCAACATGTGGCGGGTGGTCAGACTGGTCAAATGTAATAGGGGTTTTTGACCACTTCAAATATCTTGGCGTTGTCGGAGCAACCATGTTTACCTCTCTGATAATAACTTTCTGTCGACTTTTGCTCTCAAGGTCAGCAAAAATCACCAAAGTGGCATTAACATTGGGGTAACCACCATCTTACTCTTTGTCTTCCTCCTTATCAGACTCTTTGTCCTTTTCACTGGGCTGGCTCTCTCGGAGGCTCTGAGTTAGGAGTCGACACTGTCGAGTGGTATGCTTGGGAAGAATCAGATTCCCCTCTTCATCCTTTTTAGTGTGTATATGACACAGTAAATCAAGCACATCGTTCCCCGCTTGATCTTTCACTTTTTTAGGAGTCCAAGGCCGTTTAGGCTTCCCCTTGAACTTCCCTTGATTCGAAACTTCTGCCTCAGTAGGACCTGCAGCCTCAGCTTTTCGTTTCTGCTTACGACTGGATTTTCCTCCTCTGGTATCCTGGGCGACTGACTTGTTTTTGCCGCTCCGGAGTCGGTCTTCCTCTTTGCCGTTAGGGTACCGAGTGGCAATCTCCATCATCCGAGTCAGAGACATGTCTCCGGTCCGACCGAACTTCAGATTGAGCTCTCTATAGTGAACGCCTTCTTTAAAGGCACAAACTGCTTGGTGTTTCGACACATTCTCCACTGTGTGATGAAGGGTAGTCCACCTCTGGATATAGTCTCTCAAAGTGTCATTCTGTTTTTGCACACAATGCTGCAATTCTGTCAAACCAGCAGTTTGCTTGCAGGTGCCCTCAAATGTTTTGGTAAACACTCGGGCCAATTCTTCCCAATTGAAAATTCTCCCAGGGGACAACTGATTCAACCAAGCTCTGGCAGAACCTTCAAGCATCAAAGGGAGGTGCTTCATGGACACCTCATCATTGCCGCCACTAATGTGCACATCCACTCGGTAATTCTCCAACCAAGTGTCAGGCTTTGATTCTCTAGTGAACTTACCGACGCCAGTCACCAACCTGAAGTTGTGGGGGATCTCAGCGGCTCGGATGGCTCTTTCGAAGCACTCGGGGCCAGAAACGTGCACCCTGCTACCACTGGGTCGATCTCTATCCGACCCTTCTCTATATGCCCTGTTCCGGTCGACTGAACCTTGTACCAGGACTGACCTTGTGTCGAACCCAGGCTCTTTTGGCTCGACTAGAACTCTGCGGTCATTATCATACGGGCGCCTGTTGTCATACCGCCGGGGCGCGTGTGACCTGTCCCTTGGAGCGGGCGAAGGCACTCGACGATGGTTGTCACGGGCATACTCACGATCAAACTCTCCATGAGCCCTTCCCAGGTGCCGATCTCGACAGCGATCATGATCTTCACATCGCAAAGGCGACCCAGGACTATGTGCCGACTGAACTGTATCTGCCCTCACTGACCTGCTGTGGATCCTGTTCCGCGACTGAGAAACGGCTGAGTTTTGCCTTCCTGCTACCCAGAGCAGCGCTCGGATTTGTTCCAAGCCTCTCCTAGCTTCTGAACGTGACAGCTGAATAGACTCTGCTATACGTGCAACAGCTGTAAGATTCTGGATCGGAGTGTGGTATATCTGGGGTTCAGGCGGAAACAATCGTCGTTGACTGGATTCGGGGATCAGTCAACGGGTGCGTTCGTCAAGAGAATGTTGAAGATTCTCTAGACACGCACGCTCAGCCAACGTGGCTAGGCGCGCAGCATCTAAGGCCCGAGCCTCGGCAGTCTCCCCTATGATGGGGGTCTGGAGGGCCTCCATGTTGCGGTAGTGCAGCTCTTCCCTCTGCCGCGAATTGAGAGGTTGGGGTTCGTACTCACCGTGGTCGTATGACGGGTTGTCACCGTCGTCGTTGCCGCCATTGCAACGAAACCCGGGTGGGATGAGATGGAGTGGAGCATGAGAACTTCTGCCGCGTGGTCGCAACTCCCGCGCTTGGAAAAAGTATCTGCAGAGCCAGTCGACGGGTTGACTGGACCACAGTGAAATTCATCGGGCTCGATCGCCGTAACTTGAGGGGTGGCCGTCTGGCAAGCCACTGCGTGCTTCACCCAATGCTGGAGCCGCGATCAACCAGATTTCTTGCGGCGGCATCCAGCGGAGTGAGCAGACGATGCGAAGGCCGACCGATACGGAGTCGACGGTTGTCGTAGGAGGATGCCGCGGGCACTCTCGCGGAAGTGCAATGCCCCGCGGATCGGAAGAGCCTCGACATCAAGTGGGGCTTCTTGGAGCCAAGCAGAGTTGTCAGCGACAAAAGTGAGCGCGCGGAGTCGGAACTCGTGGCCCATGACCAAACCGCCGTCGGAAACCATGTTGATGAAGATCGGAAAAAATGCAACCTCGCCGGAAGTTGCCAAGACGCTTTCCCCATGGTGGGCGTCAACTGTCGTGGTACTAAGTCTGATAGTAAGAGTAGGGGGTACATATGAGGAGGCAAGGCCCTAGCTACGGCGAGGTTGTACACACGAGTTTACGAGTTCAAACCCCTCTCGGAGGAGGTAAAAGCCCTACGTCTCGGTGCCCTGAGGCGGTCGACTGGAATATGGGTGTGTGTTACAAGGGGTGCGAACCCTTGTCCCAGAGGAGGGGGTGGCTTATATAGAGTGCGCCAGGACCCCAGCCGTCCTCCGTTACAGGGTTCAATGTACATTAAGATAGGGCATTACTGGTAACGCCAGCTATAAAGTTCTATTAATGATCTTTAAGACTACAGAGTGAATGCCTGACTGTTGCCATCCTGAGTGACTCCAGGTCTTCCATACTCCGAGTGGTTTCTTGTACGGTCGAATGACTTCATCTTGGTTGAGTGAAATTGGGGGTACCCGAGTGAGGTGACTGGTCGAATGGATTGCACTCCATGGCTACTTTAGTCGGTACTTCTTGCTATACTTTGAGTGTCTTCGATTCTAGGGTAGTGACCTTGGGCAGGGCGTATAGGTTAGGCCTATGACCCTACCCTAGGTCCATGGCATTGTTAGTCGGCATCTCCTTCGTCGTCTACGTCAATGTCATCATTGCCACTACCATCTGAGTCGTCGTAGTAGTCGTCCTTCTAGTGGTGGAAGCCCCGTCAAGCGTCGTGGCAACCCTGATCGGTCGTCACTACACGCTCGCGACGCAACCGCTTGACTTCCACAACCTCCCGTGGAGCCTTGGCCAGGTCGTCCTAACGGTGATGGTCGGCTACGATAGTGGATTCTGGCCCATGCCCGTGCCTTTGAACCGGGCCAAGCGCTCGCACTCCTCCAGCCCCACTTTGAGGAGCTGGTCGCACCACAAAAAAATACACTTCCGTGATGATACGTGTTTGTCACAGTAGGTCGCGTTTTTGTCATGCATGTACATCCATGACGATTTTATGACAGAATCAAGATAGTCATACCTGTGCTGTCGTAGAAGTGTTCCATGACATTACCAAAATTATCATCACGGAAGTGTCTACTTCCATGACGATAAATCGCGCGTCACAGAAGTGCTTTCGTCAAGGGTGACCGACACGTGGCATCCACCGTAACGGAACACCATTAAGCTATCGGATCGGGTTTTGGATCCGATAACCCGTTAACAGCCCCGACCAATGGGGATTTTCCACGTGTAAAATCATCAT
Source organism: Triticum aestivum (assembly GCF_018294505.1). NCBI lineage: Eukaryota > Viridiplantae > Streptophyta > Magnoliopsida > Poales > Poaceae > Triticum > Triticum aestivum. The sequence goes on from NC_057813.1 coordinate 517,068,609, forward strand.
TGGCTGGAGGAAACACGTGTCGGCTCATTATTGGGACAAATGTCATCCACTCATTGGACAGAAGGCGCCTATGATACGTCGACATGTGGCACGGCCAATCAATTTTAAATGGGCAGGCCCAACTAAAGGCCCACAATATTTTGCGACCCTTAATGGGCCAGCCCAGTTAAAGGCCCATGAGATTTTGCGGACTATAATGGGCTGGCCCAGCTAAAGGCCCACAAGATTTCGCGTGCCATAATAGGCCGGCCCAGGTAAAGGCCCACAAGATTTTTGTGTGCCATAATGGGCCGGCCCAGGTAAAGGCCCACAAAATTCTTGCGGATCATAATGGGCCGGCCCAGCTAAAGGCCCACGAGATTGCACCGACATTAATGGGCCGGCCCAGCTATAGGCCCACAAGACTTTGAGGACCCTAGTAGGCCGGCCCATTAACTGGTTGCCATGTTTTGGGCCAAATGCGGGCCCATAATTGATTCGGTCCATTAATGGCCTGCCACGTTCCGGGCCTAATTATGGCCCATATAAGATCTGGCCCATTAAAAGCCTCCCACTTTCTGGGCCAAATCACGGCCCAGATCAGGTCCGGCCCTTTAAGAGGCTTTAGGCTCAATTATGGCCCATATCAGATTCGGCCCATTGATTGGACGCTATGCTTTTGGGCCCACTTGCTAAAGGCCCATTTAGTAATTCGGCCTGATATTAGTTTCGGCCTGTTAAGGGCCCATTTAACATTTCGACCCTATATTAATTTCGGCCTGTTAAAAGCCCGTCATATTATTGGGCCTAACTATGGCCCGGTTTGCATCCGGCCTGCTCGCAGCCGATATCTGATTGGGCCAAACAAGGACCGAGACAACTTTGGCCTGTTAAAAGCCCGTGAATTGGTTCGCACAATCATGGACCGGGGTCCATTTCGGGCTGCCGCCGGCCTGTGAGCTATTCGACACGTTTCAGGCCCAACCTACTTCTCAGCCTCCTAAAAGCCCATTGAGTTTTCTTGCGAAAAGAGGGCCGAGGGTTACTCGGCCTATTAAAGGCCCGAATCTACTAGTGGGCCAGTTTGACGGGGCCCATGATGTCTTGACCTGAGCAATACCATATCGTGATTGCATTAACACAATATGAAACCAATGTATGCATTCCTCGCTAACTGTCTCCAATTAATGTGTGTTTCATGCGGTTTTTTTAACTTCTCAAACATGTATAATGTGTTTCACACACGCAACATATAGTGTAATCCCGTTTAGACATTAATTGCATATAAACCATGCATTGTTTGTAATTGAAGAATCTATGGATCACCAATATTGATAAACTATATAACATTACACGTGTGCCCAAATTCAAATGAATATGCATGTTTGATACACCAATTTGCGTTATGATATTATCGATGTCGTGATCTCCAGTTTAAATATTTGAATCCAATTTAATCCAGATATTCGTCTCATATAGCTATCACTCATGCTTATATAGGACTATATCTCTAGACCTATACACGTTCATCGTCTCTCAAGCATCTCTCGTGCTACCTGTATGTCGACAATGATCTTTTATCTTCGTAACACACTGACGGTACTCTCTCCCTCGACCTTCATCACTCTATCTCTCTCTAAGTATATCTCGCTCCCTGCTATGTGTCTCTAGCTATGATTCTCCATGTGGAATCTCTTTCTCTCACACAAACACAAAACTTTGTCTCCCGGGTTCTCATTTCTCTCAACTATTCCCATGTGTGCCACTCGCACACCCCTCATACAGAGATGTCTTTCGCTCCTTAGATATGAGAACCTATGACTCTTCCTCTTCAATATCTCTTTCTCACACACAAACACAAACTCTGTCTCCCAGGGTCTCATATTTCTCCATTGTTCTCTTGTATGTCGCTCAAACACACCCTCTCTCCCTAGAGATATCTTGCGTTCCCTCATATGTCTTTCTAGCTATCACTCTCGTTGTGAAATATCTTTCTCTCTCGCAGACACAAAACTCCGTCTCTCTGGATCTCATTTCTCTCTGATATCTGTTTGTATGTGACTCACATGCACCCTCTCTCTATCTCTCTCACACCCACACACATAACCCAGCCTTCTGATCCACTCGACTCCTATCTCCAGCGCACACTAGCTAGCATATTTATCTTTCTATTTATCTGTTTCTCCATCAACCTTCTTTCTCGCCCTCACTCTTGATTCCTATCACGCACACTACATATGTTTCTGTCTACATGCTGTCAAGTGCCCTCTCACACACATATATAACTTCACCCTTTGAACCACCCGATGGTCATCTCCGACACCCAAACTAACAGATGTCTCTCTAGCTAGCATCTCCATCTCTATATCTATCTGTTCTGCGTCAACATTTCTTTCTCGCACGGAGTCTTGCTTCCTATCACCCACACTATATATGTCTATCCATACATATGCATTTATAGGTTGATCTCTTTTTCACAATCGTTGCGCCTCACCCCCTCTGCTCGCCATAGATGCATGCTCTAGCCCACGCCACTATCTCTTAAAGACAAAAACACATGCTCAATTGTCGGGCCTTCTTCCCTGCATTCTCACATGCATGCATATTGTCATACCGATCCGTCTCTCCCATGTCGTTGATCTTAGGACTTATGTCTTCTTTCTTTTATCTCAATCATGCGCGCGTGCACACACACACATCCCACGTATACATGTATACCTCTCACACATGCACGTTCAAGGTCTCTATGTCTCCATACGTAGTTAATTACCCTCAATCCTAACTCCACATCGAATCGTTCTCCTCTTTTGTGCACATAACTTCCGCCTGGATGGGCAAAACACACACTCACACTTAACAATCTCCTTCTAGCTACCCCCCTGCGCACCTCTCACTCTTCCCCTATATCCCCGAAACCAATAAGACCATCCCTTTGTTTAATTCCCGCCTACATGCACCATCGATATATAGTAGTCTTCTTTGGTGTCTCTCGAACAAACACGTTCTCTCGATGTCGACTCCTCTCACGCGCACGCACCTTCTCTTCCCTCCCTACGGGCATTTTCTCTCTCGCACCCCATCGTTGGTGGCCTCTGCCGTACACATCACCTCTCTATGATGAAGCCATGCACACTTAAACTACATCTGCCACAGGGGACCCCGCGACACACACACACATACACACACCCACACACACACACGCGCGCGCATGCACGCACGCACCCCCCAACACACACTAAGACTCCATCTCTCTCTCTCTCTCACACACACAAACACACACACACACACGCACACCCCCCCACACACACTTAGACTCCATATCTCTCTCTCTCTCACACACACAAACTAAGACTCCATCTCTCTCTCTCCCACACACACACACACCACACACACACACTAAGACTCCATCTCACACACACATGCTCTAGGTGGAGCATTTGTTCCTACCACCCTTCATCGAACCTTACCCGTATGATAAACAATCACCTTTATTTACTTGCATAACATGGACAGATTCCACTTTACTTTAGTAGTCAGCAAACTTATCATCTGTACCCTTATAAAAAAACGAGTTGGCGATGATGGTGTGCCTGCCATCTTGTAATACAGACCGTATGATCTATATCTGACGGATATGAAGCAAACTATGATAATTTTACAAAAGATAGCCGCACCTCTCTCCACATCATTATCTCCCGCAACCTCATTGCTCAGCAATTAAAAAAGGAATAAGTCTCTGGAACAATCTAGCATTTATGGTGGCCGCTGCCGCCTGCCGGCGCCGTCCATCCCCATGCCTCCGCCCATTCCGACCACCAGTCACCACCACGCTCCACTCCTCCTCGCCTTATCTCTCATCTTTCATTTTTTGATGACATTCTCGAGATACCAGTTTTCCGATAAAATTCTCAAGATATCATTAGTTTTTACACATGGGATTACTCTTGCATGGGTCAATCACAACAGGTGTTTTGTAAAAACATGCATATTGATGTTCCGTGCAATGCACGATAATCTTGCTTGTAATTATATAACGCAAATCACGAGCAGGAAGTGACATTTTTTGACACAACCACGTTAACATGGCCACGTAAATCACGAGCAGGAAGGAGAAGGGAAGCGGGCTGTGGAGTAACGTTTTTTACCACAATTTCTTAGGAAACTGGGTGCAATAATTGAGTAGTTTTGCAAACTACCATTACTACTACACCTGAAACGGTTCAAAACCTATACTCCCCTGCTAGCGCGCGCTTCCCTCGTGAAACGGTCAACATCGCCCTGGAGCGTCAGTGCCGCATTAATGCCCGGCCAGAGCGGAGGCGACCTCTCACTGGCACCGACTTTGAAGTGGTGCGACGACCGAGAGAGCGCCGTTTCCCGGTGCACGCGACTGCTCCGCGTCGAGACTGGCCATAGGCCCTATTTGGATCCATGGCTTAGAGTTAGTTTGAGCTAAGTTGGGGCTCAAATAGCCCTAAAGTATCCAAGCATGAGGGTTTAAATTGGAGCAAGTTGCACCGAACCCACCAAAAAAAACTATCCCACCCAAGAGGTGCTAACTGGAGATAGTTCTCATTGGGACCACTGAAAAATCACTTTTCTCTCTCCATGAAATGCATTTATTGTCAGTCTAACCCTGTCACCCAAACACCTCTTTGGCTACAATTAGTTTAGGGTTAGTCATGAGTTAGTCTAACCTCTAGCTAAGTTAGAGTATCAAACAGGAGCAGTATAGGACATGCAAGTTGCTCAAAGCATACAGGAAAATTTGTATGTGAAAGGATTTTTTCCTTTTGAAAACGGAACGTGAAAGGAATTTTTTTAGAATGCTCTTGGCATGTCGCTAACATGTGATAGTTAACCGACCTCAATAGACGGCTGAAACGCCAACCCGCCACACTTTGATAGAGACGAGGAGGGAGAAGCGGGTAGTAACACTGTCTTTCTCCCTTCAAAAAACACTAGCTTTCTATCCTCACCGCTGGTTACAGATCCGTACGTATCCCCCTCCGCTGGTGAAGCGGACGAGGGGCAGCGTTTAGGCCGTTGTCGACAGCGAGGGAGGAGACCCAGTGCCGGCTGCACCGTTATCTCTGGCCGAGCGCCGGCACGGGAGGTCCTCCGATCCCTTCGTCGTTGCCTGTGGGCGGATCCTGCCTCCCGCCGCCCACCTATCCACATCCCGACGACCTTCAAGTATATCTTCGTTCGAAACCGCCTTAGCTCTACTTCCCCAGCTCACTACGTCGCTACATGTGCATCATTTTCTACCTCTCAGCCCCTCTCGATCGGATGGTCCAACGTCGCCTATTTTTTTTCTATTGTTAGAGATAAAGGTACTTCATGGAGTCAAATCTTGTACTCCCTCCGTCCAAAAATACTTGTCATTGAAATAAAGTGGGGGTGGGGGAATTTAGTATGTACATCGGACTTGGTACAAACAGGAAGGAAAGGGGATGAAAGTAGTACAGACTGGTCATCCAACCGGTCTCCTGGTCGAAAAGGGAAATATAGGGGTAACGCTGTACACAGTGGTATGACCAGGACTAGATTTGCTATCCACACATAGGAGTAGGTGGCTAGAGTGAACACAAATGGGACCAACCCAGATATGTTTCTTGCATGTTTGTTTCTCGGGGCAACAAACTATGAATCACCACTTTATGCCCCTGTTTACATACATGGTGTTGTACTGCTGGTGCACCCACTGTCCCATGCCCTTATACCAAATATTTAGGCTCCGGTTGGAATAAAGGGGCAGAAAACATAGGTCTAGATGAAAATAGAGGAATAGGAAAGGAATGTAGGTATAAAACTATGGAACAGCGAACCGGAGGAAACTCTCAAGAATGTGTTCGGATGGACTAGGAAATGTACAGATTTGTTTTTTAGAGTAGCATGCTTGGCAGTATGAAATAATATTTGTTTATTCAGCTGCACAGTGACTACTCTTGTCCTCACCTCATGTACCACACATAGGTTGATTTTTTTTATTCCGGCAAACACAACACAACAATCTGTCTAATGCATGGCAGCGAGCGCCTGCCTCGGGCTTCCGCCCAAAAAATGTGCAGCGCGTGGATGTTTCTAATCCGATGGAATCAGTACTACCAGACTAGCTTTCCTATGAAAAACTATTCACCATTCCCGTGTTCCGAATGGTTGGAAGGGAAAGAATACCGTAGGAATTGTGTTCCTACGAAAATCCTGCACCAAACCTGTGAACCGAACGCAGCCTTAGCTGTTCTTAATATAATGTCCCTGGTAAAAATGAAGCCATGCCACTGTTTTTGCCTGTAATTGTTTGAGACTCTGACAAGTTTAGCCAAATGTTTTTGCCTGTAATTGTTTGAGACTCTGACTGTTTCCTCTGTGCCTTTTTGTGCAAATAGGGATATCCAATTCACCTGGTTGTTGTTGTGACCTTTTGGTGCACTGCACAAAACTCTTCTTAAAAGAAGTGACTTTTGTGATGTTTAATTGGAATGTCAGATGGAACAGTTGGTTCATTTTGGTGGAACTGCACAAAGGGAGATCTGTGTTCCAATCCTCATCATCCATATTGGCGCTATAACCTTCCTTTAGGTAAGAATGATATTTAATGCATGTGTTCATCTCTATTTTCCGACTGCCATGAGAAAATAATGCTGTTTTTTACTAGTACACTTGTACTCCCTCGCTGACAAAACCAATTCTGAATTAGAAGGCCAATCATGTACTTGGTTTCACCAACTGGTGAGGAGAAAGAGAAACAGAGCATGAAGAGGAAGAAGAAGAAGAATAAACAGTGCCAAGGCGATCTTGCTGAAGCCAGAGGCCTCAGTCGAGGCTATTCAAGGGCTCCGGCAACGACTACCTTACATGTGAGACGATCCTCCAGGGAGCCCTTCCACTTCTGCTGTCTCACTTAATTAATTAGGAGTACTTAAGTACCACTAATTTATTACTGCCTAATTTTCCTGTTGGAGTTAAACAAATCTTTAGTAGGACCCTATGCTGAATCATGTACATGTGAATGTTTGTCTATGGAGGTGAACCATGTGGTGGAGCAGGGAGGGAATATTATTAGTGTCATGACATAATAGTGCTATTTTTTTGCATGTCAATTTATTGCCATTGGTTCAACGAGGAAATGTTTTGCGTATTGTCCATCATGAATTTGATGCTACTGTTTGAGTAATATGCTAATGTCTTCCTATCCTTTCTCACTAAGCTAATGAAGGTTTCACCTTGTTCCTACTTGTGCAAATAGGGATCATGTTGTGCCAATCATACATTTTAGTGGAACTACACAAGACAATACAATGAACTGTATCCCAGCCAGTGCTTTAACTCTGCTGGAAGTTCTTGATAATCTTTCGATATAATCTCAGCACTAGTAAACAAGAGTGATTTCAACCATACATTTCAAGTGCACAAAAATATATACTATTGTGTGATTCCAGTGAGTGCTTTATCATCTCTTATGGGACTACATGAATAAGCATTTTTTCTCAGGTTGGTACGGGCCTAAGGCCTTCATCCATATTAGTTTGTTGTCATCTCTATTTGTATCATGCTACTGTCATGAGAAACTCCTTTATCTTTGCACTTTTAAGTTTTGCAACCTATGATAAATGGAAATGCTTTGAGTGTTGAGTTGAGCTAATTGGCACTGATTAAATAAACCAATACCTCTCTTTAAGAAAGACTACTATGTTGCTAACTTTACCCATTAAGATAATGAGGGTGCTTCTATTTGTTAGTGTATGTTTCATCAACTAGTCCCACTATTACAGTAATCTCACTCTCTCAATATATGTGCCAACAGGGATGCTCGATTTTGGTGGAACTGCACAAAAACTTTGGGTGCTTCATTGCCTCGACAGCTTCCGTCCTTTCCTGCCAGTCGCTAATCTCCGCTTGCTTTCTTCCTTTGCTGTCAGTCGCTTGGCTTATCTCGGCTTCCAGTCAAAGGAAATAGTAATTGATATGCTACCTCACACAGGTTGGTACTGGTCTTTATTACGATTATTATGCCTGTCATATGTATTGGTAATTTGGTATTGTGCTACCGTTTGCCGATTTCATAAAGGAGTAATTTGGAGCCTGAACTCGCAGGCAAATCATTACATCGGGTGATTTCAGTAGAACTGCACAAAATGATCAGATGGACAGGTACTTATGCAGCTGCTATGTACTCCAAAGTTCACTCAGACAAGCATCGATGTTGACAAGAAGTGCCTATATTCATTCGAGTATCAACCGGCGTCAACCAATTGTCAAACTCCAAGTATTAGGAGAGTGAACGCCAAAAATATTGCTTGGTGCATAGCCCAGAAAAACACAGTCCAGTCTTTGGTCCCAACTTGTGCCTTTTGGTTATCGGCACATATGGTAGCGAACTATATGGCATGGAGTCTAAAGATTCCAGACAAGTTGGTCGACGCGTATATTCATTTGGCACTTAATCAGTCTGCATGCCAAGGATGCTCCATTTCAGTTGAACTGGACAAAAAATTTGGGTGGTTCATTTTCTCAACCACCTCCTTTCTCGTCTGCAATGTAGAATTTTAGCGAGATACAGGACCAAGATGAGCCAGTAAACTAGTTGGATGAAAGTAGTGGCCAAGTTGCTCAAACCTCCCTCGGCACGAGGCCACTATTTGAGGATAAACCTACAAGCAAAGTTCAGATTGTCTGTGCTGCCTCTTATGTACTCGAAAGTTTACTCGTACAAGAACTAATTTTAGCAAGAAGTACCTCTGATTGAACACCATTTACCAGTCTGTACCCTAGGTAATTAAAGTTTGTCCATGGATCATATTGGCTGTGATCTCAATCATTTCGATGCATAAACATACTGAACATGTGTATATCTGAATCTTTTTGTGAATTATGTATGAATATTGTCATGTGATCTATCAATCATTTGGATGCATAGATATAATGAGCTTGTGTATATATGAATCTTTTGAGTTGTTGATAGTGAATGTTGGCTATGAATATGAATGTGTCCTGTGAACCTGAGTTTGATATGAATTGCAACAGAACCAGTTATAACCCTTCTCCTCGTCTCAATCTGCGACTCCACTGCCGCGTTTTCCCATCTCCGCGTCGTTCCCGTCCGGGGCCTCGCCATCGTCCACCGCCTCGCTGTGTTCGGTGCGGCGTGGTCAACAAACGAGAATCATCGGAAGAGGACTGTACGTGGAGAGCCTGACGGCTGGGACCCACGAGGTCCATGGTCATACACAAGGAAAGTTCCTCCTTATTAAGCTGAAAAAATGTTTCCTTCACCTAACAGTCGGGACCCACCGGCTGTATCTTTGCACGGAAGGAAGTGCCTACTTGTTTTGCGAAAAAAGTTATTCATCCCGTTGACAGCTGGGACCCGTCAGATTTGGTGACTGACTTGTGGGCCTGCTAAGCGGACGTGTACGCACGGCTTTGTCAACTTAATCAACAAATGATTCTAGCAGCTGGACCATTGGATGTTAATCCAACAGCCATGCTCCTTCTTCAACCTCTGTTCTTGCTCCTGTCTCCCGTGGGCGGCACCGCGGCTGTGCTACCATGCACCCGAACCAGTGAAGTTTCCCACTCCTCTCCATCTGCGACTCCACTGCCCCGTCTTCCCCATCTCCGGGTCGTTCCAGTCTGGGTGCGCTCGGCATGGTGTGGTCAACATGGTCAACAACCAAGAGTCATCGAAAGATGACTGTACGTGAGAGGCTGACAGTGGGGACGCACCACGCCCATGGACGCATGCATGCAACAGAATGCGGCGATGTCAACATGGTCAAGGAACGACTTCCATCGGAAGTATACTGTACATGGAGAGTCTCAGCTAGGTCCACGGCGGCAGCAAGTAAGTGCCTCTTTATTACGCGGAAAATAATGATTCCTCCTACTAAAGTAGGGACCCACTGGACGGGCCACCGTATTTTGCGAAAAAACGTTTGCCCCCTGACTACTGGGACCCACCTGACGGGCCACCGTATTTTGCGAAAAAAACATCCCCCCCCCCCGCTGTCAACTCGGACCCACCGGAAGTGCCTCCTTATTACGCACAAAAAAATGAATACTCCCCCTGCTAGCTGGGACCCACCTTGGTGGGAGGTTGACTTGTGGGCCTACTAAGTTGACGGGGACGAAGGGCTTTGTCAACTTAGTCAATATGAATGATTCTAGCTCCAGTGACCGTACGATGTCCATCCAATGGTCGTAGTGCTTCTTCAACCTCTGGTCTTCTTGCTCCAGCCGCCCAAACCAGCGCCGGTCGTGCCTCATGCTCCTGCCTCCCGTGGCCGGCTGTGCTGCCGTGGAGGACTCACCGCCCCTACTATTCCCACCGCTGGCCAGGCCCTGCGGCGACGGCAGCCTCACACTGCAGCCGAACTAGTGAACCCTCGTACTCCTCTCTGCGCGGGCTTCCACTGCCGCGTCTTCCCCGGCTCTGCATCATCCCCTTCCTAGGCCTCACCGTCATCCACCGCCGTGGTGCTCTCCGTGTGACATGGTCAACATGGTCAAGGAACGACTTCCATCGGAAGAGTACTGTACGTGGAGAGGCTGACAGCTGGGTCCACGGCCATAGCCCAGTTTTTTTGTGATTGGCCAAGTAAGTCGCTTTGTCAGGCCTGTTGGGCTGCAAATCTTTCAAGACGAGGAGAGCTTACATTCGGCTAGCCGAGAAAATGGCTCATCAGTAATGAGAAATGGGTTGTACATTTTTAAAACACATCAAACCGGCAATTAGTTTCAAATATCTTTTTTTTTCATTTCGAGATTTTAAATTACATTAATTTTTATGCGTGGAGAATTTGTTGGATTTTATATTGATATAAATTTATTTTTAAAATCAGTTTGAATGTGAGTCAAAATTTCGGGATTAAAAATAGTTCGGACCGCACCGAAATATGCAAAATTTCGTATAATTTTTTAACCGTGGCCACAGTATAGGCTGTAATGCTAACAAAAAGAATATGGGCTCCAAAAAAACCTTAAGAATTAGCAAATGGGCTGTAAATTATTAGAAATAATGGCAGATGGGATGTATGCTATTTTCCACAGATTTGAGGCTTTCCTAGAAAAAAAGGTTGACGCACAAGCAGTGACTGTTGGATTGCCATCCAACGGCCGTCGTGCTTCTTCAATCTCTGCTTTTCCTACTCCAGCCGCTCAAACAAGCACCGACAGGACTGCCTGCTCCCTCCTCCCCGCGGCCGGCTCTACTGCTGCGCAGGCCTCACCGCCCCATCATACTCCCATTGCTGGCCTAGCCATCCCTCTACTCACCCACACCTGCTGTTATTCTCCAGCGATGGCAGACGAACCAGTAAACCTTCGTACAGTCGTACTCCCCTCCGCGTGGGAAACAACTACCGAGTCTTCCCTGCCTCCGTGTCGTTCCTTTCCTAGGCCTCACTGTCGTCCACCGCCCTGGTGCTCTCGACGCGGCCTGGTCAACGTGGTCAACAACCGACATGCATCTGAAGTGGACTGTACGTGGAGAGGCTGACAGCTAGGTCCACGGCCGCACGCAAGGAAATGCCTCCTTATTACGCGCAAAATAATGATTCCTCCACCTGACATCGGGGACCCACCGAAAGCGCCTCTGTATTTTGCGAAAAAATGTTACCACCGCTGACAGCTCGGACCCACCAGCTATATCTTCGCAGGCAAGGAAGTGCCTCCTTATTATGCACAAAAAAATGAATACTCCCCCTGTTAGCTGGGACCCAGTATAGTGGCAAGCTGACTTGTGGGCCTACTAAGTTGATGGGGACGGAGGGCTTTGTTAACTTAGTCAATATGCACGATTCTAGCTCCAGTGACCGTACGATGTCCATCCAACGGCCGTAGTGCTTCTTCAACCTCTGGTCTTCTTGCTCTAGCCGCCCAAACCAGCGCCAGTCGTGCCTCGTGCTCCTGCCTCCCGTGGTCGTATGCGATGCAGCGAAGGCGTCACCGCCCCCTACTACTCCCAACGCTGGCCAGGCCATCCCTCTACTCACCCACACCCCTGTTATTCTGCGGCGACAGCAGGCTCACACCGCAACGAACCAGTGAACCCTTGTACTCCTCTACGCGTGGGCATCCACTGCCGCGTATTCCTCGACTCCAGGTCATCCCCTTCCATCGGACGTGGACTATATGTGGAGAGGCTGACAGCTGGGTCCACGGCCGCAGCAAGGAAGTGCCTCCTTATTACGTGCAAACTAATTATTCCTCCACCTGACAGCTAGGACCCACTGCATGGGCCACCGTATTTCATGAAAAAAACATTTCCCCTTGACTGCTGGGACCCACCAGCTACATCTTTGCACGCAAGGAAGTGCGTCTGGGCAAAAAAATGATTCGCCCCCCTGACTGCTGGGACCCACCAGCTACATCTTCGCACGCAAGGAAGTGCATCCAGGCAAAAAAAAATGATTTGCCCCTCTGACTGCTGGGACCCACCAACTACATTTTCACACGCAAGGAAGTGCCTGACAGTCGGGACCCACCTGGTCGAAGCGTACGTAGTGTTGTCATTTTGGTCGCGAACATGTACATACATACTGGTTGTTGTAGAGGCGCGCACGTGTCGTAGTAGAGGCGCACACGTAGCATGTACACGTACGTACCGCGGCAGGGTGCAAGAAAGAAAATATGGCCACATATGTGTACATACGGGCGGGGTCTCGAATGCCTACTCGCGCATACGTACGGCGAGGGCTCGTGTACATGGCTGGGTCAGAACGGAGAAACAGCGTCGTCGTCGTGTTCATGGGGAGCAACCGGCTGGGACTGAACGGAATGCATGGGTGTGTTCATCGGGAGGGCTTGTACGGATCATGCGATGGAAACGAGGCCTGGCATACCGCACAACGGAGGAAACGGACCTTCTATGTTCGGAACGGGGTCCTGTTGATCGGGAGGGGTGTGGCGTACCGCAAAACAGAGGAAACGGACCTCCTATGATCGAAACGGGGGTCCTGTTGATCGGGAGGGGTGTGGTGTACCGCAAAACAGAGGAAACGGACCTCCTACGGTCGAAACGGGGTCCTGTTGATCGGGGGGTGTGGCGTACCACAAAGCGGAGGAAACGGACTTGTGTTGGAGCGCTACGGTCGAAACAGGGGTCCTGTTCATCGGGAGGGGTGTGACGTACCGCAAAACGGGACTCCACGGGATACTGTTCATCTCCACCGTCGACCTCCTCCAGCCTCCACGGGCTACCGTTGACCTCCTCCAACCTCCATGGGCTCCTGTTCATCCAGCCTCCACCGCACGCTACTCCACCGGCTATTGTTCAACTACCCCTCCACCGTCTACTGTTCATCCAGCCCTCCACCATCTACTATTCATCCAGCCCTCCACACCACGGAGTCCTATTCAACCACCCCTCCACGGCCACCCCTCCACCGTCTACTGTTCATCCAACCCTCCACACCACGGGGTCCTATTCATCCAGAGGCAACGCCACCGCTCACTGTTCATCCAAACCCCCCCGCAACACTCACTGTTCATCCAATCGATCGGCTTCAGTTAGCAGAAGTAGCGAAGGAATCACTCCACCGTTTTCAGTTAACAGCCATCGTTCGATCGCTCGGGTTCAGTAACGCGTAGCCTATAGTGCAATCGCTCGGGTTCAGTTAGAGCCCAACGCCTCGCTCGAGTTCAGTTAGAGCCAACGCCTCGCACACACGCGCGTACGTGTACGAGAGAAATGCGCATCGCTCGGCCCCCGACCTCCCACCGTAACCGGCAACTCCCCAAAATTTTCCTCCCCCTCGGTTCTACCATGGTTTTTTCCGTCATGGACGGCCCAAATAATGTCATGCAGCTGCGTCTCCGGCCCGCCCAGGATGAAAAGCCCATTTTCTGTCATGATTTTTTGTCATAGAAGTAGGAGCCCACCACATCTATGATGATACCGGGTTTTGTCACAATTATCGTCATAGAAGTGTCATATGTATGATAGAAAAAAAAATTGTTCGGCCCAAAATGTCACGGATGTGTCTCTTTTTTGTAGTGTCATTGATCTGGCATCGGCGGTGGGAAGAGGTCTCGACGGTTTTCCTGCACCGATCGATGTCCCAGGTCTCCGTGAGCGTGGAGCCCCGCGAGGACCCAGACTGGTGCAACATCCGACCTTGTGAACGACACCCGGCGTGCCACCTCAGTGGTTACGGTCCTCATGGAGGAGGAGCCATTGTTGCTGCCACTGATGTACTATGTGAGGTGGTCGTGCATTAACGGTCTCCAGGAGGGCGCCTCGTCCTTGACAGCGACCTGGAACCACTGGCTCTCGAACTACCAACGGGGTAGCAATGGTGGCGCCAGCTCCTTGTGGCAGGGATGATGTCTTCTCTTGATGTGCGACAGGGATGGCAACTCCTTCTTGGGGCGGCGTCCTATTTGGTATTGCGGTTGGTCAAAAGCAGAGGCGAGGACGGTGCCAGACTATGGTCAAAGCGTGATCGCTCGAGCAACAGATTGATCTTCCACGTGTACTCCTTATCCGTTTATGTGGCCGCGAGGAGGAGGGGTGAATGATGCTACTCCTCCTTGTCCGAGGAGAGCACCTCCGTCTTGACTGTGGGAGCAGTCGGCGCCAATGGGCGGGAGACCATGGGCGGCGCCGCCATGATACAAAGCTCCCCTTTGAACCGAAGCAGCACATGGAGAAACACTTGTTGCCGTGAAACTTGCTTGTCGTGGTGGCCGGTTGTGGAGGTGTGTGGAGGAGAATAAAGGAGAGGAGCGACAGCCATGGGAGTAGGAAATTGGAGGCCAAGGAAAGCTGCCCGGACAGTTCGACCACTAAGGGCATCTCCAATGCCGACCCTCAAATCGCCCCCATACATCCAGACCGCATGATTCAGACGTGTTGTGCCCTCCAATGCGGGCCTGTATCAGTCTGCCTGGCAATCCTGACGTACTTTCTCCCATAATCCGGAGATAAACATGAGGGGCTTTGCGGGCGTCCGGATAGCACCCACGCCCGCTTCTGACCACCGTGGCCCACCCAGAACCATCCTCCCTCGCCCGCCCGCATTCTCGCCCACGCGCCAGCTGATACGTCTCCAATGTATCTATAATTTTTTATTGTTCCATGCTATTATATTATCTGTTTTGGATGTTTTATATGCACTAATATGCTATTTTATATTATTTTTGGGACTAACCTATTAACCTAGAGCCCAATGCCAGTTTTTGTTTTTTCCTTGTTTTTGAGCTTCGTGGAAAAGGAATACTAAATGGAGTCCAAATGGAATAAAACTTCATGATGATTTTTCTTGGACCAGAAGACATGCAAGAGACTTGGAGTTCAAGTCAGAAGAGCCACGAGTCGGCGGCAAGGGTGGAGGGCGCGCCCCGTACCTTGTGGGCCCCTCGGTGACCTCCTGACCTAGATCTTCCTCCTATATATTCACATATATCCCAAAGCCCTCAGAAGCATCCATGGAAATACTTTTACACCGCTGCAACCTTCTGTTTCCATGAGATCCCATCTTAAGGCCTTTTCCAGCATCCTGCCGGAGGGGGATTCGATCATGGAGGGCATCTACATCAACTCTATTGCCCTTCCGATGAAGTGTGAGTACTCCACCACAGACCTACGGGTCCATAGCTAGTAGCTTGATGGCTTCTTCTCTCTCTTTGATTCCTAATACGATGTTCTCCTTGATGTTCTTGGAGATCTATCCGATATAATCTTCTTTTGCGGTGTGTTTATCGAGATCTGACGAATTGTGGATTTATGATCAGCTTATCTATGAATATTATTTGAATCTTCTCTGAATTCTTATATGCATGATTTGGTATATTTGTATTTCTCTTCAAACTATCGGTTTGGTTTGGCCAACTAGATTGGTATTTCTTGCAATGGGAGAGGTGCTTAGCTTTGAGCTCAATCTTGCGTGATTTCACCCAGTGACAAAGTAGGGGTAGCGAGACACGTATTGAATTGTTGCCATCAAGGATAAAAAGACGGGGTTTTCATCATATTGCTTGAGTTAATTCCTCTACATCATGCCATCTTACTTAAGGCGTTACTCCGTTTTTTATGAACTTAATACTCTAGAAGCATGCTGGATAGCGCTATGTGTGGAGTAATAGTAGTAGATGAAGGTAGGAGTCGGTCTACTTGACACGGACGAGATACCTATATTGCATAATCATTGCCTTGGATATCATCATAACTTTGCACTTTTCTATCAATTGCTCGACAGTAATTTTTTCACCCACCATATTATTTGCCTTCATGAGAGAAGCCTCTAGTGAAACCTATGGCCCCCGGGTCTATTTTCCATCATATTAGTTTCTGATCTACTATTTTGTAATCTTTTATTTTCAGATCTATAAACCAAAAAACAAAAAATATATTTTATCTTTTGTTTAAGTTTTATCTATCTCTATCCGATCTCATCTTTGCAAGTGACTGTGAAGGGATTGACAACCCCTTTTATCGCGTTGGGTGCAAGTGTTTGATTGTTTGTGCAGGTACATCTATTGGGGACTTGTGTGTTTCTCCTACTGGATTGATACTTTGGTTCTTAACTGAGGGAAATACTTATCTCTACTGTGCTGCATCACCCTTTCCTCTTCAAGGGCAAAACCAACACAAGCTCAAGAAGTAGCACCAGCTTCTACATTGAAGCCATCTCAAAGTGGACGTGACCTCTCACTGCCTATGCCATTGAAGCGGCGCTCCGGACGATGACGCCGGCCACTGCACGCTCGGCTGAACACACCTCCTCGCCGCATTCAAACGGCGGCGGACTGCTCGCCTTCCTCCATTAAACCCACATGTGTGCCAAGATACCTACTGATGACCCACAAGTATAGGGGATCAATCGTAGTCTTTTCGATAAGTAAGAGTGTCGAAGCCAATGAGGAGCAGAAGGAAATGACAAGCGGTTTTCAGCAAGGTAATGTCTGCAAGCACTGGAGTTATAAGTAACAAGTAGTTTGATAGCAAGATAATTTGTAATGAGCAAGTAACAATAATGGTAACAAAAGTGCAGCAAGGTAGCCCAATCCTTTTGAGGCAAAGGGACATGCCAAAGCGGTCTCTTATGATAAGCAAAGTTTTCTTGAGGGCACATAGGAATTTCATCTAGTCACTTTCATCATGTTGGTTTGATTTGTGTTTGCTACTTTGATAATTTGATATGTGGGTGGACCGGTGCTTAGGAGTTTTTCTTACTTGAACAAACCTCCTACTTATGATGAACCCCCTCGCAAGCATCTGCAACTATGAAAAAAGTATTAAG
Source organism: Triticum aestivum (assembly GCF_018294505.1). Taxonomy (NCBI): domain Eukaryota; kingdom Viridiplantae; phylum Streptophyta; class Magnoliopsida; order Poales; family Poaceae; genus Triticum; species Triticum aestivum. Next base: position 517,085,837 of record NC_057813.1, read on the forward strand.
AATAAATTTTAACCATAGCATTAAACTTTTGGATCCAAATCAGTCCCTTACGGAATAGTGCATAAACTATGGATTAAGCTTCGATCACTCTTGCAACCCATCATCTAATAACTACTCCACAATGCATTTCCTTAGGCTCAAATATGGTGAAGTGTCATGTAGTCGACGTTCACATGACACCACTAAGGGAATCACAACATACATACCATCAAAATATCGAACACATATAAAATTCACATGATTACTTGCAACAAGATTTCTCCTGTGACCTCAAGAACAAAAGTAACTACTCACAAATGATAATCATGCTCAAGATTAGAGGGGTATTAAATAGCAAATGGATCTGAACATATAATCTTCCAACAAATAAACCATATAGTAATCAACTACAAGATGTAATCAACACTACTAGTCACCTACAAGCACCAATCTATAGTTCCAGTACAAAGATTGAACACAAGAGATGAACTAGGGTTTGAGAGGAGATGGTGTTGTTGAAGATGTTGATGGAGATTGTCCTCCCCAAGATGGGAGAGTTGTTTGTGATGATGATGATGATGATTTCCCCCTCTGGGAGGGAAGTTCCCCGGTGGAATCGCTCTGCTGGAGGGAAAAAGTGCTCCTGCCCAAGTTCCACCTCGAGATGGCGGCTTTTTCTAGGTCAAAATGAATTATATACCAGAAGATGGGCACCGGAGGTGGGCTGGGCTGAGCACAACCCACCAGGGCGCGCCCTGGTGTCTTGTGCTCACGAGGTGGCCCCCCTCCGGTACTTATGGACATAGAATCATCATGTAAATTATTATAACAGCAACAAACTTTAACATAAAACTTTTATCATAGAACTTTTATCATAGACTTCTAATGAACAAGTAAAAATTCATCACAACATCGAAGTATAAAGCATAAACTCTATTGAAAACCAACAAACTATGTTCTTAGTCAACTTTGCAACTACAATTCATCATCTTTTCACGAATGGTTATGTATAGGAGCCTTTTTGGCAAGTCCACATACTCAACCATCATATAGTCTTCTATGATTTCTAACACTCACCGCATACACATGAGCAAAATGTTTTAACTGGACACATAGAAAGATAGGGGCTTATAGTTTTGCCTCCCAACATACCCACCTTGAGGGTGATGTTAACAATAATAACTCATGCTACCCATATCCAACTGGATATATGTGCTTAGATCTTTACTCACCACATGATACTTGCCAAAAGAGAAAAATAAAAAGGAATAGAGAGAAAAACTTTGACTCTTGCATGAAAGTAAATACATAAAAGTAAAAGATAGACCCTTCGCAGAGGGAAGCAGAGGTTTCCTTGCGCTTTTTGTTTGTATCCTCAATCCCTTAGTGCAAAAGAACATCACGTTATATTGCCCCTTATGATAGCAACCTTTATTATGCAGTCTGTCGCTTTTATTCTTTGCCATCACAAGTTCATACAACGCTCAATTTTTTCTTACACCAAATGATCTTGCACCTTAGAAGCAATTTTTATTGCCTTATTGCACCGATGACAACTTACTTGAAGGATCTTACTCAATCCTTAGGTAGGTATGGTGGACTCTTGAAAATAAGATTTGGGTTTAAGGGTTTTTGGATACACAAGTAGTATCTTTACTTGGTGCTGAATTTTTGGCTAGCAAAGATGGGGGGAAAGCACTACTTGTTGAAGGATCTATGACAATATAACTTCTATGTGAATATGAACAAACATAAATCATTACATTCTCTTCCTTGTACAATGTCAACAATTTTGGCATATAGTATTTTGATGGGGCCTCACAATCACAAAACATTTCCAAGATAGTGTATTTGCATGTGAATCTTCTCTTCCCTTATTAATTCTTTCATGAATTGCATCATTGACCAATGTTATGTTTGTCAATCTCCAATAAAATTTTCCACTTACACTTTTCCTTATGTGGTGTCATTACTTACCATAAGATTAGCATATGATCTTTTTCATTTATTTCCTTTCTTTTTATTGAAACATGAAAGTAAAGAAAGAAAACCTCAAACTAAACTTTATTATATATCTCGCACACGATTACAAGGATAGATCACTAAGCAAACTTTTAAAAGAAAGGATTGAACTAATCTCTGATTCATCTAAAGCAAAAGATAACTATGGATCAAACTAAGGTAAATAAAGGTAAAAGATAGTGGAGGTGATACGATACCGGGGCACCTCCCCCAAGCTTGGCGCAAGCCAAGGGGAGTGCCCATACCCGATACTCAATTTTCTTTGGGTGATGAAGAAGGAGGTGGTAGTGATGAAGTGGTAGAGATCTTGTCCTCGGGTTTCCATGGCAGATGTTCACCATCATAAGAGGAGGAGTGAGTCTCTCGGGGTCCTGCAACTGGCATCCAAGCTCATACCTTTAAACCTTGCCTCATATTCAAAGATTTGGTTTTGAAGGTCGTAGTTCTGGCTCTGGAGGAAGTTGATTTGCTCGTTGAAGGAGATGACGATGTCCTTCATGGACTTGCCATCCACCTTGAGATCACGGGTGTAGTCCGCGATCATGAGGTGATTGGCATTGAGTCCACGTTCCACCATCCCCTTGCACCGGAAGACTTCCTGCTCCATAGCTTCAATCCTAGCCTCCACGGATCTAGTCCCTTTGGGGCCTTGCACATCACGAATGTGGAGCACCCCTTCACGCATCTGGATAGCTTGACGGTGCTGCATCACCTCCCGCAAATATGGGTTGATGACATTCTCGAAGTACTTATCCTTGGAGGAGCTTGAAGTGGCCGTGGTGGATTAGATCTGTCAAAAAACAACAAAGAAAATAAAACAGAAGATTTCTCTGTGATACGGTGGTCAATGGGTTCGGGGGGTATATAAAGATTTTTTTATCTTGGGAAACAAGCAAACGGAAGAAAAACGGAGTCCGAAAGGTACCCGAGGTGGGCACAACCCACTTGGGCGTGCCTGGCAAGCCAGGCGTGCCCTGGTGTCTTGTGCCCACCAGGGGTGCCTTCTTGGTCGTTTATTATTTTCCTATTTTTTGTTATATTCCAAAACGGACAGAAAATATTTCTGCAGATTTTTCGGAGTTCGGTTACTTACCGTATCACATACCTCCCCTTTTTTTCATGATTCTGGAGTGTTCCGGAAGGTTTCTTTTATGTGTTCCTCCGGTGTCATAGTTTGGATAATATTGATTTTAACATTAATGGGCGTACCTGAGATATATTGTTTTATTCGTTGCCCATTAACAACCTATGGGTTAGTACCTTCGGCATTATTTATTTTGATAGCTCCAGATCAATAAACCTCCTTGATAAAATAGGGTCCTTCCCATTTGGAGAGGAGTTTTCCTGCAAAGAATCTGGAACAAGAGTTGTACAAAAGAACATATTCTCCAACCTTGAACTCATGCTTTTCGATTCTTTTATCATGCCATCTTTTAACTTTTTCTTTAAATAACTTGGCATGTTCGTAAGCTTGGGTTCTCCATTCATCTAATGAGCTAATATCAAATAACCTCTTCTCACCAGCAAGTTTGAAATCATAGTTGAGTTCTTTAATTGCCCAATAGGCTTTATGTTCTAACTCAAGAGGCAAATGACAAGCTTTTCCATAAACCATCTTATAGGAAGAGACATACCCATAGGATTTTTATATGATGTTCTACAAGCCCAAAGCGCATCATCTAATTTCTTAGACCAATTCTTTCGGGACCTATTGACAGTCTTTTGTAAAATTAATTTTATTTCTCTATTGCTAAGTTCAACCTGACCACTAGACCAAGGATGATAGGGTGATGCAATTCTATGGTTGACATCATACTCGGCAAGCATTTTACACAAAGCACCATGAATAAAGTGTGAACCACCATCAGTAATTAAATATCTAGGGACTCCAAACCTTGGGAAAATAACTTCTTTAAGCATTTTAATAGAGGTGTCGTGATCAACACTACTAGTTAGAATGGCTTCTACCCACTTAGTAACATAATAAATAACAACCAAAATATGAGTATACCCATTAGAGGAAGGAAAAGGTCCCATGTAATCAAATCCCCAAACATCAAATGGTTCAACAACAAGTTAATAATTCATAGACATTTCTTGACGCTTACCAATATTACCTATTCTTTGACATTCATCACAAGATAAGACAAACTTACGAGCATCCTTGAAGAGAGTAGGCCAATAAAACCCAGATTGCAATACCTTGTGAGCAGTTCTGTCTCCCATGTGATGTCCTCCATAAGCTTCGAAGTGACATTTCTGTAGGATTTGTCCCTGTTCATGTTCAGGTACACAATGTCTAATAATACCATCTACTCCTTCTTTATAAAGATGTGGGTCATCCCAAAAGTAATGTATTAAATCATAGAATAATTTTTTCTTTTGTTGGTATGTAAAGCTAGGGGGATGTATTTAGCAACAATATAATTACCATAGTCAGCATACCAAGGTGTACTATTAGAAACATTTATTGCAGCTAATTTCTCATCAGGAAAACTATCATCAACAGGTAGTGGGTCATCAAGAACATTCTCCAATCTAGACAGGTTATCAGCTACGGGGTTCTCCGCTCCTTTTCTATCAGTGATATGCAAATCGGATTCTTGTAGCAAAGAGAACCCATCGAATAAGCCTAGGTTGGCATCTTTATTTTCCATAAGATACTTTATTACAGCATGATTAGTGTGAACAATTACTTTTGAATCTACAATACATGATCTAAATTTATCACAAGCAAACACCACTGCTAGAAATTCCTTTTCAGTAGTAGCATAATTTCTTTGTGCATTGTCTAGTGTTTTACCTACGTAGTGAATAACATTCAGTTTCTTATCAACTCTTTGTCCTAGAACAACAACAACAACAGTATAATCACTAGCATCACACATAATTTCAAAAGGCAAGTTCCAATCAGGTGTTTTAACAATAGGTGCAGAAATTAAGGCTTTCCTAAGTGTTTCCAAGGCTTCTAAACAATCATCATAAAAAACAAAAGGAATATCCTTTTGCAAAAGATTTATAAGAGGCCTAGAAATTTTAGAAAAGTCTTTGATAAATCTCCTACAGAAACCAGCATGACCAAGGAAACTACGAATACCTTTGATATCTTTAGGACATGTCATTTCTTAATTGCATCAACCTTAGCTTTGTCCACCTTAATACCTCTTTCAGAAATTTCATGGCCCAAAACAATACCTTTGTTAACCATAAAGTGGCACTTTTCCCAATTCAAGACAAGATTCGTTTTCTTACATCTCTGCAAAACTCGATCAAGATTGCTTAAACAATCATCAAAAGACTTCCCATAAACAGAAAAGTCATCCATGAAAACCTCAACAATCTTTTCACAAAAGTTAGAGAATATAGCAGTCATACATCTTTGAAAGGTAGCAGGTGCATTGCATAAACCAAAAGGCATACATATATAAGCATAAATTCCAAAAGCACAAATTAAAGTGGTCTTTTCTTGATCAGGTTGAGGAAACAGGTGTTTGTGAAAAAACATAATATCCATCAAGGAAGCAAAAATGTGTGTGCTTAGATAATCTTTCGAGCATTTGATCAATAAAAGGCAGAGGGTAATGATCTTTTCTAGTTTATTTGTTTAATTTTCTAAAATCAATTACCATTCTATAGCCTGTAACAACTCTTTATGGAATAAGTTCATTCTTATCATTAGGAACAACAGTAATACCTCCTTTCTTAGGGACACAATGGATAGGACTTACCCTTCTACTATCAGCTATAGGATAGATTATACATGCTTCCAGAAGTTTTAATATTTCCATCCTTACCACTTCTTTCATCTTCGGATTCAACCATCGTTGGTGATCAACAACGGGTTCAGCGTTAGGTTCCATATTAATCTTTTGCTGACATAGAGTGGGACTGATGCCCTTAAGATCATCAAGAGTATATCTAATAGCAGCTCGGTGCTTCCTTAGAACTTCCATTAATATTTCTTCTTCATGTTCTGAAAGGTTAGCACTAATAATAAGAGGATATATCTTCTTCTCATCAAGATAAGCATATTTCAAAGTGTCTGCCAATTGTTTTAATCAAACACAGGATCACCTTTAGGTGGAGGAGGACCTCCTAGCGTTTCAATAGGCAAATTGTGCTTAAGCAGAGGTTGTTGTTCAAACAAGATTCTATCTATTTCATTTCTTTAGTGCATATGCAAGTCATTTTAATGGTCTAGCTTGTTCTAAAGGATTGGTAGGAGGTACAACAATAGATGCAAGACCAATAATTTGATCCTTACTAGGAAATTCTTTCTTATGATGCTTTCTACCAAACTTGGAAAAATTAAACTCATGAGACTCATCACCAAAAACTAACACTGACAGTTTGTTTATCACAATCTATTTTAGCATTAACAGTGTTCAGGAAAGGTCTACCAAAGATAATGGGACAAAAGTCACCCTGTGGGGAACCAACAACAAGAAAATTAGTAGGATATTTTATTTTCCCACACAAGACTTCAACATGTCTAACAATTCCAAGTGGTGTGATGGTGTCTCTATTAGCAAGTTTAATAGTAACATCTATGTTTTCTATCTCAGCGGGTGCTATGTCATTCATAATTTCTTGATATAAAGTAAAAGGAATAGCACTCACGCTAGCACCTATGTCACATAAACCATGATAACAGTGATCTCCTATCTTAACTGAGACAAAAGGCATGCCAACAACAAGTCTATGTTTATCTTTTTCATCGGGTTTGGCAATCCTAGCAGCTTCATCACATAAGTAAATAACATGTCCATCTATGTTTTCAACCAGGAGATCCTTAACCATAGCAACACTAGGTTCTACCTTGATTTTTTCAGCTGGTTTAGGTGTTCTAATATAACTTTTATTGACCACAGTTGAAACCTTAGCATGTTCCTTCATCCTAACATGGAAAGGTGGCTTCTCGATGTAAGCAGTAGGAACAACTGGATCACTATTGTAAATGATAGTTTCTTGTTTACCAACTACTGGTTCTTTAATTTCTTCTTTAATAGGGGGACGATATTTAAACCACTTATCTTTAGGGAGATCAACATGAGTAGCAAAATATTCACAAAAGGAGGCTACTATCTCAGAGTCTAGTCCATATTTAGTGCTAAACTTTTGAAAAGCATCGGTATTCATAAAAGATTTAACACAATCAAACTTAAGTTTAATATCTGACTCTTTACCTTTGTCGAGTTCTCAATCTTCAGAGTTGCGTTTAATTCTTTCTAATAGATCCCACCAGAATTCAATAGTGTTCTTCATAAAGGAACCACTACAAGAAGTATCAAGCATCACTACAGAAACAGACACATCCATGACATTTTGGGCCGAACGAATTTTTCTTCTGTCATACTTATGACACTTCTATGACGATAATTGCGACAAAACCCGGTATCACCATAGATGTGGTGGGATCCTACTTCTACGACAAAAAATCATGACAAAAAATGGGCTTTTCGTCCTGGGTGGGAAGGAGACACAGCTGCATGACATTCTTTGGGCCATCCATGATGGAAAAAACTATGGTAGAAGCGAGGGCGAGGAAAATATCGGTGAGTTCCCGGTTACGGTGGGAGGTCGGGGGCCGAGCAATGCGCATTTCTCTCGTCCCGTACGTGTGTGGGTGCGAGGCGTTGGGCTCTAACTGAACCCGAGCGAGGCGTCGCCTAACTGAACCCGAGCGGTTGCACTGCAGGCTACGCATTACTGAACCCGAGCGATCGAGTGATTCCTTCGCTACTGCTACTAATTGAAGCTGATCGATGCTGCCTCTCGATGAACAGTGAGCGTTGATGGGGGGGTTGGATGAACAGTTAGCGTGATATGTCTTTGTCGTATCTAGTTTTCCAAACACTTTTGCCCTTGTTTTGGACTCTAACTTGCATGATTTGAATGCAACTAACCCGCACTGACGTTGTTTTCAGCAGAACTGCAATGGTGTTATTTTTGTGTAGAAATAAAAGTCCTCGGAATGTCCTGGAAATCCACGGAGCAACTTTTCAGAATTAATAAAAAATATTGGTGAAAGAATTAGCATCTGGGGGCCCACACCCTGTCCACGAGGGTGGGGGTCGCGGCCCCTCCCCTAGGGCACGCTCGCTGCCTCATGGGCCCCCTGGACGTCCACCGACCTCAACTCCAACTCCATATATTTGCTTTCGCGGAGAAAAAATTCAGAGACAAAGATTCATCACGTTTTAAGATACGGAGCCACCGCCAAGCCCTAATCTCTCTCGGGAGGGCTGATCTGGAGTCCATTCGGGGCTCCAGAGAGGGGGATTCGTCGCCGTCGTCGTCATCAACCATCCTCCATCACCAATTTCATGATGCTCACCGCCGTGCGTGAGTAATTCCATCGTAGGGTTGCTGGACGGTGATGGGTTGGATGAGATTTACCAGGTAATCAAGTTAGTTTTGTTAGGGTTTGATTCCTAGTATCCACTACGTTCTAAGATTGATGTTGCTATGACTTTGCTATGCTTAATGCTTGTCACTAGGGCCCAAGTGCCATGATTTCAGATCTGAACCTATTATGTTTTCATGAATATATGTGAGTTCTTGATCCTATCTTGCAAGTCTATAGTCACCTATTATGTGTTATGATCCGACAACCCCGAATGACAATAATCGGGATACTTCTCGATGATGACCATAGTTTGAGGAGTTCGTGTATTCACTATGTGTTAATGCTTTGGTCCGGTACTATATTAAAAGGAGGCCTTAATATCCCTTAGTTTCCACTAGGACCCCGCTGCCACGGGAGGGTAGGACAAAAGATGTCATGCAAGTTCTTTTCCATAAGCACGTATGACTATATTCGGAATACATGCCTACATTACATTGATGAACTGGAGCTAGTTCTGTGTCTCCCTATGTTATAACTATTACACGAGGAATCACATCTGACATAATTATCCATCACTGATTCAATGCCTACGAGATTTTCACATATAGTGCTTTGCTTATTTACTTTACCGTTGCTACCGTTACAGCTACTACAAAACTGCTACTGTTACTTTGCCACCATTACCATTACTATCATATTACTTTGCTACTATATACTTTGCTGCAGATACTAAGTTATCCAGGCGTGCTTGAATTGACAACCCAACTGCTAATACTTAAGAATATTCTTTGGCTCCCCTTGTGTCGAATCAATAAATTTCGGTTTAATACTCTACCCTCGAATGATGTTGTGACCCCTATACTTGTGGGTTATCAAGACTATTTTCTGGCGTCGTTGTCGGGGAGCATAGCTCTATTCTTTGAGTCACTTGGGATTTATATCTGCTGGTAACTATGAAGAACTTGAAAGATGAAAGAACTAAGATTTATCCCTCAACTACAAGGGGAGGTAAGGAACTGCCATCTAGCTCTGCACTAGATTCTCCTTCTGTTATGAGTAAGCTTGCGACACCTAAACCTGCTTCTGCTATTAATTCTGATATGTCGCATGTTATTGATGATGCCACTTCTACTATGCATGATACTTATGATGAAACTACTTCTATGCTTGATACTACTATGCCATTAGGTGAATTTCTTGATGAACAACTTGCTAGGGCTAGAGAAAATGAAATTATTGAAAATAGTGATGATGAAGGTTCTCCCCCTAAATATGAATTGCCTGTTGTTCCCGAGGGTTATGTTATGGATGAGGAAACTGCTAGAGATTTTCTTTCTTGCAATGATAGATCTGATCGTAAGAAGTTATTAGCTAAACTGAAACAGAAATCTCTGAATGCTAGAATGAAATACGACCCTGCTTTTGCTACTTCACCTATCTTTGTTACTGATAAGGATTAAGAATTCTCTGTCGATCCTGAGATAATTACTTTGGTTGAATCTGATCCTTTTTATGGCTATGAATCTGAAATTATTGTGGCACATCTTACTAAGTTGAATGATATAGCCACCCTGTTCACTAATGATGAGAAATTTCGCTACTATTATATCCTTAAGATATTTCCATTCTCATTAAAGGGTGATGCTAAAACTTGGTTTAATTATCTTGATCCTGGTTGTGTGCGTAGTCCCCAGGATATGATTTATTACTTCTCTGCTAAATATTTCCCCGCTCATAAGAAACAAGCTGCCTTGAGGGAAATATATAATTTTGTGCAAATCAAAGAAGAGAGTCTCCCACAAGCTTGGGGGAGGCTTCTCCGATTACTTAATGCTTTGCCTGATCATCCTCTTAAGAAAAATGAAATACTTCATATCTTTTATAATGGACTAACTGATGCTTCCAAGGACCACTTGGATAGTTGTGTTGGTTGTGTTTTCAGGGAAAGAACAGTCGATCAAGCTGAATTGCTATTGAATAATATGTTGGCTAATGAAAATAATTGGACATTCCCTGGACCAACTCCTGAGCCAATTTCTGAGCCAACTCCTAAACCAACTCCGAAGAAAAGGGGGGGGTTCTATTTCTCAGTCCTGAAGATATGCAAGAGGCAAAGAAATCTATAAAAGAAAAAGGTATTAAAGCTAGAGATGTTAAGAATTTACCCCCTGTTGAAGAAATACATGGTCTTAATATACCACCTATTGAAGAAACACATGGTCTTGATAACCCGACATAGGTAGTAAAGGTAAATTCTCTCTATAGATATGATAAAGTTGAAATCCCGTCTACTAAATTTGCTAGCCCATGCTTGGATGAGTTTGATGACTTTATGGCTAGACAAGAAAATTTCAATGCTTATGTTGGTAGAGAATTAAAGAGTAATTCTTACATGATTGGACGCTTGAGTGATTATATGGCTAGAGTTAAAGGTGAACTTAAACTCATTAGTAAATATGCTTCCATGGTTACCACTCAAGCAGAACAAGTACTTAAAGCTCAAAGTGATTTGCTCGACGAATTAAATAATAAAAATGATTTTGCTGTTAGAGTGGCTACTAGAACTGGTAAAATGACTCAGGAACCTTTGTTTCCTGAAGGCCACCCTAAGAGAATTGAGCAATATTCTCAGAGAAATAATATAGATGCACCTAGTCCTTCTAAAAGGAAGAAAAAGAAAAATGATAGGACTTTGCATGCTTCTAGTGAACCTGTAATTGACACACCTGAGAATCCCAATGATATTTCTAATTCTGATGCTGAAACACAATTACGTGATGAACATGAACCTAGTGATAATGTTAATGATAATGTTCATGTTGATGCTCAACCTAGCAATAATAATGATGTAGAGATTGAACCTGCTATTGATCTTGATAACCCACAATCAAAGAATCAATGTTATGATAAAAGAGACTTTATTGCTAGGAAGCACGGTAAAGAAAGAGATCCATGGGTTCAGAAAACCATGACTTTTCCTCCTAAGCCATCCAAGAAAAAGGATGATAAGGATTTTGAGCGCTTTGCTGAAATGATTAGACCTATCTTCTTACGTATGGGCTTAACTGATATGCTTAAAGTAAGTCCTTATGCTAAATACATGAAAGACATCATTACAAATAAAAGAAAGATACCAGAAGCTGAAATTTCCACCATGCTTGCTAATTACACTTTTAAAGGTGGAATACCTAAGAAACTTGGAGATCCAGGAGTACCAACTATACCATGCTCCATTAAAAGAAACATGTTAAAACTGCTTTATGTGATCTTGGAGCCGGTGTTAGTGTTATGCCTCTCTCTTTATATCGTAGACTTGAATTGAATAAGTTGACACCTACTAAAATATCTTTGCAAATGTCTGATAAATCAACTGCTATACCTGTCGATATTTGTGAGGATGTGCCTGTTGTGGTTACAAATGTCACTATCTTAACAGACTTTGTTATTCTTGATATTCCTGAGGACGATAGTATGTCGATTATCCTTGGTAGACCCTTCTTGAATACTGCAGGGGCTGTTATTGATTGCAACAAAGGCAATGTCACTTTTCATGTTAATGGTAATGATCATATGGTACACTTTCCGAGGAAACAACCTCAAGTTCATAGCATCAATTCTATTGAAAAAATTCCAACTAACATTATTGGAGGTTTTGAATTTCATCTTCCTACTGTCAAGAAGAAATATGATATTATTATTATTGGGGATGTTCATATCCCCGTTGAGGTAACCTAGTGTTATTCGAAATTTCTCCGGTCCCATGTTATTCAGAATGAGTTTGTTAACAAGACTTGATCAACCTTGTTAGTGGATTCCTTTTGATGATCATGAGATGGATGAAATTAGAAGGCACAACCTTCTGTACCCTCCTTTTACTTTCTGTTATTTATATTAAATAAAGTAAAAATAGTATTTTCTGTCTGTTTTCCGAATTATCCCTGCAATAAAAAATTGCCCGAAAATAAAAGTTCTCCAAATGCCCTGCAAATTTAATATGATTTTTTCTGGAATATTTGAGAATATTTGGCACTAAGAACATAGCAGGGGGAGCTGGCACCTGGCCACGAGGATCCAGGGCGCGCCCCCCTGCCTCGTGGGCCCACGGTGGCCCCCCTCCACTTATTCCTACATCCACACACTTCATCTTCCTCCCAAAAAAATCACTATCCAGCTCAAGCACAAGTTCTAGCTCACTTTGCTGCCATTTTCGATCTCCTTGCTCAAAGCTCCATTCACAAAACTACTTTGGGGGATTGTTCTTTGGTATGTGACTCCTCCAATGGTCCAATTAGTTTTTGTTCTAGTGCTTTATTCATTGCAAATTTTTGCTACCTAGGTGACCCTGTTCTTGAGCTTGCATGTCAAATTTATATGGTCCCAAGTAATTCTAATGCATGATATAGGCTCTAGGCACTTGTGGGAGTAGTTTCTATCAATTTTGTTGAGTTTGATTCACTTTTATTTTGAGTTACTAAAAATTTCAGAAATTTTCAGAAAAAGATGAGGAGATTTTTCTTGAGGGGCTCCTCTAGCCAAGGCTCTAAGGATAAACAAGCTAAGGAGAAAGAAAAGGCCAAGTATAATCTCCCCCGTGTGGTGGAAGTACGGCCGTGTGAATGGCCTTGTGATGATTTCTTGAGAGCAGCCGGGATTCATGATGATTTTTATTCATTGGCTAATAATGCGGGCCTCATCGACTTCCTCCACGACCGGATCGAACAGTACCTCCTATTCACCAATACTTTCGTGCAAAACTTCTACTATTATCCTAAGAAATTACCTCCTTCAGTAGCTTTTCATTTATATGATGTGGCTAGGGAGATGTCATTATGTGATTTCTGCGCGGTTTCAAAATACCATTTGAGGGCAGCTTAGAGGAACCACATAGTAAAGATGTGGATGGATTTATTGATACTATTACTGTAGGGGAATCGAGGAATGTTTCTGATGCAAGAATTACTAGCATACATTTTCCTGTTTTACGCTAGTTCGCAGTATTTGCTAGTCGATGCTTAATTGGTCGCGGAAACTGTGGAAACCTTAGTGTTCCTGATATTATTATATTGTTCCATGCTTTATTTCGTGATAAATCTGTTAGTATGGGTGCTATTATTGCTAAACGTTTAAGCCTGAACTGTACAAAGGGCCCCGTCTTTGGAGGTATCTATGCTGCACGCCTTGCTAGACATTTCAGGATACCTATTAGGCATTTTGAGAAAGAAGAAAAACTGCTGCCCCCTACCTTTCTAGATTATAAGAGCATGGTAGCACATGAGTTTATTGTTAAAAATGATGATAAGATGCTTTCGTATAATTTGATATTTCATAAGAAACACAGTGAGACTATTATCTTGCCTGCTCCCTCTTTGTTTGATTTAACTGCAGGTACATACCTCGTCTTACCGAAGGCTGTGTACACGTACCGGGGCCAGACATCAGCCCCAGAGCCCGAGCCGGAACCGCCACTTGACCCTTATCATCTATCATCTTATCAGTGGGATCCGGAGGAGATCGCCAGCCAGTGGCAATATGATGACACTCCTCTGTACACCGGAGAGAGTAGCCATGATCCATGGGCATAGACCAACTTAGGCCAAAAGCCTAAGCTTGGGGGAGTACGTATTTTTCACCGACTTTAGATTCATGTTCACACACTCATTCTAGTCGTTGGTGCTCGTACTTTTTCATTATACTGTCGATGCTAGTTTAATTTCTTTTTCTAGTTTCCTTCTTGTGTGTTTGAACAACCTTAAGAAAAACAAAAAAATTAGTTAGTTTACTTTCCATGCTTTTAGTAGTAATTAAAAGAAAACCCAAAAAGATTTCTCATTCTTCTCTTGCTTGTTGGGAGCTTTCCCATGTAAATAGTTTTATTTCTTTTCTTTCCTTTGGGGGTCGAGAGGAGAAGACCATAATGAAAATGTTAAGTGGCTCTCATATGCATGATTGTTGATTTAACCAAGAGCCCATATTACCTTGTCTTCTCCCTTGAATTGAATGCTTGCAGATTCCAGCTTAGTCCAATGCATGTGCGCTATTATTATTATCCACACTGTTCGGTCGTGCAAGTGAAAGGCAATAATGACGATATATGATGGACTGGCTGAGATGAGAGAAGCTGGTATGAACTCGACCTCTCTTGTTTTTGTAAATATGATTAGTTCATCATTCCTGATTCAGCCTATTATGAATAAACATGTTTGCAATGAAAATTAGAGATTATAGTTGCTTATGTCATGCTTAATTAGCTAGGAGCTTATAATGGTTTACCTTGCGTGCCAACATGCTATTAAAATGGTTGTGATGTGGTATGAAAGGGTGGTATCCTCCTTTGAATGAATTGAGTGACTCGACTTGGCACATGTTCACGCATCTAGTTGAAAGAAAATCAACATAGCCTTCACGATATTTATGTTCATGGTGGATTATATCGTACTCATGCTTGCACTCAGTGTTGATTAATTTTAATGCATGTTCATGGCTGTTGTTGCTCTCTCAGTTGGTCGCTTCCCAGTCTTTTGCTAGCCTTCACCTGTACTAAGCAGGAATACTGCTTGTGCATCCAAACTCCATAAACCCCAAAGTTATTCCATATGAGTCCACCATACCTTCCTATATGCGGTATTTACCCGCCGTTCCAAGTAAATTTGTATGTGCCAAACTCCAAACCTTCAAATGAAATTCTGTTTTGTATGCTCGAACAGATTATGTATCAACTAGGGTTGTCTGTATCTTCCATGCTAGGCGGGTTATTCTCAAGAGGAGTGGACTCCGCTCCTCATTCACGAGAAAATGGCTGGTAACCGGGATGCCCAGTCCCATGCTCAAATCAAACCAAAATAAACGCAAACAAAACTCCCCCAGGATTGTTGTTAGTTGGAGGCACCCGTTGTTTTGGGAAAGCCATGGATTGATGATTGTTGGTGGAGGGGGAGTATAAACTTTACCATTCTATTTGGGAACCGCCTATAATGTGTGTAGCATGGAAGATATCGAGAACTCATAGTTGTTATGTTGACATTGAAAGTATACCGCTCAAAATGTTATTCATATCTATTTCAAAATCGAGCTCTGGCACCTCTGCAAATCCCTGCTTCCCTCTACGAAGGGCCTATCTATTTACTTTTATGTTGAGTCATCACCCTCTTATTAAAAAGCACCCACTGGAGAGCACTGCTATCATTTGCATGCATTGTTATCAGTTTATATTGAGTAGGACTATGAATGGATCTCTTTTACCATGAATTACAATGTTTAGTCAGTCCTTGATCTTTAAAGGTGCTCTGCATTTATGTTTTGTAGTCTCAGAAAGGGCTAGCGAGATACCATCATGTTATATCATATTATGATTGTTTTGAGAAAGTGTTGTCATCCGAGTTTTATTATTATTGCTCGCTAGTTGATTATGCCATTGATATGAGTAAACATGAGACCTAAGTGTTATTGTGAATATGGTTAGTTCATAATATTTGCTGAAAACTTGAATGCTGGCTTTACATATTTGCAACAACAAGAGCAAAAAGAGTTTGTAAAAGTTTTTCTTTATCACTTTCAGTTTGTCAACTGAATTGCTTGAGGACGAGCAAAGGTTTAAGCTTGGGGGAGTTGATACGTCTCCGTCGTATCTACTTTTCCAAACACTTTTGCCCTTGTTTTGGACTCTAACTTGCATGATTTGAATGGAACTAACCCGGACTGACGTTGTTTTCAGCAGAACTGCCATGGTGTTATTTTTGTGCAGAAATAAAAGTTCTCGGAATGTCCTGGAAATCCATGGAGCAACTTTTCAGAATTAATAAAAAATATTGACGAAAGAATTAGCGTCAGGGGCCCACACCCTGTCCAAGAGGGTGGGGGTGCGCCCCCTCCCCTAGGGCGCGCCCCCTACCTCGTGGGCCCCCTGGACGTCCACCGACCTCAACTCCAACTCCGTATATTTGCTTTCATGGAGAAAAAATCCAAAGAGAAAGATTCATCGCGTTTTATGATACGGAGCCGCCGCCAAGCCCTAATCTCTCTCGGGAGGGCTGATCTAGAGTCCGTTCGGGGCTCCGGAGAGGTGGATTTGTCGTTGTCGTCATCATCAACCATCCTCCATCACCAATTTCATGAGGCTCACCGCCGTGCATGAGTAATTCCATCATAGGCTTGCTGGACGGTGATGGGTTGGATGAGATTTACCATGTAATCAAGTTAGTTTTGTTAGGGTTTGATTCCTAGTATCCACTATGTTCTGAGATTGATGTTGCTATGACTTTGCTATGCTTAATGCTTGTCACTAGGGCACAAGTGCCATGATTTCAGATCTGAACCCATTATGTTTTCATGAATATATGTGAGTTCTTGATCCTATCGTGCAAGTCTATAGTCACCTATTATGTGTTATGATCTGACAATCCCGAAGTGACAATAATTGGGATACTTCTCGGTGATGACCGTAGTTTGAGGAGTTCATGTATTCACTATGTGTTAATGCTTTGGTCCGGTACTCTATTAAAAGGAAGCCTTAATATCCCTTAGTTTCCACTAGGACCCCGCTGCCATGGGAGGGTAGGACAAAAGATGGCATGCAAGTTCTTTTCCATAAGCACGTATGACTATATTCGGAATATATGCCTACATTACATTGATGAACTGGAGCTAGTTCTGTGTCAGCCTATGTTATAACTATTACATGAGGAATCGCATCCGACATAATTATCCATCATTGATCCAATGCCTACGAGCTTTTCACATATAGTGCTTTGCTTATTTACTTTACCATTGCTATTGTTACAACTACTACAAAACTGCTATTGTTACTTTGCCACCGTTACCATTACTATCATATTACTTTGCTACTAAATACTTTGCTGCAGATACTAAGTTATCCAGGTGTGGTTGAATTGACAACTCAACTGCTAATACTTAAGAATATTCTTTGGCTCCCCTTGTGTCGAATCGATAAATTTGGGTTGAATACTCTACCCTCGAAAACTGTTGCGATCCCCTATACTTGTGGTTTATCAGAGCGTTGTAGTTGGGGGGTTTGGATGAACAGTGAGCATTGCTGGGGGGGTGGATGAATAGTTCCCAGTGGGGGTGGATGAATAGGACCCCGTGGTTGCCTCTAGATGAACAGGGCCCCGATTGATCGAGCCGGTTGGGGCTGGATGAACAGGACCCTGTGGAGGGTTGGTGAACAGAACGACCCCATGGAGGGCTGGTTGAACAGTAGCCGGTGGAGGGCTAGATGAGCAGTAGCCCGTGAAAAGTGCTGGTTGAACAGTAGGCCAGTGGAGTAGCGCGCGGTGGATGCTCGATGAACAGTAGCCCATGGAGGCTGGAGGAGGTTGACGGTGGAGATGAACAGTATCTCGTGGAGTCCCGTTTTGCAGTACGCCACACCCCCCTCGATGAACAGGACCCCTATTTCGACTGTAGCGCTCCAACACAAGTCCCTTTCCTCCGTTTTGCGGTATGCCACACCCCTCCCGATCAACAGGACCCCGTGAGGGAGTCCAGGATTAAGGGGTCTTCGGCCGTCCGTACTATCGATATGGGCCAGACTGATGGACTATGAAGATACAAGACCGAAGACTTCGTCCCGTGTCGAGATGGGACTCTCCTTTGCGTGGATGGCAAGCTTTATGATACGGATATGTAGATTCATTTCTCTGTAACCGACTTTGTGTAACCCTAGCCCCCCTCCGGTTTCTATATAAACCGGAGGGTTTAGTCCGTAGAGGCAACGACAATCATAATCATATAGGCTAGACTTCTAGGGTTTAGCCGTTACGATCTCGTGGTAGATCAACTCTTGTAAGACTCATATTCATCAAGATCAATCAAGCAGGAAGTAGGGTATTACCTCCGTAGAGAGGGCCCGAACCTAGGTAAACATTGTATCCCCCGTCTCCTGTTACCATCAACCTCAGACACACAGTTCAGGACCCCCTACCCGAGATCCGCCTGTTTTGACACCAACATTGGTGCTTTCATTGAGAGTTCCACTGTGACGTCGAAGACATGATTGATGGCTCACCTTATCATCAAGGACAATATCACCTCCGGAGGAGCCCTGGCCTCAGGCCAAACCCTCCGGCTAGGCGTCTTTACCCTGGCCGCCCGTTCGGCCATTGGGCCAACGATGACTTCTCGGGTCATCGAAAATCGCCTTTGTGTTGACTCCGAATACTCCAAACAAATGGATCTGACGGAGTTGTCATCCTTAAACGAACTCTTGGATCGCATCGCTGCCTTGGGGGTTGCTACAAACTACGATCGGATTGGGCTTAAACCCGATCAGAGAGAAACTAAATCTACGCCGATCACCCATCAGATAGCGGTAGTGGAGGAGCAGCACATCAATCCTCCCTCTGTATCGAGGACGAGATATGTTAGGATTTCTGAGCTCCAATAGCCAGATACCCGTCCACGGAAGGATGTTACCCTTCCTCCGAACTTAGAGTCGGACTATGGACCCAGAAAATTAATTGATATTCCGGAGCCCGAACTGTTAGGTTCGGAACATTCTCAAACTCCAGATCCCAAATTGGGTAAGGGTTCGGATTCAAATCCACCCACCCACCCAGATATACATGATCTCATGAGCATACGACAATAGTCCGAGGAAACAGTCCATCACTTTTGGGCCAGATTCCTCCTTGTTAAAAACAAGATTAAATTGTCGCGACGAAGATGCGATCTCCGCATTCTGTGACAATTGCACGGACAAAGGAATCATCAATGCCATCAACCGCCGTCACATATTACACTTTGTTAACTTGGCAACCATAGTACAGAAGTACTATGCAATGGAAAGCGCCTCGAGAACTCAGGCAGCTCCATGGGTGCCACCAATTTCCACTCAGTCCCCTATCCGGGTGAAAAGGACGCACCCTCGCAGGTCGCCCGATCCAACAATAAAGAAATTGAATCCCATTACGGGGCGTGGAACCGTTCTAGAGGGATGGCTCGACAGGCCTAGCAAAATACACACAACACCAGACACCATACCAACCCATAACCTTAGAGCATGTTGGATACTCCAGCAAGTGGACAAAAGCGACAAAGATCTCCTCATCAAAAATGCCGCAAAGCAACCACCCATGGAAAACGACGACCTCATAGTATTGACGGTCTTTGAGACCTTCGCCTCCAACAATAGGCATAAAAGAGCACTCCGCAGCGTCGCCGAAGTCTGCCAAGTCACAGCAACAAACCCTTGGAACGACACGGCCATAACTTTCAACGCCGATGACGAACCAAAATTCAGGACGGCCCGGTCACCAGCTGCCTTGGTCCTTAGTCCAATTGTGGACGGCTTTCCGCTTACCAAGGTGCTCATGGACGGCGGCAGCGGACTAAACCTCATCTACGAGGAAACTCTCAACAAAATGGAAATAGATAGGAACCGCATTGAGCAAAGTTGCACGACTTTCCGAGGAATCATTCCTAGTTGGGAGGCGCGGTGCGCGGGAAAAATCACACTAGATGTGCTATCGGCACGCCGAAGAATTACCGGTCCGAAGAAATAACCGTTCAAGTGGCCCTTTCAACAGCGGATATCACACCTTACTAGGGCGAGATGCATTTACACGCTTCCAAGATATACCCCATTACGAGTACATGAAGCTCAAAATGCCCGGGCCCAATGGTATTATCACTCTCGCTAGTGATCCATACATAGCACTCCGCGCCGAAAACAAAACCGCAGCTCTGGCCCTCGAGGCATTGTCTGAAGCCCTCGCGGCCGAAGAATTAACTACATTACGCTCCACGGTGGATAGAGACGACGTAATCCTAGACAAGCGACCCAAATCCACCTCCTTTAAACCAGCAGACAAAATAGTCAAATTTCAGGTCCACCCTACGGACCCCAACAAAACAGCATCCATCGGAGCACAGCTGGACCCAGCGGTTGATGCCGCACTACGAGCGCTTCTACGCGAAAACTAGGACATATTCGCCTGGCACCCTTCTGACATGCCAGGAATCCCATGCAGGCTGGCCGAACACAGCCTCAATATATTGAAGGGATACAAGCCGGTCAAGTAAACACTACGGCGCTTTTCAGAACCCAAACAACAAGCTATGGGGGAGGAGCTGGCCAAGTTACTCGAGGCCGGATTCATTAGAGAAATAAAACACCCGGACTGGTTAGCAAACCTAGTGATGGTACCAAAGAAGGATAAATCATGGCGCCTATGTGTCGACTTCAAAGACCTCAATAAGGCTTGCCCTAATGATCCCTTCCCCTTCCCTCACATCGATCAGATTATCGATGCTGCCACAGGACACGACTCACTGTGTTTCCTCGACGCATACTCCGTATACCATCAAATCAACATGGAGGAGTCCGATCAAGCCGCAATGGAATTTATTACCCCATACAGGACTTTCTACTTCAACACCATGCCTTTTGGGTTTAAAAACGCCGGTGCCACCTATCAACGCATGATTCAAACATGCCAGGAGAAACAAATCAACAAGACAGTTGAAGCATATGTCGACGATGTAGTCATCAAAACTAGGCACGTTGATTCACTCATAGATGATCTACATCTCACATTCGACAACCTCTATACATATGACATTAAGCTCAATCCAGAAAAGTGTGTTTTCGGCGTTCCTGCTGGAAAACTGCCGGGCTTCATCGTTTCCAATAGAGGAATAGAAGCAAACCCAGCCAAAATTAGAGCTTTGTCACAGTTGGATACGCCAACAAACCTCAAACAAGTCCAAAAACTAGCTGGATGAGTGGCAGCTTTAAGCCGCTTTATCTCCAGATTAGGAGAAAAAGCATTGCCACTTTATCACCTTCTTCGACGAACCAAACACTTCGAGTGGACGGATGCGGCAACGGCCAGTCTGGAAAAAGTTTCTCCTAGCGAGCAACCCAATCCTGGCCACGCCAAATGTCAGCGAACCCATGCTATTATACATATCGGCAATGCACCAAGTCGGGAGTGCAGTGCTCGTTGTCGAATGAGAGGAGGACGGACACAGATTGCCACTTCAAAAGCCAGTATACTATGTATCTACTGTCCTCACACCATGCAAATCCCAGTACCCTCATTATCAAAAAATAGCATACACGATCTTCATGGAATCCAGAGAGCTACGACACTACTTTCAAGAGTGTTCAATCATGGTGGCATCCGAAGTACCACTCAATGACATAATAAACAACCGCGATGCCACGGGCCGGATCGCCAAGTGAGCCATCGAGCTCCTCCCATTCGACATAATATACAGATCGCGCCGAGCCATGAATTCCCAAGTACTAGCCGACTTCATCTCTAAATGGATAGAGGCCGAACTCCCTAAAGAGTACGACACATATTCCAACTGGGTCATGCACTTTGACGGTTCCAAAATGCTGGTGGGCCTAGGAGCGGGCGTTGTCCTAACATCCCCCACTAGAGATATAGTTCAGTACATACTCCAGATATTATACACAGACTCCAACAATGCAGCCGAATACGAGGCTTTACTGCATGGTCTTTAGATGGTTGTCTCCATGGGCATTAAAGGCCTGGATGTGCACGGGGATTCAAACCTCGCAATATCCCAAATAAATGGAGATTTTGATGCCAAAGATCCAAAAATGGCAGCTTACCATAATTCCGTTCTTAAAATGTCGGCTCGGTTCGAGGGGCTCGAGTTTCATCATGTGGCTCGAGAAAGTAACCAAGCGGCAGATGTCCTTGCCCGCATGGGCGCTAAGCGCGACCCCGTCCCACCTAACATCTTTCTGGAAAGGCTCATTAAGCCATCTGTGGTGTGGCAAGGGGAGAACAGCAACACCAGTCCGGATCTGTCTATAACCCTAGATGCCAAACACACCGATATCATCGGGGGCTCAGCCACCGAAATAACACCATCGGCCCATCTTACCATGGCAGTCATTGCCCCATGGACCGAACCCTTCTTGGCCTACCTTAATAGGCAAGAACTCCCAGAGGACAAGAATGAGGTGCGCTGCATTGTCTGGTGCTCGAAAGCCTACAAAGTCCACGAAGGAGAACTCTACAAGAAAAGCGCTACCGGAGTACTTCAAAGATGTATCTTCGAGGAAGAGGGGCAACAACTTTTGGCTAAAATTCATGCCGGCCTCAGTGGTCACCACACCACAGCTCGGGCCCTTGTAAGCAAGGCCTTATGTACAGGTTTCTATTGGCTGACGGCCTGAGCAGATGCACATGACTTGGTCCAACATTGCGTTGGATGCCAACTTTTCTCCAACCAAAGCCATATGCCACACACCGCGCTACAAACAATCCCCATCACTTGGCCTTTTGCTTTTCTGGGGGCTTGATATGGTCGGACCCCTTAAAGGGGGAAGCCATAAGAAAAAATATTTGTTAGTCATGGTGGATAAATTCACTAAATGGATAGAGGCCAAACTAGTTAAAACGGCCGAATCCAGACCGGTGATAGACTTCATATCCGACTTCATGCACCGTTATGGTGTTCCACACAGCATCATCATTGATAACGGCTGTAACTTCACCGCCGATGAGGTGAAAGCTTGGTGTGCCAATCTGGGCATTAAGCTCGATTACGCCTCTGTCTATCATCTACAAACAAATGGTCAAGTCAAACGGGCCAATGGTCTTATTATGAGCGGCATTAAGCCCAGACTTGTGCGGTCTTTGAAAGAATCAGTCAATCACTAGGTTGAGGAGCTTGACTCCGTACTCTGGGGGCTGCAAACCACGCCCAATCGCACTACCGGATACACACCCTTCTTCATGGTGTACGGCGCAGAGGCTATGTTACCCTGCGACATCATTCATGATTCACCTCGAGTGCGCATGTATGAAGAGAGAGAGGCCGAGCTTGATCGGCAGGACAGCTTAGATGCCCTGGAGGAGGAGTGCGATGTCGCAAAAGCCCATTCCGCATTTTATCAACAACATGCACGAAGATATCAAAGCATAGAAGTGCGGGCCAAGACTTATAATGTTGGCGAACTCGTTCTACGCTTACCGGAGAAGAAAAAGGACAAACTCAAGCCCAAGTGGGAGGGTCCCTTCATCATTGATGAAGTTCTCACTGGAGGAGTGTACCGCCTGCGTGATGCATCAGACAATCGCTTAGAGCCGAACCCATGGAATGCGGCCAGACTCCGAAGATTCTACGCCTAGCATCAAACTCTGTGTTCGTCTCCTTCCCCCTTCTTTCCATTATTTTTCCTCTCTTTTCACCTTTCCTTCTTTTTTCTTTCGCCTTAAAGCTTTTCTATGGCTCAACCATGCACTGGAGACATACACATCATCAAATATGTACGTCCATTATACCTGGGGGCTTCTTATACAGAAGCTTATTATTATTATTTTCCGAGCATTAAAGCCCACCACATACGTATCTTTTCCTTGTATGTACCTTTTCTTCGCCATTATATGCATCGATATGACTTAAGTTTTGGCCAAGCTGGGTTGCCTGGCTCCTGTGCTTATGCCCTACGTTCTCGTTAGTTCGGCTAGGGCATAAAGGGAGCACCTCTGCGATTGTTACTACCGGGTCATCCGGACGTGTACCTCAGACTGGGTGAAGCCGAAAGCTAGTGTTCTTAAGGAAATATTCGGTCGGTGAACTAAAGATGTTTTTTTACTGATTACACTATGAACCCCCAGATGTTACATATACTACAGTTTTTTAATCACAGTTCGGACATGCAAGATAAAGCATGCTCACTCAGGGAAAGGAACCCTTAATGGAACTATTCTCTCTGGAAGATATTTCTTACTATCACAATGTAATATAACATAACTAGCCGGATACTTGTATGTTCAAGCAACTATGACCCCTACGCTTGGTTTCCACGCATACCCCGGTTTATATTACCGAGCGGGTTTTCGGAAACACTCCGCACCTTCTATGTCGTCCGCCATGATGCGAAAAGGTCCGCCGTGACAAATGTTTTACAATCCGACTAGGGACAAATTCATCCATTGAAGTACATAGTCACTTGGACTCAAAAACTTCCTCTTTTATGCCGTCCAACAGGTCATCTAGCTTACAATCCTGTTGAGAATATTCTGCGGCTAATTTTACTTGGTCATATACTAGACTAACGGGAATTTCCTTCCCATCTGACGCTAAAGGCTCAACCCGGGCCTTATGATTTGGATCAAGCTTGGTATACCGTGTTTTCACCATGGCCCAGGCCTCCCGCACACCTTCTCGACAAGCAGATATCTTCCATAATCGTAAGCGTCGACGCACTCCCTTCAATAGCTGTACAAGCTCCTCCATACTTCCTGGAGGGGAGGCAGATGGCCATAAGGCCTTGGCAACGCCCTGCATCGCCTGCCGAGTTCGCTCGTGTAGCTGCGATAGCTCTTGTAGCAGATCGTCTGAGGATCCGGACATCTCCTCTTCGGAACGACCAGTTAGCATACCTACAGACATAACTCTGTTAGTTCCTTTCCTTGCCGACTTACACGGCGGTTAGTTTGAGCACATACTAAAAATGCTACGTTAGAGCCTCTTATTTTCCTTCATGGAGTCAGCCAGCTGGGGCTGAACATCTGTCTTCTTCGCCCAGCTGGGTATTGGCATCCTGGAGTTTGTTTTTCTCCTGCCTGACCTATGTAAATACATGCTCGCCAGTGGCTAGTTGCCTTTGAGCTCCTTGTTCACCCTCTTGTGTGATTTCTGGATTCCCTCCCGGATTATCTCAGGATCCTACCATCAGATATGGAAATGATGTTAGCATTACTGGTATATATAATTCTGTTTTTTCTCAATTGAGGAACACATACCAGGTGATGCCTTTTTGGATTCTTCCAGTTCGACCGTAGAAGCCGCTAGCTGGGCCCGACACTTTTCCAGCTCTTGATACAACAGGTTGTTCTTCTCTGTGAGCACCTGGTCATACAATGATCCTTAAATCAGTTGTACCAACTGTTTCAAGTCTCAGGGCTACTGTATATATAAATATCAGACTTGTACAAATATGTACTTACCCGTATATCTTTCAAATATTGGTCGGTGGCTTTGGTAAGCCCACCTTGAGCAGCTCGGATGTATGCATCAGCCGAGCTGAAGGCGTTGAAAGCCTCTTCTGAAAAGCCGGGGTCTCTAAGAGTGGCCCGCCGGCGCCGATGATTCATGGCACTTTCCACTTCAGAGTTAGTAACAGATACCTTATCTGAACCCGCTGCGGAAGGGCAGTCCAGCATTGCTCCCGCACCATCCTCTGTCCTGGGAGCTGGATCTGGAATCTGGCTGGCGGAGGCATGACCAGTAGGGTCCCCGGACATAGTCCGACGAATGTGCTTCCTAAAAAGACATAACGGATAATGTCACACTTTAATGCGACAGGCAAGGAGTGTATTTAAATACCCATACCTCTTTGATGAAGGCTCGGCTGTATTTCTATTTGCCTTCCTCTTTGAAGGCCCGCCTGACATAGGCGCCGCTCTCTTAAGAAGCGCCTCGGGTGCAACATGGCTTGCCGAGCGCCTTTCCTTTAGAACATGAGATAGTGCAGTGGGTGAGGTGTAATGAGGAAGTGCTTTTTGAAGAGATGTCTCCTAGTTACTTACATGTGAGGCAGGGAGAAGACCGGGATAGTCAGCAATGATGGCTACTTCTGTGCCGTCGTGGCTCTCCTGATGAAATACCCCGTCCTCGAGTTCCACGAATATATTTGTCTCCTCTTTGAATCCGGGGTCGAGGTCCCAGTTGTGGTCCTCTATCTATGGAGCGGGGCTTTTGAGCTCCTTGGTGATCTACCGCCATTCCTGTTACAAATGGACGGATTAGTGTCTATGAAAAGCAACTCAGGGAGGAGAATGAGAAGAGTAGTAGGGTTCGAACTCACCCAACTAGGTGGATTGCACATGGAAAATCCATCTCGGCGCATTATACGCATGAACTCCTCTTTCTCCCCTTTGTAAAGTTCGGCCAGTATTTTGGCCAAAGCGGCAGGGGTATCCAGACCCTTCCAACCACATCGGGTAGCATCATCTTTCCCATTGTAGTGCCACATGGGATTCCTTTTGTATTGAAGTGGTTGAACCCCGCGCACTATGGAAGTCGTCATTACCTCGACCATTGACAATCCGGATTGAGCGAGCGTCTTTATCTTGCTTGTCAATTGATAGACTTCCGCACTATCTTCCTCCTTGAAGCTTCGAGGGCGCCAACTGCAGCGTTTCTTCAATGGAATACTTGCAAATTCAGGGAGACCCATTCGGACTGGGTTGGGAAGAGCGGAGTCCTTGATATAAAACCATTCGTAAGGCCACTCTTCAGATGCCTTCTTCGGTGTGCCGGACAGGTATCCGGTCCCGGCGATACGCCATACTTCGGCTCCGCCCACTTCAAATATTGACCCCCCTTGACTACGAGGGACAAGGCAGAATAGCTTCCTCCATAATTCAAAATGGGCCTCACAACCCAGGAATAACTCGCAAAGAGCAACATAACGTGCAATGTGCAGGATGGAGGCGGGAGTGAAATTGTGCAGCTAGAGGCCATAGTACTCCAGAAGCCCTCGGAAGAATGGATGGATTGGAAATCCGATGCCTCTCAATAAGTAGGGAACAAAGCACACCCGTTCCCCCCTGGATGGATTGGGGCGACTTTCCACCTGAGTCCCGTTGTGGAGAGAAATCAATCCCGCTCGAATAGGGACTAGATCCGCGGGGGGAAGAAATCTCTGTGTTTGCAGCTCCACTAGCTGGCTGTGCGATATGGAACACTTCTCCCAATCGCCCTTTCTGGGGCCATGGGGGTGGGAGGAAGAGTTGGGATCGCTAGCCATGTTGGATGGTCTCTCCTAGCAAGCCCTGAGGATTCCTCGCTTGGTATGAAATGGATTTGAAAAACCTGATGTCTTTAATAGACATCTTTCTTACGCGGTCAGGGTGGTATGTGTAAAAATACCCCAACCTCTCATATTCGCTCGACACATGGAAGCTGAAGTCGTGAAGGTACGGAAGCCGAGGAGCGTGACATTAAATGGAAAGCCGAGGAGCTCGACACATCATCATTGGAAGACTGGTTCGGGGGCTACTGAGGGAATCCTGGATTAAGGGGTCTTCGGCCGTCCGGACTATCGATATGGGCCGGACTGATGGACTATGAAGATACAAGACCGAAGACTTCGTCCTGTGTCCGGATGGGACTCTCCTTTGCGTGGATGGCAAGCTTTATGATACAGATATGTAGATTCCTTTCTCTGTAACCAACTTTTTGTAACCCTAGCCCCCCTCTGGTGTCTATATAAACCGGAGGGTTTAGTCCGTAGAGGCAACGACACTCATAATCATATAAGCTAGACTTCTAGGGTTTAGCCATTACGATCTCATGGTAGATCAACTCTTCTAATACTCATATTCATCAAGATCAATCAAGCAGGAAGTAGGGTATTACCTCCATAGAGAGGGCTCGAACCTAGGTAAACATCGTGTCCCCCGTCTCCTGTTACCATCAACCTCAGACACACAGTTTGGGACCCCCTACTCGAGATCCGCCGGTTTTGACACCGACACCCCGTTTCGACCGTAGGAGGTCCAACACAAGTCTGTTTCCTCCGTTTTGCATTACGCCAGACCCCTCTCGATGAACATGGTCCTGTTTCGAACATGGCCGTTCAAACACAAGGCCGTTTCCTCCGTTGTGCGGTACGCCAGGCCTCGTTTCCATCGGCTGTTCTGTCCAAGCCCTCCCAATGAACACGATGACGCATTCCGTTCCGACCCAGCAGGTTGGCTCCCCATGAACACGACAATGATGTTGTTTCTTTGTTCCGACCTAGCCATGTACACGAGCCCTAGCCGTACGTATGCGCGAGTAGGCGTTTGAGACCCCGCCCGTATGTACGTACATGACCATATTTTCTTTCTTGCACACTGGCTGTTGTACGTACGTGTACATGCTATGTGCACGCCTCTACTACGACACGTGCGCGCCTCTACATCGACCAGTATGTACGTACACGTTCACGACCAGAATGACAATGCTACGTATGCTTCGACCAGGTGGGTCCCGACTGTCACGCACTTCCTTGCATGCAAAGATGTAGCTGGTGGGTCCCAATAGTCAGGGGGTGAATCGTTTTTTTTACCCGGACACACCTCCTTGCGTGCGAAGATGTAGCTGGTGGGTCCAAGCAGTCAGGGGGGAAACTTTTTTTTTCACGAAATACGGTGGCCCGTCCGATGGGTCCCCGCTGTCAGGTGGAGGAATAATTATTTTGCGCATAATAAGGAGGCACTTCCTTGCTGCCGTCGTGGACCCAACAGTACTCTTCTGATGGAAGTCGCTTCTTGATCACGTAGACCACGCTGCGCCGAGAGCACCAGGGCGGTGGACGACAGTGAGGCCTAGGAAGGGGACGACACGGAGCCAGGGAAGACGCGACAGCGGAAGCCCGCGCGAAGAGGAGTACGAGGGTTCACTGGTTCGGCTATAGTGTGCGGCTGCCGTCGCTGCAGGGCCTGGCTAGCGGGTGGAATAGTAGGGGGCGGTGAGGCCTCCACGGCAGCACGGCCGGCCACGGGAGGCAGGAGCATGCGACACGGCCGGCGCTGCTTTGGGCGGCTGGAGCACAAAGACCAGAGGTTGAAGAAGCACTACTGCCGTTGGATGGACATCGTATGGTCACTGGAGCTAGAATCGTTCATATTGACTAAGTTGACAAAGCCTCCCGTCCCCATCAACTTAGTAGGCCCACAAGTCAGCCTCCCACCAAGGTGGGTCCCAGCTAGCAGGGGGAGTATTCATTTTTTTTGTGCGTAATAAGGAGGCACTTCCGGTGGATCTGAGCTGACAGCGGGGGGAACGTTTTTTCGCAAAATATAGAGGCCCTTCCGGTGGGTCCCAACTATCAGGTGGAGGAATCATTATTTTGCGCATAATAAGGAGGCATTTCCATATGTGGGCCCCTACTGTCAGCCTCTTCTGATGGCTATTGTTTGTTGACGATGTTGACCTTGCTGTGCCGAGAGCACAAACGCAGTGGACGAGGGTGAGGCCCAGGAAGGGAACCACCCGGAGCCGGCGAAGCCACCACAGCGGATGCCCATGCTGAGGGGAGTACGAGCGATGACTGGTCGGCTACGAGGTGAGGCTGACATCGCCAGAAAATAACAGGATGTGTGGGTGGTTAGAGGGATGGCCTGGCGGCAGCACAACCAGCCACGGGAGGGGGGAGTAGGCAGTCCCGCCGGCGCTGGTTTGGGCGGCTGGAGCAAGAAGATCAGAGATTGAAGAAGCACGACGTCCGTTGGATGGACATCCAACAATCACTGTTGTGTGTTGACTAAGTTGACAAAGCCTTGCATACGCGTCAAAAAAAAAATTAGGACTGCGTCATCGTCAACCTAGTAGGCCCAGAAGTCAGCCTCCAAATCTGTGGAAAACAACATACATCCCATTAGCCATTATTTTCAATAATTTACAGCCCATTTGCTAATTTTTAAGGATATTTGAAGCCCATATTCTTTTTATTAGCATTACATATCATATATTCTGGACACTGCTAAAAAATTCAAGGAAATTTTGCATATTTTGGTGGGGTCTGAACTATTTTAATCACGAAATTTCAAGTCATGTTAAAAATAATTTTCAAAAAATTATATAAAAATAAAATTCAAAAAACAATTCTCCGCAAAAAAATGAATGAAATTTAGAAGCTTAACTAGCAAGATGCCCGTTCGTTGCACGCAACATGAAGATGCATTTGTATGAGTAGTTTATCTTGTTGGAGAAAAGATGATATTTTAATGTAATTGCCAGTTGGCTTTGGTTTTTATAAGAATAGAGAGTAGAGAAATCCTAAAAATGATATTTTAATGCAATTGCCGGTTGTCTTTGGTATAAAAATTTACAGCCCATTTCTTACAACTTATAGCCCATTTTCTGGGGAATCCCTTTTCTTACTACTTACATCGCTCCCCGTCTTGAAAGATTTGCAGCCCAACAGGGCTGAGAAAAGCAAGTAGGCCTCGGTTTTGGTATTCTCCAAAAAAAAGAACTGGGCTAGCCATTTTCGGAAAGAAAAAATATATCAACTGGGCTCGTCATGTGCTTAATAAAAGCGTAAGCGTGGGCTAGACGTGCCACAGCCCCCGCACAACGCTCAGTTGAGCTCCGTCTCTGAAACTAAAAAAACAACTGGGCAAGCTGCTAGGTCCCTGGTGTTATCCGCTCGTTGTTTAATTTTCTTGTTTATTGACTACATTGACAATGGTGTGGGACCTAGTTGTCAAACAATTAGGAGGATGTATTTTTTGGCTTGTAATAACGAGGCACCTGCTTGCAAAATGCAATGACCCTGGTGGGTCCCTAATGTCAGCCTCTCCATGTACAGTCATCTCCTGATTCCTCTTGGTTTTTGACCATGTTGACAACACCAGATGGTGGCGGGCACAGCAAGCGAACCAAGGTGGAGAACGACGGCGAGGCCTCGGACGGGAATAAACAACGGCCATGGAAGATGCGACAATGTAGTGGCAGGTGGAGGGGAGTACGAAGGCAACAACATGCAACTGAAGCATACAAATGGTACAAAAAGCCCAAGGATTAATTGTTCATCAAATTTTTAGACAAAACCCAGATTGAACATGGCAGTAACATCTAACCCAACCACTCTTTTTTGTAGTCACAAACAAATGGATCGGTCTGATCCATAAAATCAACATCATGTGCAAAAAAATTTATTTCAGGATGACTACAACTTGTTCTAAATAGAAGCCGAGCACGTTTAGAAGCCCATTTGTCCACCTAAAACTTCTTTTTTTGTTGTTCAACATGTCCGTCCATGAGAAGTCTCTTGTGGTAAAAATTAAGCCTCATGGACAATAGTAACCTCGCATTCAATAGGAAGAATGTGACAAAGCTTCTGTTTGCCTGGTTGGATGCATATCCTTCCATCGTTATTGTCCTCAAACGAATGTCATGAGAACTGAGAAAATCCTGGTGCTTATTACGCCACCGATTGGTTATATGTTTTTCTCCATGTGGTTCTGAAGATTGAAAATAGTTAAGGTCTGAAAAAAGAGTATGTCGAAAGAACGACATCTGAACAGTTAATTCTAGTACAATATATACGGGCTTTCAATGTGCATGAAATCATCACCTCTGTATATAAATTCTCTAGAGATCGAAAGCATCGCAGCAAGCCAATAATTATGTTCAGATTAAAACTAAACATTCTGATATATATGATCTTGACAGAATCCAGCAGCATTGATAGGCTATCAATGGACGAACTCTTCATTGAGCATATAACATAATATTAGTACCCAAAGTGTACTCCAAGATGATATAAAACTTATGCGCACAAATGAAAAATGCAGCTTATGATATACAAATGTGTAGATGATAATATACGATACCTGAAAAAGAGGAGCCAAACACCAACTCCTTGTGATTTAAATGGGTCATGAAGTACACCCAAGGTCTCCAATTTGGGCGCAGAGACGACAGTTATTTGTGAAGGTCTATAACAATTATCAAAGAGCAACCTTTGAAGTGAAGGGGCATCTTCAATGATGAGCTGCCACCCTTCAAAACAAATTCCAATGCTTTTAAGGTGAGGCGACTTTATTTGGAGACAACTGATACGGATTTCTATTCCCAAAACAACCAGCAAGCGCTCCAGGGCAGGGCAACTGGAGTGGATGATGTTGTGCAGTGAGGCTTCCGACAGATAAACCACCACAAGCAATAGTTTTTTTTAGCAGTGGGAGTCGAAGCATTTGTACCAGATCATTTGGTAGATGGCACCGGGCGAAGGTGGCGGTTTGGAGAGAGGAGGAAAACCGCGAGATGGACAACGGTGGTGTGGGCACAAATTCTTGGTGTGTTCGTGGTATGAAACTTTTGGGGTAATGGTACAACTCAAACTGTTGGAGTTTTCCGAATTTAGGGGATGTCAGCCAAGCGTCCATCATGCCGGGTATGGACAGCAGGTAGCGTGTCGAGATGCAGAGGCGTTGAACGGGGCCCTGCTGGTGAGAAGAGACGATGGCTCTGAGGAGATAGAATTCAGGAAGGACAGATATCTGACGAAGTCGAGATTGAGGGGCGTGGTGCGCCATAGCGGGCGCCACCGAGTTGAGAGGACTTGTGTGCGGTAGCAATCCTTGGTGGGGAGAAGCGAGATGATCTCCTCAAGGATGACGTCCGGGAGATCGCTGATGCGGTCCACCGGAGATTCTACCGGTTCCTCAGATCCGGGTGGGGGGGGGGGGGCTCGCCACTTCTCCCCGTGCTACCGGGTGTGGGATCTACAACCGGCGTCGCCGCTGGCAGGAGACTCATCTTCTTGGCGCTGGGGCCAGCTGTTGGGGAACGTAGTAATTTCAAAAAAAATTCCTACGTACATGCAAAGATCATGGTGATGGCATAGCAACGAGAGGGGAGAGTGTCCGTCCACATACCCTCGTAGACCGTAAGCGGAAGCGTTATGACAACGCGGTTGATGTAGTCGTACGTCTTCACGATCCGACCGATCCAAGCACCGAATGTACGGCACCTCCGAGTTCAGCACACATTCGGCTCGATGACGATCCCCGGGCTCCGATCCAGCAAAGCTTCGGGGATGAGTTCCGTCAGCACGACGGCGTGGTGGCGATGATGATGCTCTACCGGCGCAGGGCTTCGCCTAAACTCCGCGACGATATGACCGAGGTGGAATATGGTGGAGGGGGGCACCGCACACGACTAAGGAACGATCCATAGATCAACTTGTGTGTTATGGGGTGCCCCCCTGCCCCCGTATATAAAGGAGGGAGGGGGAGGTGCGGCCGGCCCCCTTGGGGTGCGCCTAGAGGAGTCCTACTCCCACCGTGAGTAGGACTCCCCCCTCTTGCCTTGGTGGAGAAGGAAAGGGGGGAGGGGAAAGAGGAGAGGGGGGCGCCGCCCCCCCCCCCCTTCCTTGTACTATTCGGACTAGGGGGGGAGGGGGCGCGCGGCCTGCCCTGGCCGGCCCTCCTCTTCTCCCTCATGGCCCACTAAGGCGCATTAACCCCCAGGAGGGTTCCGGTAACCCCCCGGTGTTCCGGTAAAATCCCGATTTCACCTGGAACCTTTCCGATGTCCAAACATAGGCTTCCAATATATCAATCTTTATGTCTCGACCATTTCGAGACTCCTCGTCATGTCCGTGATCACAGCTGGCACTCCGAACAAACTTCCGTACATCAAAACTTATAAACTCATAATAAAACTGTCATCATAACATTAAGCGTGCAGACCCTACGGGTTCGAGAACTATGTAGACATGACCTAGAACCATTCTCGGTCAATAACCAATAGCGGGACCTGGATGCCCATATTGGTTCCTACATATTCTACGAAGATCTTCATCGGTCAAACCGCATAACAACATACGTTGTTCCCTTTGTCATTGGTATGTTACTTGCCCGAGATTTGATCGTCGGTATCCAATACCTAGTTCAATCTCGTTACCGGCAAGTCTCTTTACTCGTTCCGTAATGCATCATCCCGTAACCAACTTATTTGGTCACATTGCTTGCAAGGCTTATAATGACGTGCATTACCGAGAGGGCCCAGAGATACCTCTCCGACAATCGGAGTGACAAAACCTAATCTCGAAATACGCCAACTCAACATGTACCTTCGGAGACACCTGTAGTACTCCTTTATAATCACCCAGTTACGTTGTGACGTTTGGTAGTACCCAAAGTGTTCCTCCGGTAAACGGGAGTTGCATATTTCTCATAGTTACAGGAACATGTATAAGTCATGAAGAAAGCAATAATAGTATACTAAACGATCAAGTGCTAGGCTAACGGAATGGGTCATGTCAATCACATCATTCTTCTAATGATGTGATCCCATTAATCAAATGACAACACATGTCTATGGTTAGGAAACATAACCATCTTTGATTAATGAGCTAGTCAAGTAGAGGCATACTAGTGACTATATGTTTGTCTATGTATTCACACATGTATCATGTTTCCGGTTAATACAATTCTAGCATGAATAATAAACATTTATCATGATATGAGGAAATAAATAATAACTTTATTATTGCCTCTAGGGCATATTTCCTTCAGTCTCCCACTTGCACTGGAGTCAATAATCTAGATTACATAGTAATGATTGTAACACCCATGGAGTCTTGGTGTTGATCATGTTTTGCTCGTGAGAGAGGCTTAGTCAACGGGTCTGCAACATTCAGATCCGTATGTATTTTGCAAATCTCCATGTCTCCCACTTGGACTTGGTCCCGAATGGAATTGAAGCGTCTCTTGATGTGCTTGGTCCTCTTGTGAAATCTGGATTCCTTTGCCAAAGCAATTGCACCAGTATTGTCATAGAAGATCTTCATTGGTCCCGATGCACTAGGTATGACACCTAGATCGGTATTGAACTCCTTCATCCAGACTCCTTCATTTGCTGCTTCAGAAGCAGCTATGTACTCTGCTTCACATGTAGATCCCGCCACGACACTTTGTTTAGAACTGCACCAACTTACAGCTCCACCGTTTAATAAAAACACGTATCTGGTTTGCGATTTAGAATCGTCCGGATCAGTGTCAAAGCTTGCATCAACGTAACCATTTACGACTAGCTCTTTGTCACCTCCATATACGAGAAACATATCCTTAGTCCTTTTCAGGTATTTCAGGATGTTCTTGACCGCAGTCCAGTGATCCACTCCTGGATTACTTTGGTACCTTCCTGTCAAGCTTATTGCTAAGCATACGTTAGGTTTGGTACATAGCATTGCATACATGATAGAGCCTATGGCTGAAGCATAGGGAACATCTTTCATTTTCTCTCTATCTTCTGCTGTGGTCGGGCATTGAGTTTGACTCAACTTCACACCTTGTAGCACAGGCAAGAAACCTTTCTTTGCCTGATCCATTTTGAACTTTTTCAAAATTTTGTCAAGGTATGTGCTTTGTGAAAGTCCTATTAAGCATCTTGATCTATCTCTATAGATCTTGATGCCCAATATGTAAGCAGCTTCACCGAGGTCTTTCATTGAAAAACTTTTATTCAAGTATCCCTTTATGCTATCCAGAAATTCTATATCATTTCCAATTAATAATATGTCATCTACATATAAAATCAGAAATACTACAGAGCTCCCACTCACTTTCTTGTAAATACAGGCTTCTCCAAAAGTCTGTATAAAACCATATGCTTTGATCACACTATCAAAATGTTTATTCCAACTCCGAGATGCTTGCACCAGTCCATAAATGGATCGCTGGAGCTTGCACACTTTGTTAGCACCTTTTGGATCAACAAAACCTTCTGGTTGCATCATATACAACTCTTCTTCCAGAAATCCATTCAAGAATGCAGTTTTGACATCCATTTGCCAAATTTCATAATCATGAAATGCAGCAATAGCTAACATGTTTCGGACAGACTTAAGCATCACTACGGGTGAGAAAGTCTCATCGTAGTCAACCCCTTGAACTTGTCGAAAACCTTTCGCAACAAGTCGAGATTTATAGACAGTTATATTACCATTAGCGCCAGTCTTCTTCTTAAAGATCCATTTATTCTCAATGGCTTGCCAATCATCGGGCAAGTCAACCAAAGTCCATACTTTGTTTTCGTACATGGATCCCATCTCAGATTTCATGGCCTCTAGCCATTTTGCGGAATCTAGGCTCATCATCGCTTCCTCATAGTTCATAGGTTCATCATGGTCAAGTAACATGACTTCCAGAATAGGATTACCATACCACTCTGGTGCGGATCTTACTCTGGTAGACCTACGAGGTTCAGTAGAAACTTGATCTGAAGTTTCATGATCAATATCATCAGCTTCCTCACTAGTTGGTATAGTTGCCACAGGAACCGGTTCTTGTGATGAACTACTTTCCAACAAGGGAGTAGATATAGTTATCTCATCAAGTTCTACTTTCCTCCCACTCACTTCTTTCGAGAGAAATTCCTTCTCTAGAAAGGATGCGATTTTAGCAACGAAAATCTTGCCCTCAGATCTGTGATAGAAGGTGTACCCAATAGTCTCTTTTGGGTATCCTATGAAGACACATTTCTTCGATTTGGGTTCGAGCTTATCTGGTTGAAGTTTCTTCACATAAGCATCGCAGCCCCAAACTTTAAGAAACGACAACTTTGGTTTCTTGCCAAACCATAGTTCATAAGGTGTTGTCTCGACGGATTTTGATGGTGCCCTATTTAACGTGAATGCGGCCGTCTCTAAAGCATAACCCCAAAACAATAGCGGTAAATCAGTAAGAGACATCATAGATCGCACCATATCTAGTAAAGTACGATTACGATGTTCGGACACACCATTTCGTTGCGGTGTTCCGGGTGGCGTGAGTTGCGAAACTATTCCGCATTGTTTCAAGTGTAGACCAAACTCGTAACTCAAATATTCTCCTCCACGATCAGATCGTAGAAACTTTATTTTCTTGTTACGATGATTTTCCACTTCACTCTGAAATTCTTTGAACTTTTCAAATGTTTCAGACTTGTGTTTCATTAAGTAGATATGCCCATATCTGCTCAAATCATCTGTTAAGGTGAGAAAATAATGATACCCGCCGCGAGCCTCAACATTCATTGGACCACAAACATCAGTATGTATGATCTCCAACAAATCAGTTGCTCGCTCCATAGTTCCGGAGAACGGCGTTCGCAAGTACCAAGTGATTCATAATCAAGTGATTCCAAAAGCCCATCAGTATGGAGTTTCTTCATGCGCTTTACACCGATATGACCTAAACAGCAGTGCCACAAATAAGTTGCACTATCGTTATCAACTCTACATCTTTTGGTTTCAACACTATGAATATGTGTATTACTACTATCGAGATTCAATAAAAATAGACCACTCTTCAAGGGTGCATGACCATAAAAGATATTACTTATATAAATAGAACAACCATTATTCTCTGATTTAAATGAATAACCATCTCGCATCAAACAAGATCCAGATATAATGTTCATGCTCAACGCTGGCACCAAATAACAATTATTTAGGTCTAAAACTAATCCCAATGGTAGATGTAGAGGTAGCGTGCCGACCGCGATTACATCGACTTTGGAACCATTTCCCACGCGCATCGTCACCTCGTCCTTAGCCAATCTTCGCTTAATTCGTAGTCCCTATTTCGAGTTGCAAATATTAGCAACAGAACCAGTATCAAATACCCAGGTGCTACTGCGAGCATTAGTAAGGTACACATCAATAACATGTATATCACATATACCTTTGTTCACTTTGCCATCCTTCTTATCCGCCAAATACTTGGGGCAGTTCCGCTTCCAGTGTCCAGTATGCTTGCAGTAGAAGCACTCAGTTTCAGGCTTAGGTCCAGACTTGGGTTTCTTCTCTTGAGCAGCAACTTGCTTGCTGTTCTTTTTGAAGTTCCCCTTCTTCTTCCCTTTGCCCTTTTTCTTGAAACTGGTGGTCTTGTTAACCATCAACACTTGATGCTCCTTCTTGATTTCTACCTCCGCGGCTTTTAGCATCGCGAAGAGCTCGGGAATAGTCTTGTTCATCCCTTGCATATTATAGTTCATCACGAAGCTCTTGTAGCTTGGTGGCAGTGATTGAAGAATTCTGTCAATGACACTATCATCAGGAAGATTAACTCCCAGTTGAATCAAGTGATTATTATACCCAGACATTTTGAGTATGTGTTGACTGACAGAACTATTCTCCTCCATCTTGCAGCTATAGAACTTATTGGAGACTTCATATCTCTCAATCCGGGCATTTGCTTGAAATATTAACTTCAATTCGTGAAAGATCTCATATGCTCCATGACGTTCAAAACGTCGTTGAAGACCCGGTTCTAAGCCGTAAAGCATGGCACACTGAACTATCGAGTAGTCATCAGCTTTGCTCTGCCAGACGTTCTTAACGTCATCAGTTGCATCAGCAGCAGGCCTGGCACCCAGCGGTGCTTCCAGGATGTAACTTTTCTGTGCAACAATGAGGATAATCCTCAGGTTACGGACCCAGTCCGTGTAATTTCTACCATCATCTTTCAACTTTGCTTTCTCAAGGAACGCATTAAAATTTAATGGAACAACAGCACGAGCCATCTCTCTACAAACAAACATAGACAAGCAAAATACTATCAGGTACTAAGTTCATGATAAATTTAAGTTCAATTAATCATATTACTAAAGAACTCCCACTTAGACAGACATCTCTCTAGTCATCTAAGTGATCACGTGATCCAAATCAACTAAACCATGTCCGATCATCACGTGAGATGGAGTAGTTTCAATGGTGAACATCACTATGTTGATCATATCTGCTATATGATTCACGTTCGACCTTTCGGTCTCCGTGTTCCGAGGCCATATCTATATATGCTAGGCTCATCAAGTATGACCTGAGTATTCCGCATGTGCAACTGTTTTGCACCCGTTGTATTTGAACGTAGAGCCTATCACACCCGATCATCACGTGGTGTCTCAGCACGAAGAACTTTCGCAACGGTGCATACTCAGGGAGAACACTTCTTGATTATTAAGTGAGAGATCATCTTAAAATGCTACCGTCAATCAAAGCAAGATAAGATGCATAAAGGATAAACATCACATGCAATCAATATAAGTGATATGATATGGCCATCATCATCTTGTGCTTGTGATCTCCATCTTCGAAGCACCGCCGTGATCACCATCGTCACCGGCGCGACACCTTGATCTCCATCGTAGCATCGTTGTCATTACGCCATCTATTGCTTCTACGACTATCGCTACCGCTTAGTGATAAAGTAAAGCAATTACAGGGCGTTTGCATTTCATACAATAAAGCGACAACCATATGGCTCCTGCCAGTTGCCGATAACTTCGGTTACAAAACATGATCATCTCATACAATAAAATATAGCATCACGTCTTGACCATATCACATCACAACATGCCCTGCAAAAACAAGTTAGACGTCCTCTACTTTGTTGTTGCAATTTTTACGTGGCTGCTACGGGCTTAGCAAGAACCGTTCTTACCTACGCATCAAAACCACAACGATAGTTTGTCAAGTTGGTGCTGTTTTAACCTTCGCAAGGACCTGGCGTAGCCACACTCGGTTCAACTAAAGTGAGAGAGACAGACACCCGCCGGTCACCTTTAAGCAACGAGTGCTCGTAGCGGTGAAACCAGTCTCGCGTAAGTGTACGCGTAATGTCCGTCCGGGCCGCTTCATCTCACAATGCCGCTGAACCAAAGTATGGCATGCTGGTAAGCAGTATGACTTATATCGCCCACAACTCACTTGTGTTCTACTCGTGCATATAACATCAACGCATAAAACCTAGGCTCTGATGCCACTGTTGGGGAACATAGTAATTTCAAAAAAATTCCTACATACGTGCAATGATCATGGTGATGGCATAGCAACGAGAGGGGAGAGTGTCCGTCCACATACCCTCGTAGACCGTAAGAGGAAGCGTTATGACAACGCGGTTGATGTAGTCGTACGTCTTCACGATCCGACCGATCCAAGCACCGAACGTACGGCACCTCCGAGTTCAGCACACGTTCAGCTTGATGACGATCCCCGGGCTCCGATCCAGCAAAGCTTCGGGGATGAGTTCCGTCAGCACGACGGCGTGGTGACGATGATGATGCTCTACCGGCGCAGGGCTTCGCCTAAACTCCGCGATGATATGACCGAGGTGGAATATGGTGGAGGGGGGCATCGCACACGGCTCAGGAATGATCCGTAGATCAACTTGTGTGTTATGGGGTGCCCCCCTGCCCCCATATATAAAGGAGGGAGGGGGAGGTGCGGCCGGCCCCCTTGGGGTGCACCTGGAGGAGTCCTACTCCCACCGGGAGTAGGACTCCCCCCTCTTGCCTTGGTGGAGAAGGAAAGGGGGGAGGGGAAAGAGGAGAGGGGGGCGCCGCCCCCCCCTTCCTTGTCCTATTCGGACTAGGGGGGGAGGGGGCGCGCGGCCTGCTCTGGCTGGCCCTTCTCTTCTCCCTCATGGCCCACTAAGGCCCATTAACCCCCGGGAGGGTTCCGGTAACCCCCCGGTGTTCCGGTAAAATCCCGATTTCACCTGGAACCTTTCCGATGTCCAAACATAGGCTTCCAATATATCAATCTTTATGTCTCGACCATTTCGAGACTCCTCGTCATGTCCGTGATCACATCCGGCACTCCGAACAAACTTCGGTAAATAAAAACTTATAAACTCATAATAAAACTGTCATGTAACGTTAAGCGTGCGGACCCTACGGGTTCGAGAACTATGTAGACATGACCTAGAACCATTCTCGGTCAATAACCAATAGCGGGACCTGGATGCCCATATTGGTTCCTACATATTCTACGAAGATCTTTATCGGTCAAACCGCATAACAACATACGTTGTTCCCTTTGTCATCGGTATGTTACTTGCCCGAGATTTGATCGTCGGTATCCAATACCTAGTTCAATCTCGTTACCGGCAAGTCTCTTTACTCGTTCTGTAATGCATCATCCCATAACCAACTCATTTGGTCACATTGCTTGCAAGGCTTATAATGATGTGCATTACCGAGAGGGCCCAGAGATACCTCTCTGACAATCGGAGTGACAAAACCTAATCTCGAAATGCGCCAACTCAACATGTTCCTTCAGAGACACCTGTAGTACTCCTTTATAATCACCCAGTTACGTTGTGAAGTTTGGTAGTACCCAAAGTGTTCCTCCGGTAAACGGGAGTTGCATATTTCTCATAGTTACAGGAACATGTATAAGTCATGAAGAAAGCAATAGCAGTATACTAAACGATCAAGTGTTAGGCTAACGGAATGGGTCATGTCAATCACATCATTCTTCTAATGATGTGATCCCATTAATCAAATGACAACACATGTCTATGGTTAGGAAACATAACCATCTTTGATTAATGAGCTAGTCAAGTAGAGGCATACTAGTGACTATATGTTTGTCTATGTATTCACACATGTATCATGTTTCCGGTTAATACAATTCTAGCATGAATAATAAACATTTATCATGATATGAGGAAATAAATAATAACTTTATTATTGCCTCTAGGGCATATTTCCTTCACCAGCCAACTCCATTTTCCTTGTGGGCGTCGTGCCAAGCTCACGGGTTTGAGCAAGGTAGCTAGAGACGAGCCTAGTGGCAGTGCGAGTGGGGAAGAAGGAGGGCTAGGGATTTCTGTAGGAGTGGAAGAAGAGGAGCGGGCGTTTTCTGTACGAGTGAGGAAGAAGGTGAGCGGGGGTTTTCTGGACGAGTGAGGAAGATTGAGGACCGGGGGTAATTAGGGGGAGACGGAAGCGGGAGAGCGAGCTATTCGTGTTTATAAGGCCCACTGCACTAACCACTCGCTTTTTCCCAAGAACCGCTCTCTTCTTTTGCGTTGCAATTGATGCTGACACATTTGCAGCATACACATGAGGCAATAGAGATGACTCAACATGAGTCCATATTGTGCAGTTCCCCTAAAATCATCTTCATTGTCCTGAATCTGAAAAGATAGGAAAATAGTAGCGATACTTAAACAGTGTTGCAAAACAGTAGCACATATCAATAGCTCGACATGACAAAACACGATCATCTGGACGAAGGGGATACTGTTCTGCCTGAGGAATATTATATATAATTTCATAAGTCCTTGGTTGATTTCCACCTTCGGCTGCACTACTTGTTTGCTCCTCCACGCATGACAGGATCGTTCTGCACTGCATTCAGCAAGTCAATGTACGAATAAGCTAATTTCATCTTGCGGTGGTCATTGTACCTAGTTACGAATGTAGGAATACCTGGAGCATCATGAGGTTAGCTGACAGCAGGTAGATGCAGCCATATAAATTTTGTGTGGTGCTACCAAAATTGAGGTTTGTATCCCTTCCCGTTATGACAATTCTTCTTGAAGTTGGTAGAATGTGACGGCTTGTTCTTTGCATCAAACTTTCCTTTCCCTTGAGATTTGTTCTTATTGTTTTGGGGCTGGTTGGGCTGGAAGTTCTTCTCGTGTACCATGTGGGCACTAGAAGCTCCCTCAGCGACCCGAGCACGTCTGTCTTTTGCTCTCGCCTTCTCCTCAAAATCAAGAGTGCTAATGAGATCCAAAACAGAAAACTCATGTCTCTTGTTTTTCAGAGAAGTAGAAAAATCGTTCCACAAAGGTGGAAGCTTGGCAATGATGGTCCCAGCAACAAATTTGTCTGGCAAAACACACTTAAAGTACTCAAGTTCCTTAGAGAGTGATTGTATCTCATGAGTTTGCTGAACAACAGAGAGCACATCAGTCATCTTGTAGTCACAGAATTGCTCCATGACGTACAACTCGTTCCCAGCGCCCGAGGGCCCAAATGTGGCCTCGAGCGCAACCCACATGTCTTTGCCGCTGTCAAACGACATATATGAATCCACATTGGAATCGTCAAGAACACTCAGCAGGGCGGCTTTGAAGAGGGTATCCATGCTCTCAAAAGCTTCCTGCTGTGTAGGATTAAGATCGCCCTCAGGATTACCCTTAGTGGCGTCATAACAGTACATGATCTGAAACCAATATACTGCTCTTGTGCGCCACCTTTTATATTGCACCCCCTTAAAAGTAGGCGGCTTCAAAAGCACAACAAAACCACTCGGAGTAAATTGCCTATAATCAGGTTTTTGGATTGGATTTTTGAATATATGAGCAATTTACTATGAGATTTAATCCGAATCAGCAGTAAATAGATCATGACGACAATTGAAACATCAAAGTAATGATGCGTACTAAACCAGGAGGACAGAATCACATACTATACAATGGGA
This sequence comes from Triticum aestivum, assembly GCF_018294505.1. Classification (NCBI taxonomy): domain Eukaryota; kingdom Viridiplantae; phylum Streptophyta; class Magnoliopsida; order Poales; family Poaceae; genus Triticum; species Triticum aestivum. The sequence goes on from NC_057813.1 coordinate 517,128,904, forward strand.
GCAGAACCGTTGTGGTTGATGTTGTCACTCATGTCGTTGATGAAGAGGTTACCGAGGTCGGGGAAGAAGGCTGTCGTTGAGGAAGTCGTCGCTGGGAGTAGTCATAGGAGTGTGCTCCCCAAAAACCTGATCGCCCCTCTCCCGTACAGGATAACAAAAGGCGTGGTTCGGAGGACTGTTGTCCCTTCTTGCGGTGCACGCCGGAAGGAGGGCTGGAGAAGAATTGTGTGGCGGCGCTAAGATCTGGATCGGTGCGAAACCATATTATACAGCGGTGGCTAGGGTAGAGCATGTCAGGTCGGTCGTGTGAGTAAGACCAAGTATAATAGTAGGCCTTTGGCCCCCAAACCCCACGTCCAAGTCAATAATAGCCCCACCAAGGTTTGTCTAAAAAATGGAGTAATTAAGGCGTCCGTTAGTCCCTTTAGTATAAATACTATATCATTAATAATGGCCCCAGCTTTTGTCTCACAAAGTATGTTGGGGCTCCTGCTACAACCGGCTATAAGTTTACAATCCGCTTCTCTTCTCTCTCCTCTTCTCTCTCCTTCAGCTAAGCAAAAATACTATATTTAAATCCTTATAGCCTGCTTATGTCATCTAATTATAGTACTTGCTCTAAAGTTACTCTCCATTGTGTAGTCTGAAATGTCGGGCGTGCAGCGGGCGGTGCCCTCGGTCGGTGCGCCGCTTCAACGGCGGAAGCAGTGTGAGGTCGCGTCGCCCTGACTTGCCATCAATGTGGAGCGGCGAGCTTAGCTGGCGCCGGGAGGGAAGCGCGCGTGGGAGGGGGGAGGGGTTTTTGTTGGGCCAAGAAGGTGAGAAGCCAACTTGGGACCGGTCCGGACGGGGAAATATCATGTGCTCCCATACTCTTCATATGCCACTATTCTATGTTACTACTCCCTCCTTTCTGGTTTATAGAGATGTTTAGAGTAACATAGTAATATGTTACAGCATAAGTTACTCCCCACTATGACCAGCCTTGGTCTCTCCCAGTGCTCCACCATGTATAGCTGGTAAGCCTGCCACGTAGGCATAAAATATGATGTGGCAAGTTAATTAAGAAGAGAGAGACTAGTTTGGTGACCGCAGGAAGAAACGATGGAAAGATAGTTTTGAGTCTATAGCTAATTAAATGAAGCAAGCTTAGCAACAATAACTAAGCACCTATGCATTGAAGACTTGAGTTACTAAGCCATTTAATGCACTTAGCACCTCATCTAAGCACATCTAAGCACTTAGCACTTAGTACCCCCTTGACCGTGGACCTTGACGGTGTACGTCACCTTGTGTCTCATAATTTTCCTCGTCATCATCTGAGTCCTAGAAGATCTCACCCACATCATCATTAGGCATGCAGCCGCCTTGATAGACAACGCGCGCAGAAGGAGTAGAGGCGACTGGGGACGCACCACGTCGTGGGCACTCCGTATGTGCTTGTGTGCGTGCAGCGTGCGTGTTTTTCCATCGGTGCTAGCTCTAAGGCCGAGGTTGCGGTCGTTTTCATCTTGAGCAACAATGGCAAAGAGGTATTGCAAGAGATACGTAGGCGCCGTTGTGTGCAAGCTTCACTGTAGCACGATGAACCGGACGTCCCCGCAGATGGCGCACGCCTCCATGCAGCCGAGTTTGTGCGCATGCATGTGTTATTCATGTGCATTCTGCGGCCGGGTGTGTGTGCATGGACGTGTTGTGTACTCCTACGTGCGTTGTGTGCTCCATGCTGTGCGCGTATGTGCATGAGTTGGATCGGATGGAGTTAGTGCGTTGGTGTGTGTACATGTGTGGCTGCATGCGTCCTGTACATGTGTGGCTTGTTGCGTGGTTATCAATATTGAAAGAACATGCGGTGCCCCCATGTTTGGTTTTGGTAATTGATGACAATCTCTGTGGACTAATGGTTGCCTTGAGTTATATTTAAAGGTTTTGTCCACAGGCTTTTCTTGAAGTCCATGTGTTGGTTTCAAAGAGTTTATGAGTTGACCAAGGTGCTATTAAGGAATTATCCAAAGATTGGTCATGTGAGTGTTGAGCTTATTGTAAGCATGTCTTGAAGAAGAATATTGTGTGATCATTCATGTTTACCTTCAAGACGTCATCCAAATGAAGAGAGTTGGAAATATTCAAGGTTGATCAAGACTAAGTCAAGAGTGAATCAAGTTGATCAACTCACAAAGCATAGAAGATGTACCGAGAGGGATGAAGTGATCCCATGGTATGGTAAGCATTGTCCATTGCACTTTGTGTACTAACCCATGGTCTATGTGAGAGTTCTATGTGGGGTTAGGTACGTGTCCATGGGCTTGCGTCAAGAGGAAGATATCATACAACCCATGGAAAGGATGACATCAAGTGGTGATCGTCATCAAGATTTCCATGTGCAAGTTCAAGTGGAGCATCACGAAGAGATCAAGTGCTTGAATCTTGTCATCCATTGTGGTGTCAATGAACTTGTGAAGATGTGCCGAAGAGTGGCTCACCCATAGTGGACTATGGGGGATCAATCATCTATTCTTCATCGAGCCAACGCAATCAAGAAAGGTGGTCCAACTTGAGGGAGTCAATATCGTCATCATCTAACTCAAGTGGACCATGTGCAAGGCAAAGGTTTGCCCTTCATAGGTTTTCTATTTTACCGGTCTCGTGGTGGTAGTTGGGAGACCGGGTTATAGGATCGTTTGCCGTACTATCAAGGGGGGCTCTCAAGTTGGTAGCTTGATCGTCTCATTAGTAGAGAGATCAAACCATTGCATCCTTGCATCATGTTTCTTGGTTCTTTTTTGGTTCTCTTTGTGAGTCTTAGAGCTTATGGTCATCTTGATGACAAGCTTGAGTTCATCGAAAACGGAGTTCGCATGCGTCTTCTATGATGTTTTTGGTGTTGAGGTTTTACCGGTCTTATCCGACGAAGGGTTCTCACCATTTTCTTATGGGCATTTTCTCATTTGCTTCTTATTGATATTTCTATCAATATTGTGTTATCCCGTGTCGTTAGCTTTCCAAGAAACTTGGTTTCGTTGAATTTGGAGTCCGTTTGCAAAAGTTGTGGCTATTTTGGTAAAGGCTCCAACGGTACTACCGCGACTAGAGCGGATGTAAATTTTTATTACCGCGACTCCTGAGCGGTAGTACTGCTCCAGAGCTGTACTACCGTGGCTCCTGAGCGGTAGTACCGCTCCGGACCAAAAATCTCGTGTTTTGCTCAGCGGAGGTAGGCACAGAAGTATTTTTTAGTACCGCTCCTTGGAGCGGTAGTACCGCTCTGTGCGGGCTGTGAGCTTAACGGTTGGATTTTTTCCCACGTATAAAAGGGGGTCTTCTTCCCCATTGAACCTTATCCTTTGAGCTTGTGTTCTTCCCCGTTGTTGACCTTCTTCAAGCTTGCTAACTCTCAATCCCTCCATGGATTCTTGCTAGTTTTTGAGGGAAAAGAGAGAGGAGATCTAGATCCACATTTCCACCAATCACTTTCTCCTCTATGTGAGGGGAACCCATTGGATCTAGATCTTGGAGTTCTTGGTGTTCTCCTTCTTGTTCTTCCTCTCATCTTCCTCCCTAGCATTAGTTGCTTTGGTGGGATTTGAGAGAGAAGGACTTGGGCACTCCGTGTGCCCTTGACATTGCATTTGGTGCATCGGTTTGAGTTCTCCACGTGATACATGGAAGTTACAAGTTGAGAAGCTTATTACTCTTGGGTGCTTGGTACCCTTGAGCTTGTTACTCTTGGGTGTTTGGACACCCTAGAGCTTGTTCCTCTTGGGTGCCTTGGTGCCCTAGACGGTTGGTGTTGTTCGGAGCTCAATCATTGTGGTGTAAAGCTTCGGGCAAGCGTCGGGGTCTCCAATTAGGTTGTGGAGATCACCCCGAGCAATTTGACAAGTACCGGTGACCGCCCCCAAGGGTTGCCAAAGTGTACGGGTTCGGTGACCGCCCCCAAGGGTCACCATTTGTACGGGTTCGGTGACCGCCCTCAAGGGTCCCTTAGTGGAATCACGACATCTTGCATTGTGCGAGGGCCTGAGGAGATTACGGTGGCCCTCGTGGCTTCTTGGGGAGCATTGTGCCTCCACACCGCTCCAAACGGAGATTAGCATCCGCAAGGGTGTGAACTTCGGGATACATCATCGTCTCCGCGTGCCTTGGTTATTGTCGGATTTCGGGTTCCGGCAGACCCTCTAGGTTCGAACTCTGGGGTGCACGTGGAGATCGCACCTCCTACCTACCTGTGTCTCGTCACCTCGCAAGGATCTAAACTACACGAAGAACAACACAAGGGACACGAGGTTTATACTAGTTCGGGCCACCATTGTGGTGTAATACCCTACTCTAGTTTGTGGTGTGGTGGATTGCCTCAGGGGCAGATGATGAACAATACAAGGAAGAACTGCCTCGCGAGGGGTGTTCTTGTGTTGGTGGTTGTGGCTAGGGTTCTACTGCTCGATCTCTCTGATCGATCTCCAGATGCCTCTACCCTGGGGGTGGCTAGTCCTATTTATAGGTGGAGGCCCTAGGCCTCTTCCCAAATATTGAGCGGGAAGGGCGCCAACAATTGGCCATTTTGAAGGGGAAAATCTAGTACACTTATTGTGACTAAAGTCGGTCCTCGCCTGCTAAAGGCTCTGGTGGTGATGCGGGCTTGGGCTCCACAATGACCTCCATCCTGCCGTTCTGCTGGTCTTGGTCTTGTTGAACCGAAATGGTTGCCTTTGCTTGATACTCTTGCCTGCACTTGCTCCCTTTGCACCAAAGAGGAAACAAGGACTCTGCGCAGGCTGGCGCCCGCCTGGCTTTGATCGTCATGGCTTGCGTCATGGGCACCTCGTGAGGTACCCCGCCTTGATCTCTCTGCCTCCTCGCGAGCCAGCCTGATGAGGCCGTGCCTGAGGAAGCTTCCTGTCGTCCACCCCGCGAGGCTTGGCCCCTCGCGAGGGTCTTGAGCTCGTGTTGATGAAGATGGGCCGTACTGGGCCACCCCTTGAGCCACGCCGCAGGCCGCAGGCAGGCAAGTCTGGGTACCCACGTTCCCAGAACGCCGACAGTAGCCCCGGGCCCAAGGCGCGCCTGGACTTGGCTTAGAAGAGAAGCGAAGGGGCAAGTGCGAAGCGCCACGGGCCCCAACAGCCTGTGGCCTTGGGCGCCGCGTGGCGGTTGATTGGACGTGGGCATCCCTGTTCCCCACGCCTCCTTATTTTGCGCCTGGCAAGGCAGACCCGCAGTTGTACACAGTCATCCCTCTTCTCGTTGCTTGTGCATCCCCTGCTCTCCTTCCTCCAGAGCTCTAACCTCCGCTTCCAATCCAATCTCGAACCCTCCCGTTCCTGTCATCATGGCGCCAACGAAGAAAGAGAAGGGGAAGAATCCGGTGTCCTCGCCCCGTTTGCTGCCGCCGACGGCTCCCGCCGTCGATGTTGGGGAACGTTGCATAAAATAAAAAAATTCCTACGTTCACCAAGATCAATCTATGAGTTCATCTAGCAACGAGAGAGAGAAGTGCATCTACATACCCTTGTAGATCGCATGCGGAAGCGTTCAAGAGAACGGGGTTGAGGGAGTCGTTCTCGTCGTGATCCAAATCACCGAAGATCCTAGCGCCGAACGGACGACACCTCCGCGTTCAACACACGTACGATCAGCATGACGTATCCTCCTTCTTGATCCAGCAAGGGGGAAGGAGAGGTTGATGAAGATCCAGCAGCACGACGGCGTGGTGGTGGATGCAGCAGGGCTCCGGCAGGGCTTCACCAAGCAACTACGGGAGGAGGAGGTGTAGCAGGGGGGAGGGAGGCGCCAGGGTGTTGGGTGCGGCTGCCCTCCCACCCCCCTCTTTATATAGGGACCCCCAGGGGGGCGCCGGCCCTAGAGATGGGATCTCTAGGGGGGCGGCGGCCAAGGGGGGTGGAGTGCCCCCCAAGGCAAGTGGAGGCGCCCCCTCCCCTAGGGTTCCCAACCCTAGGAGCAGAGGGGGGCCCAGGGGGGCGCACCAGCCCACTAGGGGCTGGTTCCCCTCCCACTTCAGCCCATGGGGCCCTCCGGGATAGGTGGCCCCACCCGGTGGACCCCCGGGACCCTTCCGGTGGTCCCGGTACAATACCGGTGGACCCCGAAACTTTCCCGATGGCCGAAACTCGACTTCCCATATATAATTCTTTACCTCCGGACCATTCCGGAACTCCTCGTGACGTCCGGGATCTCATCCGGGACTCCGAACAACTTTTGGTTTGCAGTCATGACCCCTAGCGTCACCGAACCTTAAGTGTGTAGACCCTACAGGTTTGGGAGACATGCAGTCATGACCGAGACGGCTCTCCGGTCAGTAACCAATAGCGGGATCTGGATACCCATGTTGGCTCCCACATACTCCTCGATGATCTCATCGGATGAACCATGATGTCGAGGATTTAAGCAACCCCGTATACAATTCCCTTTGTCAATCGGTACGTTACTTGCCCGAGATTCGATCATCGGTATCCCAATACCTCGTTCAATCTCGTTACCGGCAAGTCACTTTACTCGTACCGTAATGCATGATCCCGTGAGCAGACACTTGGTCACTTTGAGCTCATTATGATGATGCATTACCGAGTGGGCCCAGAGATACCTCTCTGTCATACGGAGTGACAAATCCCAGTCTCGATCCGTGTCAACCCAACAGACACTTTCGGAGATACCTGTAGTGCACCTTTATAGCCACCCAGTTACGTTGTGACGTTTGGTACACCCAAAGCACTCCTACGGTATCCGGGAGTTACACGATCTCATGGTCTAAGGAAAAGATACTTGACATTGGAAACGCTCTAGCAAATGAACTACACGATCTTTGTGCTATGCTTAGGATTGGGTCTTGTCCATCACATCATTCTCCTAATGATGTGATCCCGTTATCAATGACATCCAATGTCCATAGTCAGGAAACCATGACTATCTGTTGATCAACGAGCTAGTCAACTAGAGGCTCACTAGGGACATGTTGTGGTCTAAGTATTCACACGTGTATTACGATTTCCGGATAATACAATTATAGCATGAATAAAAGACAATTATCATAAACAAGGAAATATAATAATAATCCTTTTATTATTGCCTCTAGGACATATTTCCAACAGTCTCCCACTTGCACTAGAGTCAATAACCTAGTTACATTGTGATGAATCGAACACCCATAGAGTTCTTGTGTTGATCATGTTTTGCTCGCGGAAGAGGTTTAGTCAACGGATCTGCGACATTCAGATCCGTATGTACTTTGCAAATATCTATGTCTCCACCTTGAACATTTTCACGGATGGAGTTGAAACGATGCTTGATGTGCCTGGTCTTCTTGTGAAACCTGGGCTCCTTAGCAAGGGCAATAGCTCCAGTGTTGTCACGGAAGAGAGTGATTGGCCCTGACGCATTGGGTATGACTCCTAGGTCGGTGATGAACTTCTTCATTCATATTTCTTCATGCGCTGCCTCCAAGGCTGCCATGTATTCCGCTTCACATGTAGATCCCACCACGACGCTCTGCTTGCAACTACACCAGCTTACTGCTCCACGATTCAACATATACATGTATCCAGTTTGTGACTTAGAGTCATCCAGATCTGTGTCGAAGCTAGCATCGATGTAACCCTTTACGACGAGCTCTTCGTCACCTCCATAAATGAGAAACATGTCCTTTGTCCTTTTCAGGTACTTCAGGATATTCTTGACTGCTGTCCAGTGTTCCTTGCCGGGATTACTTTGGTACCTTCCTACCAAACTTACGGCAAGGTTTACATCAGGTCTAGTACACAGCATGGCATACATAATAGATCCTATGGCCGAGGCATAGGGGATGACACTCATCTCTTCTTTATCTTTTGCCGTGGTCGGGCATTGAGCCGAGCTCAATCTCACACCTTGCAATACAGGCAAGAACCCTTTCTTGGACTGATCCATTTTGAACTTCTTCAAAATCTTATCAAGGTATGTGCTTTGTGAAAGACCTATGAGGCGTCTCGATCTATCCCTATAGATCTTGATGCCTAATATGTAAGCAGCTTCTCCAAGGTCCTTCATTGAAAAACACTTATTCAAGTAGGCCTTAATGCTGTCCAAAAGTTCTATATTATTTCCCGTCAAAAGTATGTCATCTACATATAATATGAGAAATGCTACAGAGCTCCCACTCACTTTCTTGTAAACGCATGCTTCTCCATAAGTCTGCATAAACCCAAACGCTTTGATCATCTCATCAAAGCGAATGTTCCAACTCCGAGATGCTTGCACCAGACCACAAATGGATCGCTGGAGCTTGCATACCTTGTTAGCATTCCTAGGATCGACAAAACCTTCCGGCTGCATCATATAGAGTTCTTCCTTAAGATAGCCGTTAAGGAATGCCGTTTTGACGTTTATCTGCCATATCTCATAATCATAGTATGCGACAATTGCTAACATGATTCGGACGGACTTCAGCTTCGCTACGGGAGAGAAAGTCTCATCGTAGTCAACCCCTTGAACTTGCCGATAACCCTTAGTGACAAGTCGAGCTTTATAGATGGTAACATTACCATCCGCGTCCGTCTTCTTCTTAAAGATCCATTTGTTTTCTATATCTCGCCGATCATCGGGCAAGTCTGTCAAAGTCCATACTTTGTTTTCATACATGGATTCTATCTCGGATTGCATGGCTTCAAGCCATTTGTTGGAATCTGGGCCCACCATCGCTTCTTCATAGTTCGAAGGTTCACCGTTGTCTAACAACATGATTTCCAGGACAGGGTTGCCATACCACTCTAGTGTGGAACGTGTCCTTGTGGACCTACGAAGTTCAGTATCAACTTGATCCGAAGTACCTTGATCATCATCATTGATTTCCTCTCCAGTCGGTGTAGGCACCACAGGAACATTTTCCTAAGCTGCACTACCTTCCGGTTCAAAAGGTAGTACTTCATCGAGTTTTTCTACTTTCCTCCCACTTACTCCTTTCGAGAGAAACTCTTTTTCCAGAAAGGATCCGTTCTTGGCAACAAATATCTTGCCTTCGGATCTAAGGTAGAAGGTATACCCAATGGTTTCCTTAGGGTATCCTATGAATACGTATTTTTCCAACTTGGGTTCGAGCTTTTCAGGTTGAAGTTTCTTGACATAAGCATCGCATCCCCAAACTTTTAGAAACGACAGCTTAGGTTTCTTTCCAAACCATAATTCATACGGTGTCGTCTCAACGGATTTAGACGGAGCCCTATTTAAAGTGAATGTAGCTGTCTCTAGAGCGTATCCCCAAAATGATAGCGGTAAATCGGTAAGAGACATCATAGATCGCACCATATCCAATAGAGTGCAATTACGACGTTCAGACACACCATTACGCTGAGGTGTTCCAGGCGGCGTGAGTTGTGAAACGATTCCACATTTTCTTAAGTGCGTACCAAATTCGTGACTTAAATATTCTCCTCCACGATCTGATCGTAAGAACTTTATTTTTCGATCACGTTGATTCTCTACTTCATTCTGAAATTCCTTGAACTTTTCAAAGGTCTCAGACTTGTGTTTCATCAAGTAGACATAACCATATCTACTTAAGTCATCAGTGAGAGTGAGAACATAATGATATCCTCCGCGAGCCTCGACGCTCATTGGAGCACACACATTAGTATGTATGATTTCCAATAAGTTGGTTGCTCGCTCCATTGTTCCGGAGAACGGAGTCTTGGTCATTTTGCCCATGAGGCATGGTTCGCATGTGTCAAATGATTCATAATTGAGAGACTCTAAAAGTCCATCAGCATGGAGCTTCTTCATGCGCTTGACACCAATGTGACCAAGGCGGCAGTGCCACAAGTATGTGGGACTATCATTATCAACTTTACATCTTTTGGTATTCACACTATGAATATGTGTAACATTACGTTCGAGATTCATTAAGAATAAACCATTGACCATTGGGGCATGACCATAAAACATATCTCTCATATAAATAGAACAACCATTATTCACGGATTTAAATGAGTAGCCATCTCGCATTAACCGAGATCCAGATACAATGTTCATGCTCAAACTTGGCACTAAATAACAATTATTGAGGTTTAAAACTAATCCCGTACGTAAATGTAGAGGTAGCGTGCCGACGGCGATCACATCGACCATGGAACCATTCCCGACGCGCATCGTCACCTCGTCCTTCGCCAGTCTCCGCTTATTCCGCAGCTCCTGCTGTGAGTTACAAATGTGAGCAACAGCACCGGTATCAAATACCCAGGAGTTACTACGAGTACTGGTAAGGTACACATCAATTACATGTATATCAAATATACCTTTAGTGTTGTCGGCCTTCTTGTCCGCTAAGTATTTGGGGCAGTTCCGCTTCTAGTGACCCTTCCCTTTGCAATAAAAACACTCAGTCTTAGGCTTGGGTCCATTCTTTGACTTCTTCCCGGCAACTGGCTTACCGGGCGTGGCAACATCTTTGCCTTCCTTCTTGAAGTTCTTCTTACCCTTGCCCTTCTTGAACTTGGTGGTTTTATTGACCATCAACACTTGATGTTCTTTCTTGATTTCTACCTCTGCTGACTTCAGCATTGAAAATACTTCAGGAATAGTTTTCACCATCCCCTGCATATTGTAGTTCATCACAAAGCTCTTGTAGCTCGGTGGGAGCGACTAAAGGATTCTGTCAATGACCGCCTCGTCCGGGAGGTTAATGTCCAGCTGGGACAGGCGGTTGTGCAACCCAGACATTTTGAGTATGTGCTCACTGACAGAACTGTTTTCCTCCATCTTACAACTATAGAACTTGTCGGAGACTTCATATCTCTTGACCCGGGCATGAGCTTGGAAAACCATTTTCAGCTCCTCGAACATCTCATATGCTCCATGTTGCTCAAAACGCTTTTGGAGCCCCGGTTCTAAGCTGTAAAGCATGCCGCACTGAACGAGGGAGTAATCATCAGCACGTGACTGCCGAGCATTCATAACATCTTGGTTCTCTGGGATGGGTGCTTCACCTAGCGGTCCTTCTAGGACATATGCTTTCTTTGCAGCTATGAGGATGATCCTCAGGTTTCGGACCCAGTCCGTATAGTTGCTACCATCATCTTTCAGCTTGGTTTTCTCTAGGAACGCGTTGAAGTTCATGTTGACATGAGCGTTGGCCATTTGATCTACAAGACATATTTTGCAAAAGATTTTAGACTAAGTTCATGATAATTAAGTTCATCTAATCAAATTATTTAATGAACTCCCACTCAGATTTGACATCCCTCTAGTCATCTAAGTGTTACATGATCCGAGTCGACTAGGCCGTGTCCGATTATCACGTGAGACGGACTAGTCATCATCGGTGAACATCTCCATGTTGATCGTATCTTCCATACGACTCATGTTCGACCTTTCGGTGTTTGTTTCCGAGGCCATGTCTGTACATGCTAGGCTCGTCAAGTTAACCCTAAGTGTTTTTGCATGTGTAAAACTGTCTTACACCCATTGTATGTGAACGTAAGGATCTATCACACCCGATCATCACGTGGTGCTTCGAAACGACGAACTTTAGCAACGGCGCACAGTTAGGGGGAACACTTTCTTGAAATTATTATAAGGGATCATCTTATTTACTACCGTCGTTCTAAGTAAACAAGATGCATAAACATAATAAACATCACATGCAATTATATAGTAGTAACATGATATGGCCAATATCATATAGCTCCTTTGATCTCCATCTTCGGGGCTCCATGATCATCTTCGTCCCCGGAATGACACCATGATCTCCATCATCATGATCTCCATCATCGTGTCTCCATGAAGTTGCTCGCCAACTATTACTTCTACTACTATGTCTAACGGTTTAGCAATAAAGTAAAGTAATTACATGGCGTTAAATCATTGACACGCAGGTCATACAATAATTAAGACAACTCCTATGGCTCCTGCCGGTTGTCATACTCATCGACATGCAAGCTGTGATTCCTATTACAAGAACATGATCTCATACATCACAATATATCATTCATCATTCATCACAACTTTTGGCCATATCACATCACATAGCAATTGCTGCAAAAACAAGTTAGACGTCCTCTAACTGTTGTTGCATCTTTGACGTGGCTGCAATTGGGTTCTAGCAAGAACGTTTTCTTACCTACGAATAACCACAACGTGATTTTGTCAACTTCTATTTACCCTTCATAAGGACCCTTTTCATCGAATCCGCTCCAACTAAAGTGGGAGAGACAGACACCCGCTAACCACCTTATGCAACTAGTGCATGTCAGTCGATGGAACCTGTCTCACGTAAGCGTACGTGTAAGGTCGGTCTGGGCCGCTTCATCCCACAATACCGCTGAAGCAAAATAAGACTAGTAGTGGCAAGCAAGTTGACAAGATCTACGCCCACAACAGATTTGTGTTCCACTCGTGCAATAGAGAACTACGCATAGACCTAGCTCATGATGCCATTGTTGGGGAACGTTGCATAAAATAAAAAAATTCCTACGTTCACCAAGATAAATCTATGAGTTCATCTGGCAACAAGAGAGAGAAGTGCATCTACATACCCTTGTAGATCGAGTGCGGAAGCGTTCAAGAGAACGGGGTTGAGGGAGTCGTTCTCGTCATGATCCAAATCACCGGAGATCCTAGCGCCGAACGGACGGCACCTCCGCGTTCAACACACGTACGGTCAGCGTGATGTCTCCTCCTTCTTGATCCAGCAAGGGGGAAGGAGAGGTTGATGAAGATCCAGCAGCACGACGACATGGTGGTGGATGCAGCAGGGCTCCGGCAGGGCTCCGCCAAGCAACTACGAGAGGAGGAGGTGTAGCAGGGGGGAGGGAGGCACCAGGGTGTTGGGTGCGGCTGCCCTCCCACCCCCCTCTTTATATAGGGACCCCCAGGGGGGTGCCGGCCCTAGAGATTGGATCTCTAGGGGGGCGGTGGCCAAGGGGGTGGAGTGCCCCCCAAGGCAAGTGGAGGCGCCCCCTCCCCTAGGGTTCCCAACCCTAGGCGCAGAGGGGGCCCAGGGGGGTGCACCAGCCCACTAGGGGCTGGTTCCCCTCCCACTTCAGCCCATGGGGCCCTCCGGGATAGGTGTCCCCACCCGGTGGACCCCCGGGACCCTTCCGGTGGTCCCGGTACAATACCGGTGGACCCCGAAACTTTCCCGATGGTCGAAACTCGACTTCCCATATATAATTCTTTACCTCCGGACCATTTCGGAACTCCTCGTGATGTCCGGGATCTCATCCGGGACTCCGAACACCTATTGGTTTGCTGCATACTCATATTCATACAACCCTAGTGTCACCGAACCTTAAGTGTGTAGACCCTACGGGTTCGGGAGACATGCAGTCATGACCGAGACGGCTCTCCGGTCAATAACCAACATCAAGATCTGGATACCCATGTTGGCTCCCACATACTCCTCGATGATCTCATCGGATGAACCACGATGTCGAGGATTTAAGAAACCCCATATACAATTCCCTTAGTCAATCGGTACGTTACTTGCCCGAGATTCGATCGTCGGTATCCCAATACCTCGTTCAATCTCGTTACCGGCAAGTCACTTTACTCATACCTTAATGCATGATCCCGTGACCAGACACTTGGTCACTTTGAGCTCATTATGATGATGCATTACCGAGTGGGCCCAGAGATACCTCTCTGTCATACGGAGTCACAAATCCCAGTCTCGATCCGTGTCAACCCAACAGACACTTTTGGAGATACCTGTAGTGCACCTTTATAGCCACCCAGTTACGTTGTGACGTTTGGTACACCCAAAGCACTCCTATGGTATCCGGGAGTTACACGATCTCATGGTCTAAGGAAAAGATACTTGGCATTGGAAAAGCTGTAGCAAATGAACTACACGATCTTTGTGCTATGCTTAGGATTGGGTCTTGTCCATCACATCATTCTCCTAATGATTTGATCCCGTTATCAATGACATCCAATGTCCATAGTCAGGAAACCATGACTATCTGTTGATCAACGAGCTAGTCAACTAGAGGCTCACTAGGGACATGTTGTGGTCTAAGTATTCACACGTGTATTACGATTTCCGGATAATACAATTATAGCATGAATAAAAGACAATTATCATAAACAAGGAAATATAATAATAATTCTTCTATTATTGCCTCTAGGGCATATTTCCAATAGTCGACCAGTCGATCATACTCAATCTGGAAGCTTTGGGCAACGTCAGTTCCGCCCTTGCCACCACCTTCAACGAGTGTGGGAGTACGACAATCTGGCCCGCGTCCCACTTCTCTATTGATAGAATAGCCACCGAGGTCCGGTACTTTGCCGACGCACTGTGGGCGGGACCGGTTCCCCCCTTTTCCGATTTCTTCAACGATGTGCTTTCCCATTACCAGATTCACATGATGCATTTGGGTCCTGAATCCATTACTCTCCTTGCTGTCTTCGCTTTTTTTTGCGAGGCGATGATGGGAATTCCTCCTTCGGTTGCCTTGCTGCACCACTTCTTCTCTTTGCGCCTCGGTGATCCCTCCCAATGTTTAGGATCCGTGAGCTTCTTTGCCGCACAAGAGGCGGCGGCCTCGGGGATTGACTTCAGCCTTCCTTTGCCCGCGACTGGGTTCCGAGAGCGGTGGTTGTATGTGGATGTCAGAGTATTCAGCCCCTTGCTCTTGGAGCCAAGCTTGCCTGCTGTCCCTAACTCGGGATGGGGACATGAGGCGCTCATGAGCCCCCGGCTCGCCTTCGTCTGGCGTCGCTTCGCGAGTTTGAGGGTGCTTGGTGTGACGGCACCCAAGGTGGTGAAAGAGTTCCTCCAGCATCGCATTGCCCACCTCCAGTGTCATTCCCGCCGGATGTGGGCCTTCGGGGGTCGTGAAGACCGCATGAGGCTCCAGAAGGAGGATCTGGTGCCTGAAGTGCTGAGGAAGGTTCTCGTGATTCTGACCGGGGATCCTTCCCCTGGCAGCGTCTGGCAAGGGGGTGCCTTGCTGTATGTTTTCTCAGGCAGGGATGATTTCATGAGGCAGATGCCCAGCTTCGATGAATGGGGGCTGCGCCCAGCAGGCCTCGTGGGGCCTCGCGAGAACCCAGTTGCAGTGGTTGCCCTCCCGGTCGCCCGTAACGGTCCTTCCTAGAGTGGTGGAGCTGGGAGGCAAGGGCCGCCACGGGTTGAGGGAGCTACCGTCGGGATAACTGCGCTGTGCGGAACCCCGAGGTGGCGGCTCCAGAGGCTGGCCCAGCAGCGACCGAAGGTGTTGAGCTGCGCCCTGCGGCTTCCGTGGTTGGGGCCCCTGAGGCCTCGGCCACCCTCAATGGGGCGGCGTCTGGCGGTGTGTGCCAGGGTGACGTCCCCGACGCCGGCCACCCTGGTGCCTCTTCCTTGCTGCAGACTGATCCTTGCACCGAGCTCCGAGGCCGCTTCCGCGTGGACTACGAGGCTCTCCGAAAGAGAAGGGAGGCGTTGGGTGGCGATGATTATCCCTGCCACCTGCTGAAGCGCAGGAAGTACTTCGCCATCGACGAGTAAGCCCTCTTTTTCCTTAATCCTTTACCTTCCCGTTGCTCCATCTGACCATTGCTCTGCAGGGCCCTCCCTGCCGAGTTTACGGAGACGGCTGAGGAGCCATCTCCCCAGGCCCCGCCCTCTCCACCGACTCCAAGCGTTCCGAGATCGAGTGCTACCCCGGAGGTGAGGTCGGTTGGATAGGTGAGCCATCTTGCGCTGCATCCTGATCCTTTGTTCTTCACACCCCTCCTTCGTGAGCCCTTCCGGGGCATATCCTTCCTGCCCCGGGCCTTGGTTGTGGACGGCGGCTGGCTGGGGTCTTCCTCGCATTCTTCCCGGGAGGGAAAACGGGCTCAGGGCCAAGCTTCTGGCGGGGCGCGCCCGGCCATCGTGATGGCACTAGCCCCCAGCCCCCTGCCCAGAGGGGGTATGCTGGTTCGCGGCCCTCCGTGTAAGCCGAAGGCGGAGGACAACATGGAAGACATGCTTGAGCGCGCTCGGGAGCGATGCACCCTTCGCCAGGGGTTTATTCAGAGGGCATCCGACGCAGTGAGCCAACTTGGTGTAGAGCTTGCCGTTGACGATGCGCGCCTTGAGGCTGAGGGCCTGCGCCTTGCTGAAGAGAGGCGCTAGCTGAAGGTGGTTGTTGCCCTTGCGTGCTACCGACGCGACCTTGACGATGCGAAGGCCGAAGCATCACTGGTGGCTACTCGAGAGGCCTGCTCCCAAGCCGCTGAGGGGGCTCGGGTGGCTGACCGGTGATGCGAGGCCGCAGAGGAGCGTGCGTGGGAGCTCCAGGCTCGGAGTAACTCCCTGGGGCAGCAGGTGGAGCTGCGTGAGGCGGCCCTTGCGTCGATGAAGGGGGCATCAGTCGACCAGGCAGAGCTCCAGAAACGTGAGGAGGCACTGATGCTGGAGGCCGCTGAGCGTGCTCGTGACCTGGAGAGGCTGGAGACGAGAGAGTGCCTGGTGGCGCAGGCGGAGGATGACATCGCCATGCGGGAAGCCTGAGTCCTGGAGGAGGTTGAGCACCGGGTGGCGGAGGTGCGCTCGAACCTCCGGCGTGCGTACAGGAGAGGCTGGAGCTGACCAGGGTAGAAGGAGAAGGCAGGACCATCGCCCTGAGGGCCAGGCTGGATGAAGCGACGTGGTGCGCTGATGCTGCCAGGGCCGCCCTTTGCGCGGCACAGGGGGAGCTGGCCTCCTCCCGCGCCGAGGTGCTTCTTCTCCAGCAGAGAGTTGATGCGGCTGAGGCTGTTGTGCAGCGGAATGAGGACGAGATTCGCCAGCGGCAGACCTTGGAGCACATGCATGGCCCCATGCTCCTCACGCTCCGGGAGAGAGCCAACAGGGCCCTGGGCAACATCTGCGAGGCAGCCGTTGAGCAGGCTCACGTGGTCAACTATGCCGGCAACCTTCAATTCTTCACTGATGTGGTGACGCAGCTAGAAGCTCGATCGGGTAGGGCCGACAGGTTGGTGGAGGAGAGGAGTTGTGCCCTGCTTGGGCGTGCCTTTTCTCGCATCTTCAGTCATCTTCAGAACATGGATCCCCACTTTGATTTTGATGCCGCCATCGCCCCGGTACCCCTGGCCGTCCGTGACGACCTGGCGCATTGGGTGGAAGACAATGTAGACGCCCTCATCACGGCCTTCACTGCTTATAACAACGGGGTGGTCGTGGCTGCTGATGAGGGCGGCGTGGTGAACGGCCCAGACGCTGCCGACGGCGACGCAGAGAGTGATGGCGAGGCCAGTGATGCCAGCGACGATTCAGGTGGCGCCCTTGAGGATGCATTGGGGGATTTATCCGATTGACCGTGTGCTGCTTCTGTTTTTATCCTGCATAGAGAGAGCTCGGGCTTGGCCCTCAAGGTAGTAAGTGCATTTTGGGGAGGGGGAGCCCCTCATGTAAGAAACTTGTGGTTAGCATAATTGTAGACATGACGTTGCATGTATGACTGCGCCAAGCGATTGACCTTGCGATGACTCAGTTTGCTTGTTTACCCTTGACCCGCGTGGGCCCTGAGCGAGCTCTGGGGAGGGCTGTGGTGTCCTGAGTGCCTTCCGAACGAATCCATTGAACCTGTAGCGAAAGCCTCTTGAGAAGGCGCGATAGCGGTAGTCCGGGCTGCGCGCACGCTGGGCCTGGCCCGACTCGCGAGAGGCTCGCGTGGGGAGGCAGCTGAAGCTGGACGGGTGCAAAGCGGCAGCCAGAACACAAGAGATTGCTCGAACGAGACTAAACACCCCTTCCCCAACACACGCAAGTCCCAAGCTCAAATCCAACTTAAATTCAAACAGGGGAGAAAATGACAAAAAGGCAAAAAAGAAAGCAGAAAGGCCGCGTCCGGCACCTAGTCTAGTCTACGACGTCTTCTCACCAGCGCGGAGCTAAATGCTGCCACTGGGCATGGGCGGGAGCCCCTGAGGCCCGAGGGTGGCTCTACGGAGACTCCGGGGCGTGTACAGCCCCACTCATTATTACGTGATAGTGTCACGGGGCGGCGAGCTTCACAGGCATTGGGCCTTCTTCACAGGTACCGACCTTGCTTCATATCGCCAGACGAGGGCCCCGCCTTGCGCCACACTCTATTGCCATTGACGACGGCCGGAGACCGAGGACGCCGCCAATGGGATAGAGCGGTCGCCAGCGGTTCCCCCGACGACCACGGGTCCTCTGCCGGGGGCAGGCCCTGAGGCACCTCCCCGGTAGAGGGCCTACCTCCTGAGGACGCCTTGCTCCGAACGCTACGGTGGTGATGCCGGATCTCGGCCCCTTTCCTGCAGCCCCCGGTGCCCTCCTCCTGAGGGTTAGGAGGCTGCTGGATTGGGGCAGCCATCCATCGATATGACCTATACCTCCTGTGACCCATGGTTAGCGTATGCCTGATCCTGAGGAATTAATGGTACCCGGTAGCCGCTGCCTCCAGCGCGGTCGATGGGGCTTCCCCGGGGCTCCTGAAAGAGCTCAGCTTCTGGTGTTTCTTCCCCCCAGCTTGGGCCGAGGAACGAGCCATGATCCTCCTCCTGCGCGTGCCCTTGGTCCATCATGTGGGGTACGTACACTTCCGGGGCCGCCGCCCCGAATGCTTTGCTGTAGTGCCCCGTGTGCCACGCCGTCCTGCTTGATGTGCCAACCTGGGGGTGGTAGTGTGGTGGTCCATTGGGACCGTGGGCTGTGGTGAGTCCTCTTTCGCTGGCCGGAGGCGGAGGCGGTGCCGTTGTTAGCCCGGTGCTGATGGCCAGGTTGGCGCTGGGGTAGCCTTGGAATCTACTCAGGGCTGCACGGGTGCGTGCGGGACCCCCATGCGGTCCGCCTTGGACCTGAGGCTGCGGCTGGGTGCAGAAGGGGTGAGCCCCCGAGGTGGCGAAGCCCAGGAGCTTTGCCACCTACTCCAACAGCACGTCGTGGCCGCCCTCCAACAGCCTGCATTGCAACAACTCTCGGGCCACCGTGAGCGCGGCCCTTGAGTTCACCTGCTCTCACCGGGTGTATGTTGCCGTGGCCGCGGCGTGGCTTGAGGACCTCGCCACTGACCGCACCTGCCGCAGCATGAGAGCTAACGTTGCCTGACCGCGTCGCCCGCGGCCCGCAGCGCCCTGCGGACCGCGGGCTGCCTGGGGCACAGGGTTGAGGTCGCCCTGGGAGAGCGGCTCTGCGCGGGCGGGCCAGGCCGCCCAGGGATCGGGATTGCCCATTGGGTCGCCGAACATGATGATGACGATGCGACGGGACGCGAGGTGGCGGGAGAGGGATTCTGGCGCACCCCTAATTGGCACGCCAAATGTAGGATTTCGGGTTCCGGCAGACCCTCTAGGTTCGAACTCTGGGGTGCACGCGGAGATCGCACCTCCTACCTACCTGCGTCTCGTCACCTCGCAAGGATCTAAACTACACGAAGAATAACACAAGGGACACGAGGTTTATACTAGTTCGGGCCACCATTGTGGTGTAATACCCTACTCTAGTTTGTGGTGTGGTGGATTGCCTCAGGGGCGGATGATGAACAATACAAGGAAGAACTGCCTCACGAGGGGTGTTCTTGTGTTGGTGGTTGTGGCTAGGGTTCTACTGCTCGATCTCTCTGATCGATCTCCAGATGCCTCTACCCTGGGGGTGGCTAGTCCTATTTATAGGCGGAGGCCCTGGGCCTCTTCCCAAATATTGAGCATGAAGGGCGCCAACAATTAGCCATTTTGAAGGGGAACATCTAATACACTTATCCTAACTAAAGTCAGTTCTCGCCTGCTAAAGGCTCTGGTGGTGACGCGGGCTTGGGCTCCACGATGACCTCCATCTTGCCATTCTGCTGGTCTTGGTCTTGTTGCACCAAAATGGTTGCGTTTGCTTGATACTCTTGCCTGCACTTGCTCCCTTTGCACCAAAGAGGAAACAAGGACTCTGCGCAGGCCGGCGCCCGCCTGGCGCCCGCCTGGCTTTGGTCGTCATGGCTTGCGTCATGGGGACCTCATGAGGTACCCCGCCTTGATCTCTCCGCCTCCTCGCGAGCCAGCCTGATGAGGCCGTGCCTGAGGAAGCTTCCTGTCGTCCTCCCCGCAAGGCTTGGCCCCTCGCGAGGGTCTTGAGCTCGTGTTGATGAAGATGGGCCGTACTGGGCCACCCCTTGAGCCACGCCGCAGGCCGCAGGCAGGCAAGTCTGGCTACCCCCGTTCCTAGAACGCCGACAGTTATCTCTTACCCGAGCCCTTTACTTATGCACTTTACTTTGTGATAGCCATATTGTTGTTTGTCATATATCTTTCTATCACATAGTTGCTTATCTTGCTTAGGATAAGTTGTTGGTGCACATAGGTGAGCCTAGTTGTTTTAGGTTCTGTGCTTGAAAAATTAACCACTAGGTTTATTCCGCATTTGTTCAAGCCTAAACCGTAATTATTTTAAATCGCCTATTCACCCCCCTCTAGGCGACATCCTCGATCTTTCAATTGGTATCAGAGCCTCGTTTCTCTTTGTTGGGCTTAATCGGCTAGAGAGTAAATATGTCGACAAGGGATTAGAATTCTCTGACACTCTTAATTTCAATGGCACAAATTTTGATGTTTGGGTAATTCGCATGCATAATCTCTTTAGGGTCATGGACCCAAATTTAGAGCGAATTGTAGATATGGGTTTTTCTCCTCCAAAGGATCCCCAAAGCTTATCTTTAGAGGATGAGAAAAACTCTTATCTCAATGCTCAAGCTTCTAATGTGCTTTTCGATGCTTTGAGCAATGTAGTTATATTTGAACTCATGTCGTCCAGGGATGCTCATGAGTTTTGGACAAAGCTTCAAGAAAATATGGTGTGTCCAAGATTTGTAAGGATGATCGTTCTCCCTTCACCTCCGGCCGTGTTGCGTTCTCAACTTATTCTACTTCACCTACATGTGGCTTGCCACAAGGTAATGACATGGTGAGTAGTGGTGTTCATTGCAATGATGATAGTGCGCTTATTGTTGATAATCCATCATCACTTTCTTATTGCAATGCTTCATCTTTGGACTTTAGCACTTCGAGCACTCCAAATGTTTCACATGCTTGTATTGATAGTCCTTGCATATCATGTATAAATTGCTTGACTAAATCTCATGATGATATGCTTGCTATATCTTGTTGCCATGATAAAAATGCATGTATTTCCTCGAGTTGTTGTGCTAACAATGTAGAGGAAACCCAACACTCCATGGAATAAGATGTGGTCTTGAATGGTGCTTCAAGGGATCCTACATCATCATCTATTGCTTTTTGCCTTATGGCCAAGGCTTCAAAGGTATCTCCCACTTTGAATCCCAATATATCTTGTGATGATATTGATGATGGCAAGAGTGATGATGATGTCAATTATGATGAAGAGAATGATGATGTTGCCTCCTTAAAAATTAAGGGGGAAATGATTTTTAAAGCTCTTCTTAAGAATAAAATTGCTCATTCCAATTTCATGGAAATCATGTCGATTGCTATTGAGAGCAAGAAATATATTGATGAGTTGGAATCTCGTCTTGAGGAGCATGAGGTCACCATTGATAAAATGGAAGGTCATGAGCGTGATTACGCTAATGAGATTGCGGACCTCTCTCAAGCTCTTGAACTTGAACAAACCACCAAGGAATCTCTTGAGGAGACTTTTGCTCTAGAATTATCTAGAGTGAAGGAATCTAATGATAGAGCTCTTGAGGTGGCCAATGTTTTTGAAACTAAAAATTCTAAGCTTGAAGTTACTCATGCTAGACCCTTGAGGATTTTGAGCACCTCGAAAATGGCTCAAGGGTCATCAAGGGTGAGCTCATCAAACTCACCTAGTCTCATGCTCAACTTGAAGCTTCTTATTTAAAAGAGCTTGCCAAGTTGCCCCCTCCTATTGTTGTTAATGATGATGCTTGTGCTACTAACTCTATTACTTGTGAAGCATCCATTTTGAAAGAGAATGTTGAGCTACAGGCTCAACTTGAGTTGTTATCTAGCAATTATGGGAAATTGGAAGAAAGCCACGAAAAGCTCTCAAGCTCTCATGATGATCTTCTAGTATCTCATAGTGTGCTAAAGATAGCTCATGATGCCATGATTGCTAAGGTAACATCTAGTGAGCCTCATGTGGATGCTAGCACCACTTCTAGTCAAAATACTATATTGCCATGTGTTAGTCCTTGTAATTCATCTACTCACAATGTTGTACATCTTGTGATGAATTGCTTTCCTTGCCCTGGTGCTCTAACTATGAAGCTTATACTTCCTCTAGTACTTGTGTTGAGACTAACCATGTAGAGGAAATCAAAGAGCTCAAGGCCCAAGTCACTTATTTGAAGAAAGACTTGGAAAAGAGGCATGGGAAATCCACACTCAACAATATCTTGAGTGTGCAAAAATCCCCCAATGACAAAGGTGGACTTGGATTCAACTCCAATAAGAAGAAGAAGAAGTCCAAGAGCAACAAGAAGAAGGGCAAGAACAAGTCAAGAATTCGGCCAAGATTATTTGCTTCAAGTGCAAAATTGAAGGTCATCATGTTAGATCTTGCCCATTGAAGAAGAAGGCCATTAGTGACAAGCAACAAGAAAAGAGGCCACAAGTTCAATCTCATGCTCAAACTCAAGTTGAAGAAAGGCCACTCCCCAAGAAGACTCAAGTTAATGCTTCTATTATTGAGAAATCAAGTGAGAAGAAAGTGAAGATTAGCCGTTGCTAGCTATGTCGTGAGAAAGGTCACATCGCTTCTTCATGTACTAGTGGTAACTTATCCAACCCAATTATTATTGATGATATCTATTCTCTTGGGAAGGATAAAGTTGGCAATGTGTTTGCCAAGTTTGTTGGTACTCAAAGTGGTGTCAAGAAAAGAACCATTTGGGTAGCCAAGCCTATTGTGACTAACCTCTTAGGACCCAACTTGGTTGGGGACCACCAAGCTCAAATTTGATCAATAGGTGTTGTTGGAGGGCATTGGAGACTTGGCTACATTATGAAGAATTAAGGGGACTTCATCATTCCTTTTGTCTCAAGCCAAGTCAATTGGATTATCAAGTTTCTATCTTATATCCAATGTGCCTCCTTGCGGTAACTTGTACTTTAATTGGTTACATTGAAAGTTACTTGCCCCCATGCATGTTTTGGTTTTGTTCCTTGCATGTGTTTTTATATGTTGTGCTTCCAACTTGCTTATATTGAGCAATCAAGTATGTGTGTGTTGGTTTGCACATCATGTACGTATGTGTCGTGCATTGAGCCTTTTTGCTTCTTGTTTGTATCCTAGTTAGCTCGTGTGAGAGATTAATGGAACATCCCATTTTGGGGGAGTGATGTGCTTTGTGCACCTCACAATCCTATAAATATGTGTACATGAGGAATACCATCTAGTATTGATATTACAAGATTATCTAGTTGCTAGGTGGTATATCTCCCATGAGAAATTCAAATTCTAAAAGTCCATTGACTATCTCTTGTTGGATCCTCTTATTTCCTCTTGTTAAGTTTTCTTTGGTATCACATTATGGGGGAGTAATATGCACAACATATTACAAACCTAGAAAATGTGTACATTTGAGATATTGTCACTTAGAGTTGATATTTTTAATTATATTGTACCTAGGTGACATGTTAGCTCTACAAGTGGCAATTTGCTTGTGTTTGTTGTGAAGATGATGTTGGATATCCTTGTTATCTACCACCGGGAATTATTTCCAAATACTTCTTGTCTTTTGACAATTGGTAGTCACTTATGTGTGGTAGAATTTATTGATCATCTTTACATTGGCTTTTGTTTTTATTTTCCTTTTCTCTTGCCAAGGATTGTGTCACTCCCATTGTCTTCCATACCACTTGTGGATCTTGTTAATTTCTTGTTCTTGTCTAGTGTTTTCTAGATATAGTGAAAGTGGTGATCTCACCTTGTGCATTGTGTACTCAAATGCAAATTCTTTATAATGTACAACTTGTGGGGGAGCTATCCTATTTTCTATAAAATGCTCATCTTGTGATCCTTATCAAGTGTGTGTTGGTGGAAGGCAAGCCGTTTTTGTTTGGTACCTTGTGCCATCATGAAACTTTGTTGAGAGCTTGGTTTGTTTGGAACCATCCTCTCTTTGGGAGTTTGACATCTTTAATTTAGTGCGTATCAATGGATATCTCATTCCTTGATGTATCTTTAATGATATCTTCCAAGTGATGATTTATCTATTTGGTATCCTTTTTCACTTGGCATTTCGTTTTCATTTGGTTTCGGTTCTTGAAAGTTTTGAGCATGCATGTTTACTTCATGTATTTTATTTGGCATGCTTTCTTTCTTTGACCCAATATATAGGGGAAACTCCACCAAGTCTCAAATTGGATCATATGTGCATGATATTTATTTTCATATATATATGCACATATTTATGTGGAGTTTGTCCTATGTATTGGTGTTTCTAACTATGTGGTCCCAATGAGTTCGGGTACCATTTAGTTTGTCTTGTTCTTCTAGGAACATTTGGAGGTGCATTGGATGCTCGGCTCACTCACAAGGAAGGTGTTTCCACCATGTGCTTATTGGAGTCAAGCTAGGATGATCAATGAACTACCATCTACCTTCAATTGGTATCTACTACATCCTTCCAATGGTATGTCGGTAAC
Organism: Triticum aestivum; assembly: GCF_018294505.1. Lineage (NCBI taxonomy): Eukaryota > Viridiplantae > Streptophyta > Magnoliopsida > Poales > Poaceae > Triticum > Triticum aestivum. The sequence continues at coordinate 517,153,465 of NC_057813.1, forward strand.
AAGTATCATCATCTACTTCATGCACACATTTCTTGCATCAACCCTGTGTAGGTTGTATCATGGCATGTATTCATTCTTTCTTGTGATACTTGTTTCCTTTCTCAAAGCATCCCAACAATTATCTCTTGTTGCTAGTTGCGATGTCTTTGATGGTTGTGTGGTAGGAATTCATTTATATACAATAAGACCATATCTATCCTTGGGCTATGCTTCCAAGCACATATATCTTATTGGTATATGTATGACTTCCTTTTGGATAACTTGTTCCTTCAGTTTTGTAACTATTCGGGTGTACATCCTTCTGTGTAGATATATATCGTCATGATTTCGTCTACCTAGACCCTTATACACTTGAGAGAAATTACATCTCTAGATGATATCCTTTCTTTCACGTCCACCTTGTCTTTCTTATGTTATTTCTTTGGTGGATCCGTGAAAGCTTTTGCCTTGAGTGTGTGTCTTATCTCGTTGCATCTTGATGCACTCTTGTGTGGTGAAGATTATTTCCCTCATGCTTGTCTTGACGAGGCTTTTGCCATCTTAATTGGTATCCCCTGTCTTGATGATGCTTATGCTTTCTATCTTCACCTTGGGTTGTCGCAAGTGTTGGTTATTCATTTTGCATATGTAGTGTTCTTGTGACCCATTTGCTTAGTTGTGTATGGGAATGAAAGGCTTTGCACCGTGTATCTCATTCATTCGAGACTATGTTGATGCTTATGCTCATTCGTATATTAGTCTTCTCATGTGCTTTGCCATGACTCACACACATCATTTTGGTTGAGCCTATTCTTAAGTTGCATCTTTTACATGTTGCTCAACCATGTGTTTGTTGCAAGTTCTAGGCTTAGTTTCCTTTATGCTCACTTGCACTTGTTGTATGTTTCTATTGATTTTGGGGGAGCTATGATCCTATTTTGTGCACTTTGTATTCAAATACAAATATTCTTATGTGTGCACAAATCATGGGGAGCTTCTCTAGTTTCTTTAGAACACTCCTTCGCTCAAATCATATTATCCTTTATTCATGTGGCTCATAGGATCTTTGGTCTAGTTGGTTCAATTGATGTCCTTTGCTTGCTTGCTTCAATTGGTATCTTTTGATTGCTTGATTGCTTGTGTCTCTCTTTGTTATGTCCTTGTGGCATATATCATTCGTTAGCAATCTTTGTGCCTCAATATAGTTTGTATTCCTCCAAGTATTTACCTTTGGATATGTCTATGGCATTCCACTATCTTGTTTAGAAATACACAATTTATGGAGGAACACGTTTTATATTGGCCTTCTAAGCTTTTCGCCCATTTTGGCAATCGATGCCAATGGGGGAGAAGTTTTAGAGAGTTTTGTGGAGAAGGTTTCAAAGTTTTCTCCTTGCTTTGTTTTTTTCCTAAGCATTTGCATCTCATTCTCCTGCATCATTGGTTGTTGCATTGCATTGTGATGCATAACTCCTTGTATAAACTCCCTTGAAAGTGATTGTCATCAATTACCAAAATGGGGAAGATTGAAAGAACATGCGGTGCCCCCATGTTTGGTTTTGGTAATTGATCACAATCTCTAGGGACTAATGGTTGCCTTGAGTTATATTTGAAGGTTTTGTCCATATGCTTTTCTTGAAGTCCATGTGTTGGTTTCAAGGAGTTTATGAGTTGACCAAGGTGCTATTAAGGAATTATCCAAAGATTGGTCATGTGATTGTTGAGCTTATTGCAAGCATGTCTTGAAGAAGAAGATTGTGTGATCATTCATGTTTACCTTCAAGACATCATCCAAATGAAGAGAGTTGGAAAGATTCAAGGTTGATCAAGACTAAGTCAAGAGTGAATCAAGTTGATCAACTCACAAAGCGTAGAACATGTACCGAGAGGGATCAAGTGATCCCATGGTATGGTAAGCATTGTCCATTGCACTTTGCGTACTAACCCATGGTCTATGTGAGAGTTCTATGTGGGCTTAGGTACGTGTCCATGGGCTTGCGTCAAGATGAAGATATCATACAACCCATGGAAAGGATGACATCAAGTGGTGATCGTCATCAAGATTGCCATATGCAATTTCAAGTAGAGCATCACGAAGAGATCAAGTGCTTGAATCTTTCCATCCATTGTGGTGTCAATGGACTTGTGAAGATGTGCCAAAGAGTTGCTCGCCCATAGTGGACTACGGGGGAGCAATCATCTAGTCTTCATCGAGCCAACGCAATCAAGAAAGGTGGTCCAACTTGAGGGAGTCAAGATCGTCATCATCTAGCTCAAGTGGACCATGTGCAAGGCAAAGGTTTGCCCTTGATAGGTTTTCTATTTCATCGGTCTCGTGGTGGTAGTTGGGAGACCGGGTTATAGGATCGTTTGTCGTACTATCAAGGGGGGCTCTCAAGTTGGTAGCTTGATCATATCGTTAGTAGAGAGCTCAAACCATTGCATCCTTGCATCACGTTTCTTGGTTCTTGTTTGGTTCTCTTTGTGAGTCTTAGAGCTTATGGTCATCTTGATGACAAGCTTGAGTTCATCGAAAACGGAGTTCGCATGCGTCTTCTATGATGTTTTCGGTGTTGGACGTTTTACCAGTCTTATCCGAGGAAGGGTTCTCACCATTTTATTATGGGCCTTTTCTCATTTGCTTCTTATTTATATTTCTATCAATATTGTGTCAGCCATGTCGTTAGCTTTCCAACAAACTTGCTTTCGTTGAACTCGGAGTCCGCTTGCAAAAGTTGTGGCTGGTTTGGTAAAGGCTGCAGCGGTACTACCGCGACTAGAGCGGATGTAAATTTTTACTACCGCTCCAGAGCGGTACTACTGCGGCTCCTGAGCGGTAATACCGCTCCAGAGCTGTACTACCGTGGCTCCTGAGCGGTAGTACCGCTCCGGATCAAAAATCTCGTGTTTTGCTCGGCGGAGGTAGGCACGGAAGTATTTTTTAGTACCGCTCCTTGGAGTGGTAGTACCGCTCTGTGTGGGATGTGAGCATAACGGTTGGATTTTCCCCCGCCTATAAAAGTGGGTCTTCTTCCCCATTGAACCTTATCCTTTGAGCTCGTGTTCTTCCCCCATTGTTGACCTTCTTCGAGCTTGCTAACTCTCAATCCCTCCATGGATTCTTGCTCGTTTTTGAGGGAAAAGGGAGAGGAGATCTAGATCCACATTTCCACCAATCACTTTCTCCTCTATGTGAGGGGAACCCATTGGATCTAGATCTTGGAGTTCTTGGTGTTCTCCTTTTTGTTCTTCCTCTCATCTTCCTCCCTAGCATTAGTTGCTTCGGTGGGATTTGAGAGAGAAGGACTTGGGCACTCTGTGTGCCCTTGACATTGCATTTGGTTCATCGGTTTGAGTTCTCCACGTGATACGTGGAAGTTACAAGTTGAGAAGCTTATTACTCTTGGGTGCTTCGTACCCTTGAGCTTGTTACTCTTGGGTGTTTGGACACCCTAGAGCTTGTTACTCTTGGGTGCCTTGGCGCCCTAGATGGTTGGTGTTATTCGAAGCTCAATCATTGTGGTGTAAAGCTCCGGGCAAGCGTCGGAGTCTCCAATTAGGTTGTGGAGATTGCCCCGAGCAATTTGACGGGTACCGGTGACCGCCCCCAAGGGTTGCCAAAGTGTACGGGTTCAGTGACCGCCCCCAAGGGTCACTATTTGTACGGGTTCGGTGACTGCCCTCAAGGGTCCCTTAGTGGAATCACGACATCTTGCATTGTGCGAGGGCGTGAGGAGATTACGGCGGCCCTAGTGGCTTCTTGGGGAGCATTGTGGCTCTACACCGCTCCAAACGGAGATTAGCATCCGCAAGGGTGTGAACTTTGGGATACATCGTCGTCTCCGCGTGCCTTGGTTATCTCTTGCCCGAGCCCTTTACATATGCACTTTACTTTGTGATAGCCATATTGTTCTTTGTCATATATCTTGCTATCACATAGTTTCTTATCTTGCTTAGCATAAGTGGTTGGTGCACATAGGTGATCCTAGTTGTTTTAGGTTTTGTGCTTGCCAAATTAACCGCTAGGTTTATTCCGCATTTGTTCAAGCCTAAACCATAATTATTTTAAATCGCCTATTCACCCCCCTCTAGGCAACATCCTCGATCTTTCAAATATAAACTATAAAACATCTTCAACTTAGCATCCTGATGTATTGTTTCTAGTGGTTAGTGAAGAGTTCATGTTCTTTTATTTGTTTATAGGTGGGCAGGCGGCAAAAAAACAGGGGAAAACGCGCAAGGTTCCTTGTAGACGCTCCACCGCAAGGTTCCTTGCTCCTTCTCGGTCGTCGGGAAACTATGTTCTTCAACTCTTTTCTTTTAAGAGAGCTTTGTTCATCCTTTTGCCAACACGCGAGACATCTAGCATCAAGGTGCACGTGTCATGCAGGAAAATGGAGATAATCAAATAAGCAGTGCGTAAGTGAGTCGTGCACTTCGGTAGCACCTACTACGCAATATTTTTTCTCCTCGATGGCACGTGAATAGTGCACGTACTCAACGACGGAGCACAGGATGGTAGCCATGACATGGTCAGCCCTTTTTTTGGAGAGAGTACGTACTAAATAACTTTGATGTGTCCCATCAACTCGCAGAATGACGAGAAGCTTGATTATGGCTTCTCCCTCGCTAACGCGTGCGCGGTGGCTCGCAGCACGAGGAGAAACTTTTGCTTCAAGCGGTGGACGTGCATGAGTTAATTTGGTGTCAGATTGCCAGAAGTACTACTATAGAACCATCAACTTCCGGAAGAGGCGAAGAGCCAAGCGCAAGGTCACCTACTAACCTTAGGCTAGGCGTAGTGGGAGTCGTATAAGTAGGGTTACCTCATTTTTTTATTCTAGAAACAACCACACACGAATATCGAGGTGCTGGTTACATAGAACAAATTTCCTGGAGTCCGTGCTCATCCCTCTTCTATCTCTCCTCTCAGCCAGCCAGCAGACGCGCGGAGCCCATCGTTTGTCTGCTCATATGCAGTCCCACATGTCAGTGAAAACGCAAGAGGACCCACTGAACCTTCTTATCTTTCACCTCGACGTGCTGGTGATGAAAAACAAATCCAATAAAGATCTTCGGTGGCCGCTTTTGGAGTTACTCAAGAGTAGTAAGATTCTAATTACAGTTTAACCCAAGATGCACATCACGTGGCTTCAACTACCACTCTATTTTCTTGCATGACACGACCTAGATGCTGGATGTCCCACGTGTCGGCAAAAGGAGGAAGAACTCGACCAAATTTTCGGTTGTGCTCTCGGATTAGACTAGTTATGCTAACTTAAAATTTTATTGTGTAGAATGGATGCAAGTTTTGGTATTGGGCAGAAGAGTACATCGACATATTGATAGAGTGCAATTTATTAGATGTTCTAGCACTTTTAGCTAGCATAGAGGCTAGAGATGAGACTAGTGCACTTGTTGATAGAATAGAGGCTAGATATGAGATTAGATGCAAGGAAGCAACGCCTACTTCTTTACAATCGAAGAAGAAAGAAGCACACAAGATCGATCCTCCGCAAATCAACAATGAATGCATCCCTCTCTCTGCTCTGGGTTCCATACTCATGTGTTGTATCCTCTATTGTATTCATTTTCTCTTCTTCTATCAATGAAAAGATACGCAAGCTTTGCATATTCGCGAAAAAAGATCAACAATGAATGCATCAAGAAGGCACTAATCCAACTTACAGGAGTAGTTATGGAAGTTGGATATCTTCTAAAATATATTCTTGTGGTTCTTGTTTTCTTTGGTCTTGCTTTTCTAGTCAAAATTTTGGTGATGTATTTCCATGTACCAAAAAATCAATAATGAAAAAACGATATGTGTTTGCAAAGCAAAATGTACGCAGCCAGGATGCGTCCGCGCATTCGGCGCATGGCCACCTCAGCCGAGAAATGGCCCAGACACGACCCCATTGCCCTACCCAAATGGATAGAATCCAGGCAAAACGGAGGTCCGTTTGGGGTCGTGCGTTGGAGTTGGCCTAACAAGTGGGACCGCAGTTGAGGAAACCGACTATCGGCAAACCCCCACCTCGCCCGCCGCGCGATGGCTGAGTTAGAGAAACGATGAGGTTGAAGAGATTGCTGTAGCACGAACTCCAAGAAATATGGTGTCAGATGGAAGTCGTGCTGGTGGCATGTGTCGTACTCCTGGACGTGAATGATTGTTCTGGCCCATGCCACCCTACTACTCCTACTACTTATAGTAGTAGTATCAAGGATTCGAGGTGCTGGTTACGTACAACGAACACATTAACATATGGCCCACCTCACACTGTGGCCAAATTTCCTGGAGTTTGTGCTAGGTTAAAAAGTGTTCTTTATGAGGGTGGGTGGCTGGTCTCAAGTTTAAAACTTGTTGTATTACGTATATGTAGACGTAGAGATAGTGCAGCAGTTCTAAAAGTTTGAACTCAAACATCAGAATGCAATTTCTACTAGACTCATCCGAGGACCGAGGATGATGGGATTCGCAGCTACAGTAAAAACACCCGCCCTATGCGCGAAGCATGTGAAGCTAGTATAAATAGTGTACTAGTATTGTTGATTGGCCTCATCTAATAACCTGTTGCAATGCACGTACAATTATGTATTTGGAAAATATTTTTTTGCCTCGTCGCAGCACAAACTCAGAGAAGCGACTCGAAAGCCATTCATAAATTTAGTAAGTTTATCACAGGCATATCATTTTATTACATACAACAGGTCATCAACCCACAATGACAACGAGGATACATTATAAATACTAAAGTTTTCATCACACAACAAATAACAAGCAATGAAATGAACTTCAACTCCACCAATCATCGGCGTTGGAAATGCTTGCTTTGAACCACAAGTGATTCTCTGGGAAGGGCCATCTATTGTCAATCTTGAGACCAATGCAGGATTGATCATCCAGGCTGAAGCGGCCTACTATATCAGTACCAGGGTAGGGAACCACCAAAATGTCGGAGGTATTGATACAGTTGCTTCTCATAAATGGTACTAGTAACATTGTGTCAACAACAGTTGGATCGCCTTTCACCATCATTGGATAGTTTTGTCCAAGGAAGAGCGAGTTTTCTCCAAGACTATCAATACTGTACCAGGGAGAAGGTGTTGGCGCTAGCACACTAGTATCCATCCCGAATACCATGCAATGGGTGTTGGAATAGGTCCGGAGAGTGCGACCATGGGAGACAACACCTGCTTCCTTAGTAGTAACATCGGTAGTGGGCTGTATACAGACAAGAAGGGGTGATCCATCAGAATAAGTTGTCAGGCGCCACTGAGTATATGGGCCCTTCTCGTCCTCATGCTCATGATCATCACCATCGTCCTCTCCCCCTTGGTTATAAAAATTTTCAAGTATAGGTGGTGGAATGTTCACAAGACCTTGGAAACACAAGAAGAAGGTTAATTAGTAAAGGGAAAGTTGCTAACCCGCATGCATGTGGATGAAACAATTATAATTACGATGGAAGAAAAATGTACTGAAACTACGAGGATCCCATGCAAAAACAGTGCCATGAGTGGTGGAAGCAAACACAAGACCCTCATATTGAATTGCATCACAGTACACATCCATGTATAGAAACTGATTTTTGAGAAATATCCATCGAGTCGAACCACGAAGGACGGCAACAAGCTTGTCGAAGATAGCAACAACTTCATAGTTCTTATAATTCCAAGAGCGGTTGGGAACTCGAAAAATTGCTATCTTCTGTAGAAGACAGTCACCATGATCGTATTTGAACGTGCGTAGAATACCGGTGTGCTCAACCTCTGGGCAGTCTGCTGAGATTTTTCGAAGTGGAACCCGGTGATGAGTGTACACATTTACAAGTTCCCACTTGCAGTTGTACCCAATATAAAGAACCCAATCTCCATTTGCGCCTGCCAAAGCCCTACCCTCAAGCGATGGCATCTTAACATCATACATATCATTATCAAGCGGCATCAACTTGCACAAGGCGAGGCCTCCGTCGTCCCCGCGCCAGTCAGCAGGGTCACGGCGAAGAAGATAGGGGAGATCAAACTGCTCCTGGACCCTTGGGTTCCTTGTAATGATGTTATTAGTTGAGTCGAGAATGGTCTTGAATGAACCTGGCATGCTAGCCGAGGTGATGATGTCGCACCAATCAGTGAGTTCCTCCACTATGTCATCTTTTAGATCGGGGCAAGAATAACGGGTTTGTTTCCGACCTGTTCCCTCCATGGAGAAGACGATCGAACAATGGCAGAAGGAAGGGTGAAGGCAAATGGAGTAGGGAGGAAGAGCGTGCGACAGCAGTTCAAATCGAGAGGGAAAGGCGAAGAGTCGATGGACGGTTGCCAGTTTTCCATGATACACGAAGAGGCACCCGGCCTACATGTTCGTTCGGAAATACTAGTAGAAAAGGACTCGCTGTCGTCTCACTGACATGTTGGAACGGGACCACATGTCAACAAAATATGGTGTGTAATTTCTCGTGCAAAATGCGATCTGGCCGCATTGGCCCGAGGTGCCACATTAGTTATCGACCTTTATATTTTTAACATACAATCTAAATGGATAGCTCCTGTGGTCATCACACGTGAGCGGATATATAGGTGGGCTAGGTGGGCAGGCGGTTGAGCAGGCGGCAACTATCTGAGTGCTAAAAGAGTTAATCTAATGCTGGTTTTGTTTGGATTTTCCAACTATGACCATTGGATAGAGTGAATCAATGGCTTATGTTTAAAGTTATTCTCATACTATAGAATTTTTGATTTAGTTGCTGTGTTGCTACCGTCCAATATTCACGTATGGTTGTTTCTAGAGTAAAAAAGGAGGTACTAGTACTTACTGTGGGAAAGGTGAAGTGATGGTTGATTCGCCCGAGCAACTTACTGTGGCGAAGGTGGGACTCTGATATTTGACTGCTCACTAGTCATTAGTACTACGACGCAATGACTGGGGTGAATCTTTCCCTGCGGTTGTGGTGTGCACTCAATATTGCTGCATGGTAGGTGGAGACGGATGAAGGATGTCCAACATGTTGGCGAAATGAAGTTGAATTGTTTTTGGCATTGCTATCAATCCTTCAGGATTTGTTTATATGTGCGCACAATTTTAATGAAATTGTATTGTGATGCTATGAAGGTTTCAACTTTGGTTCCCGCAGGAAAAAAAGGTTTCAACTTAGGATTCATGTGTCTTGCCTCAAGATTATCTCGTTACAACATTCCATCAAATACAAAGGAAACTACCATGGCTGCTAATGCATCTCAATGGTTCGCAGATCAGCGCCAATATTCACATCACAACTGAAGACAAAGTTGTGAGAAGGTGTACAAATAAAGAAAAATATATAATTGATCGATGCTGTTCGTAGGCATGGCTCCATTTCCTTGGCATAGTGTTCATTGCTTGGCAGCTAGTTTCACCCAGCTCTGTAGCCAAAAAAGAGGTGTATGGAGGACACCACAATCCGATCATTTTGTGCAGCTCCACTAAAATCAAGCGTACCATCCTTGTTTGCAAAGATATCCAGTCAGTGTGATTACAATAATAGTGGAACTAGATGATGAAACATAACACACACAAATAGAAGCCGATCACCTCTATGATCTCTCTTTAGGACTAACTTCTAGTTGGATAAGATTAGGCACGGAGTTGGATGAGAAGGATAGCAAAACCAATCTCCCTTTCTGCAGTCCCACGGAAATGTGAAAACGTTGCCCGTGTGACATTTTGGCGGAACTGCACAAAACACTCTTAAGAAAAAAGTGATTTGTGCAGTTCACCAAAAGGTCGCAATAGCAACGAGGTGAAAATGGATAGCCCTATTTGCAAAAGGAGGTAGAAAGGAAACAATTACTGCCCAATAACACGAGTTGAAGACACATACACCGACAAAAAAAGAAGCATATTCCATGTAATAATGGAAAGATAGCACATGGTGGTTTATCAAAAATGGTTTGAGGACGAGATTGCAAGATGGAAAGTACGCCGGCCGAGATACGATTTAAGCAAACAACTAAATAAGATCCACATGCAGCAATGTGGGAAGATGGGCAGTGGAGCAAGGCCAGAGGAAGCTGTACCTGAGGGTCGTCGGGATGTTACTAGGAGGGCACCGGCGGCCGGGATCTGCCCATACTGCGGCAGAGAGCAAGTGGCGAAGGCCCTACCGCGCCGGAGCTTGGTCAGAGAGAACGGCGGGTACCGCAGATCGGGAAGTGTTGCCTCAACGCCGTCGAACAGAGAGATCATGCACATCCTCCCTTTCCACCGGCGAACAGGATGCGGCCGGATCCCTGACCAACGCTGAGAGAGAGAGGCCACCGCCGCCTTGTGTGAGATGGTGTGACGAGAGACAAACCCATTTTTCCATTTTCCCCACGGCTATCGTTTTATATTCTGAACGTGCCATTGAGGAATGTATAACTTTATTTAATACTAACGCATCAAGTCGAACTTTTTTCCGTCTAGGCATGGTACCCAACCCTCCTTCGAGTAAACAACCGCTACACGCATCAAATTATCACGTGGGCTGCCTTTTCATACAGAAACGAACTCCACCGTGTACCCACGCGGGTGTGGTCGGGAACGAGATGTGAGTACGTGCGTCCTGCGTGCACCTCTTCTTTAGGTGCAGGTACGTACGTGGGTGGGTGTGAGAGAGATGGTTTGTGCGAAACAGAGGCAATGTGTTGATGATATCTCAAACAGAAAAACGTAACATATGCAATGTGTGTGAAACAGAGTCATCGACATGAGATATCGATAGAATTGAAAACAGGGATGAAGTGTGTGGCTGCACGATCGATAAAGAGTGCCATCGAATTTGTGTTTGCCCACGTCAAAGATACATGGCAGCTGGCCTACTGGAATTTGAGAGGGCAGAGGTGCAGTTTTTCTCCGTGGCATGGATACCTACCTACAACGTTCGACTATCGGTGTGGGGGAGGAGGGGGCAGAGACCGATCGACTAGTATATGTGTGGGGAAGGAGAGAGACCTAGCTATGTATTGAGGGGGATTAATCGGCATCCATGGATATGTGTAGCAGAGGAATAAGGTTGGGAGAAAGACAAAGGTAGAGCGTCAGAGGGTTGGTGGTGGAGTGGCGTCTCACAAATGGTGGGAGAGGCCTGCTAGACAAACGAAGGGTACGAGTGCAATATCAATAAGAGAGGGCCCAGGATGTCTATCTGTCTATGCACATGCGTGTGAGAGACGGGTCGGGAGGTGTGCAAGGATGATGAGGGGAGACGATATGGTTGTGGTAAGCATACGTAACTACATAGGAAGATCAACTGTCATGTGTCCGAGAAAGGGAGAGACATAACTAGCGAGGTAAGTGTATCGGTGCGTGGGGAAAATGAATTATAGTCGACCTGGCTATATGTAGGGAGATCAGTACGTATACACGCATGCATGTGTTAGAAGCAAATAAGGTCCGGAGAGACAAACAAGGGGAGAGGGGAGTGGCGAGGAGGTGGTGCGAGAGGCCTACCATGTCGAGGGGGGAGGAGTGTGCGAGTATGAGATCAATGAAAAGAGGGGCGGGAGTGTGCACCTGTGTGGAACCGTATTGGACATAGGGGGGCATGGATGGTGAGAAGAGAAGAGGGGAAGTATATTTGTGTTTTTGGTAGGCACACTTGGCCAGAGAGGTATATCGACCGGTGTGTGCCGGAAAGAAGGAGCCGGGGGCCTAAACACACCGCGGATGGACGACCTGAAGAGAAATAACGAATGTGCGCGATGGAGGGGACACTAAGGGTGGGTGATAGGGGGCGGGCGTGTGCATGCACGATAGAAAGTTAGCGCTAGCTAGCTACAAATATAAGAGGATCGTGAAGGTGTAAAAGACGAACAAAGATCATAATTCATTATAAAAAAGTGGATACGGATACTTGAAGAAGATATCATAATGTAGAACACTGATTATAATTTGGGCTAATGTGTGGCTTTTGCAGCTCAGGTCTAAATACTTGTCATAATGTAAGGGGCGAGGCACTATACTTTGTGTGATAAACACGGTGTATGTATGCAACATGGTTTAGATTATGAATATATAGTTAGTACATCAAATGTACTATTATTTGGAATCAACATCAAGTGTATTCAAAATAGAATTCGAGTTCATGTAGTACACATAGTTCATATCTATCTCTACAGTAATCATGTGGTGTGTTATTAAGGTAATACACGAATGACGGTTGAAGTTGGCAACAATCATGATTGTAGATTCTTATTGGAATAGAGAAACGAATTCAAATTCAGTTCCAATTGCAGCGGTAGTAAAGACATTTGGAATGCACTAAAATGTTGGTATGAGTAGGTTACATGCATTATACAGCAAGCGAAAAAATTTAATTGGACATAACATGGATTCATACTCCCTCCTTCCATCTATATAGCGCGTGATGCATTTTTAAGACCGCCTTTGACTATTGACAAGATTAATAGTACATGACATGCACCATGTGAAAATTATATCATTGAAAGCTCCTTTCACACACGAATTTAACGGTGTGCTTTGTGTAAGTTGCATGTCATATATTATTACTCTAATATTTGGTCAAAGTTAGCATCAAAAAATGCATTAGGCCCTATTTAGATGGAAGGAGGGAGTAGCTTTGAATAACATTTGTATAGTAAAATGGGGCAAGACTCTCTCTTTGTGTGGTGTGAATAGTTTTATTCTTTTCATTTTCTTTTTGGTTGAGGGAAGTGCGAATTGATTTTGTATGTACAAGTACAATATTACACGTTAGGATTGTCCCTAAAATTCAACCCGCGCCTTGTTATATCCAAAAAAAATCAGACATCATGCTCCCAAAACTGGCGCCTTCACAACCCGCGCCTTGCTATCCCGAAATTATAACGCACGCGGAAACTCCCTCCAGCTGCCAAATCTCGACACGTGAAATCCCCCTTCTATCACTGAGCCGAAAGGGTCGCTATTTCAAATTGGTGAGGGGTACTTTTGTAACACACCCTACATTTTGGACAAGCGCGTCCCTAAGTCATGGTTCACCCCCTCCCATCGCCTCCTTTTCGCCATTCGAAATTCCAGGCCACCATAGCCTCTCCGGTCCAGCCGGGAAACCCCACCCTCCTCCATCTGCCACCTCACCGCTGCCCTGCCGGAGCCTCTTCCCCGACGACGTCGTCCACCGCAACAGCTCGACGTCCCTCGTCTACCTCCCCGGATGAGGATCCGTTGTCCATCTCGTCATCCCGCTAGTTCAGCCACCCCGTCCTCCACCTCCAAGGAGTTGCTCCGACGATTGCCTCGTCTATCGCGGCTGCTCCATCCCCACACCATTGCCTTAACCTGCTCCACCGGAATCGCAACATCCTCACCGACTCCTCGGACGAAGCCGAGGCCTACTCGGCGCCACCAAAGAGGTTGTACACTCATCGCATTGCACCTTCTCCTTAACTCGACCTCCCGGCGCTAACTATGCTCCATCCTGCACCCCCATGGAGCGGCTACCTTGAAGTCGGCACCGTGGGCGACATCTCCATGGCGGCTCTCCCCAATTGTGAGGCCCCTTCGGCGGCGGCGGCCATACCAGTCAGATCTGCTGCTGCTGCTCTAGCTCTCGCTCGCTTGTGCTGCTGCTGCTGCTTCGGCTCTCGCTCGATTGCTCCCTTGCCCAGCTGCTGCTGCTCTGGCTCTCGCTTGCTCGCTCACACTGCTACTGCTGCTGCTCTCCCCCTCGCTCGTGCTACTGCTTTGCTCTGATTTAGCTACACTTCAGTCGACTGAATTGACTTTTGGGTCAGTCAATTTTCAGGGGGTGGGGGGGCTCACCGGAGTTAAGGAAGAACCACCCGCAGTGGGGACGGGAGGTACCCCACTATCTATCTTAGGGTTCAGGGTGGGGACGGGGGCCTAGAGGGCTAGCCGGGGTGGCCACGGACCGGCGGTGGGGAGTTGTTTCGGGGCAGCGAGGCGCTGCTGGGGCCGGCGTTTCGGCCGATGGTGGCTGGCGGCTCAGGGGGGTGTAGGTTGAAGATGAACCGCATTCCCTCACTAAACTACATGTCAAGTGCCTCTCTGCTACCATTGCATTCAGTTTCGACAGTAACATTCAGATTCCATAGTAAATTTCAGTTTCGACAGTTAAGTTCAGAGTCAACAGTTTTTACCTCATGCGTTGTAGTCAGGTGGTTTTTGGTGATGTAAATTTTACATATATTATACATCATCTAGTGGAGATGTTATTAGAATCCCACTTGAGGTTGACGATGTCTTTCTTGTGCTGCTTCAGCCTTGACGTCTTACGGCTCACCGAAGTTGCTCCAACGACAGAACGACCCATCACAACAGAGCAGTGCCCTGGACGCCATCTACAGATTCCTCAGATCTTCCTCCAAGCCTCCGACAGCCACCTCTGCTTCAACTGCTTCAACGACCAACCCAATGATGATGAGGTCGACATGACTATGACAAAGAGGTTGTACACTTGTTGCATCACTTATTACTATACATTCATGTCGATCCATTAGGGTTATTTTGGTTCAGTGGAAAAACATAGCAATATGGAATTTTCCAATGGCACTCTACTATTCAATTATTCATGCATTTTGTTGAAAGGAATGAAGCAAAACATCCACCTGGACGTACTTTTCAAAATCCTATGCATGAAAACAAGACCAAGTGCATTAGTGGCAGAATAACATTCTAACTGTACACGCTTTCATATGGATTCACTTTATTTTGGCCATGTTTCTTTGCATTCCTCTGCTCTTCCAGTTCCTGTAAACCAAACACCCAAGTTGACAGAAATCATGTGTTTACAAATGCTTTGTTTACCATGTGCATTCCTATCCTATTTTGGTGTTTTTCCTATCCCTGCGTTTTTTGAATCATGCAAGCCAAATGAGCCCTTACAGAATTACTTCAGTTACAGGTAGGTGTCGAAGGGAACTTTGTGTGGTTTGTCCTGCTCCTGCCGCGACGTCGTCCACCTCACCTGAGCTGCTCCATCGACAGAAGCATCCACCAAAACAGACATCACGACTCCTGACCGTCTTTCGCCACCTCAGATCTCCTTCCCTGCCGCCGGCACCCACCGCAACGGAATCACCATCATCGACTTAGCAGATGAAGCTGAGGAGTACACGGGTCCACAAGAGAGGTTGCACTCTTTTGTTTCTACTTATGTTATGCATTGCTTAAAATTACCTGCTACTTTATCATACTGTTCACCTCTTGGACTCCAAGTCAGGTCCAAATTAATGTTCAAACTTGAGCTCTAAATTAGTTGTGGGGCACATATCGAGGCAGCAATGAATAGTATGTCTGTCTAATATCTGGTTCACCTAGGGTATGCCTATGTTGTTCATCTTGGGTGGGAAACAAATAGTAAAGCAATCATCATTTGTCTTTTTATTGAATTAAAGCAATCATCAGCCTGCTATCATTCTTTTTGGATCCATCCACTAGTTGTGTCGGGGAAGCTGATCCACGAACACCTATGGGGCCGGCGGACCGAGCCCCTTTCGGTTCGGCGGGGGGCGGAGATCGCACGAAGAGCGGATCGAGGCGAAGCACACGAGCAGTTTACCCAGCTTCGGAGCTCTCCAGAGAGATAATACTCCTACTGCTGCTTGTCTGATTGTATTGTGTTCTTGCTCGGGAGCGCTAAATGCTACAGTACACTCTAGCTGCTAACGAGACCGAGCGTGTGTGTTTTTCTGGCTTTGAACCAGCTGAACCCCACTCTGCGTTGCGCATGGGCCTCCTTTTATATGCTCAAGGGGTCACCGACAGGTGGCAACGCAGACAGGGGTAAAAACATAAAAGGAGTTGCGGTTGGTACAACTACTTGCACAGTGCATCCTACCTAACCCTGACGGCAGGGGACAAAGGCATTAAATGCCCGTCTGTGTCGCCCAAACAGTGCAGAAAAGGACCGTCAGGGACGCCACTGTTCGCCACGATGGCGATCTTGTCAGCGTCGCATGCCACCGCGCACCGCTGGCTGCACAGCCTCCTGCCACACGCGCTTGGAAAGGCCCCAGGGCGACACATTGGTGGATGTGCTGGAGCGCAGGTACAGGGTGGTTACTTGCCGCGGCAAGCGTCTTGCCGCGGTCGTTGTCTTGTCGTGCCCGGAAGCTTGTCGCTCACCGGGCCTTGCCGGGACGCGTGGCGCGTCGCGGCAAGTTCCTTGAGATGCCTTGATTGGCCTTCCCGGCAAGCTCCCCTTGCCGGGGCCTTGTCTCCTCGGCCTAAACACTTTGTTCTTGAATGGCTCCAAAGGAACCACGGAGGACCTTGGCGGTTGCCCGGCAAGCCTTGCCGCGGGGTACTGCAACTGCCCGTGCACAAGTTCGGGATACTAGGGTACCCCTACTCTAGTACACCGACAGGAGCCCCCGGGGCTGGGCCACACACGGTGCCGAGCGCTGTTGGGCCAGGCCCAAAACAGGGCACGGGCACGCGCGGCCTGGGGTACGCCGTATCTTACTCCGTATCTACCGCGCCCTCCCCCAACAGCTTGCGTTGAATGCGGCATCGTGGGAGAGATCGTGGGTGGTTTCTTTATTCAGAAGGGCGAAACGTCCGCCCCCTCCCTCTTTATAAGCAGGGGAAACAGGGGCAGCTTGCCCACTTCGCCGGTTGCTACTTCATTCTCGAAAATCTCCGCCGCTCCCCCCTTCTTCCTGAAGCCGAAAGAGAGCAGCGCTCCGCCCCCCGTTGCCACCAGCTCCACCGACGCCGCCGATCTCCCTCACCACCTCCGCCATGGCTCTGAAAGCCGACAAGGGGAAGGGCGTGAAGTCAGCCGAGGCGCAGCGGCTTGCGGCGCTGTGAAAGGAGCGGGCCATCTTCCCCCCTCAGCTTGACGCGAAGGAGCTGAGGGACTACTACTACCTCTTCTGGTCGACGGAGACGCGAGCGCATCCGCGCACGAAGGTACTCCCGGCCAGCGCTTCGAGATTGGCTCCGAACGGGTACCCCTTCTTCGCGCTGTTCTTCTACTGCGGGCTCTGCCCGCCCTTCTCTGAATTCTTCTGCGATATCATGAACACCTACGGGTTCCGCCTCCTTGATTTCACCCCCAATGCCGTTCTGACCATGGCAGTTTTCGCACATTTGTGCGAAAACTTTGTCGGAGTCCACCCAAACATAGCCCTTTTCCGCCACTTCTTCATGCCCCGAGTCGAGAGAGGAGAGCCCCTTGCCGAAGGAATCGCTTGGATCTCGAGGGTCGGCAAGAAGGAAGCCTATCTGGAGGGAGAGCTCCGCAGCAAATGGGAGGAGTGGAGGGTTGAGTGGTGCTGGATCATCGAGGAGAACCCGCAGCCATTTACCGCCCTGCGCCAAGCCCCAATAGTTCGCGGCAACGATTGGAGCAACGTGGCCCCGGCAGACGACAGGCTGAAGATCGCCGTCACCCAGATCCTACGCCTCAGGCTTGCCGGGCTCACTGTGGGCGCAGTTGGCGCAGATTTCCTTCGCCGCCGCATCGCCCCCCTGCAGGAGAGGGGGAGACCCGCCTGGGAGTTCCAGAACTCGGCGGATATCATGAGGCTGCGCCCGGGCCTCAACTTTAACTTCACGGTCCTGGAGCTGGATGCGATGCTCCTAGAGCTGTTCAAGCGCGATCCTCAGCATCCATTCATGTTGCCGCGGGATGTCGTTCCGCTGTGCAACAATTCTTCGCTTGACCGCATCCGTTCAATGATGCCGCTATGCGACTCTCACGGAATCGTTCCAACTTGGCAAGAGCCGGCAGACGCCATCGTGCAGGAGTTCTTTGATGGCTTGGTAGAAGTGCCGGTCCGCGCTGATGAGCAGAAGAGCCTCACCCGCGACACCACCGATGCGGAGATGCAGCGCATCGCCACCAGGCTGGAAGAGGCGGCAGCGGCTGCTGCCGCGGGCGTACTTGGATTCACCATGGAGGAGGCGGAGGCAGCGGAGGCGGCAAGCCTTGCCGAGCGCGAGGAGTTTGCCGGCGAGGAAGAGCTCGCTGGGCCCAAAGATGAGCCGAGCGAGCCCGCCGAGAGCGCGAGCGACCCGTTGCAGGTCGGCTCATCCTCCTCCCCACCTTCAGCCAGCTCGCCGCAAGCGGAGCCCCCAGCTCCAACAAGAAGGCATCTCCGCAAGGCCGGGGACGTAGCGGGGTGGAGACGGGCCAGCAGCCGCCGCACCGCGCGATGCGCTCGTCCGCGTCAAGCACTGTTGCCGCGGGAGCACCTCACGCTGCGGCGGCAACTTGAGCGGGGTCCTCCCGGTCCACCGCTACCGCGCCTGCCAAGCGGGCAAGGGAGCCTACTCCTCCGCTCAGCTCTGACGACAAAGAAGAAGAGTAAGATCCCCTTGCTGTACTTGTAATTCTTCGATTTTTGTTGTCTTTATCTTGTATCTGATCTGCTTGACTCTGAACTCATCCTCTTTCAGGACTCTGGCCCAGAGAGCGGCGAAGAGAGCCAAGGCCCCGGTGATTGTCATCGAGGACGACCCCACCACGACGGCAGAGGACATGTCCGAGACCACCTTGTCGGACCCGGCAACCATTCCTCAAAGCAGCCCCCAGCGCAGCCATCCACGTAAGTACATAGTTTACTTCCTGCTTTCAGGCGTGCGTGGGTGCTCTTCTTTTGCTGATTTCTGTCTGTTGGTTTGTGTAGGATTCTCCGGCAAGGGAGAATTCTCCGGCAAGGGGCGGTTCTCCGGCAAGGGACAGCGTCAGTGATCCTCCGGTGGTGGAGACCACGACTGCAGATCCCAGCACAGGTACCCCTTTTGCCTAAAAACTTCCCTTGGGTTCTTCTTCTTCTAATTTTGTTTTTGAATATTCGCTTGACCTTTCTCCCCTCTTCGGTCGTCAGATCCACCTGCCACGGAGCCCATGGAAACCGAGGCCGCCGGTGAGGAGAACGTGCGCGGCAACAACGACGACGCCGCGGCCACCGAAGAAGGGGCCGGTGCTGATGATCCCGCCGGCGAAGAGGCCGCCAAGGCTGCCGCCACAGAAGCGGGTGAGGGATCCGGCGATCGCACTGACGGCCCCGAGGCCGCAGGAGCGCCCGGCGCTACACCGACCATCGATCCCTCCGCCGATGCTGCAGCACCAGGCTCCGAAGAGCCCCAGCCCGGCGCCTACTTGAAGGCCGGAGACGGTATCTTCATCAAGCTCCCCTGGGCATCAAGCTCCAAGGCGCCGGTCGAGGGAGAAACCTTGGATGGAGAGGTGCTCGCCTCCGCTGGGCTGACGGTGGTCGACGCGCCAAGCAGCAGCAGCGACGAGCCTGAGGAGGAGCGGCTGCTGCGGAAGTTGCTGTCGCTCTACCGCGCCCGACAAGCCAAGCTGGCGTCCCGAGAAGAACTCGTCGCGAAGGCGGGAGTGGATATCGAGAAGCGCGCGGAGGAGCTCTGGGGTCTGAGGCAGGAAACTCTCCAGTCCTTGGCAGAGGAGCGGGAGCAACTTCTCGAGGAACGGAAAGCTTTTCTCCTCGAGAAGGCTGAAGCTGAAGAGAAGCAACGGCTGGTCGCCGAAAATCTATTTGCGCAGGAAGGAGAGTTGGCGCAGCGCAAGGTCAACCTTGACAGCCACGAGGAAGAGCTTGCCGCGCGCGAGCAATCAATTGGCGGGGCTCTCAGGGAGGCAAGGGATGCTGCCGCAGCTGCAGAGGCCGCCAAGAAGGAGCTGGAGACGAAGGTGGCGCAGCTGGAAGCCGATCTCAGGGCGAGCGGCGAGGAGCTTGCCGCGCTCAAGCGTGAGCGCGAGAAGGATGCTGCTGCTCATGGTGAGCTGCAAGGTCTTCTCACTGAGAGGAGCAAGGAGCTCAGCGCCGCCAAGGACTCCAATGCAGATCTCGAGTTGAAGCTAGTCACTTTGACTCAGACGCTGGACGGCGCCAGGGAGCGGGAGGTGGCCTTGTCGGAGAAGATCAAGGCCGACGAGGCGCTGCTGGCGAATGCTGCTGCCGCCCACGATGCCTTCAGGGAGACTGTGGAGCATTGGACTGAGGGTCTTGTGGACCTTGCCGCCGCCATCGACGGGGAGCTGGCGCAGCTGGGGATGGAGGATCTCGGGTACTCCTCCGACAAGCACCTCCAGCCCAGCGCCAAGCTCAGCTTATTCTTCAAAGGCGTGGCGACGGCCCTCCGGCGACTCCGGGAGAAGATCCCAAAGCAGCTGGCCGACGAGTCGCACAAGATCTGCGCAGGAGCTCTCCAGAAGGTGCTGATGAAGGTGGCCTTCCGCAACCCAGGCCTCAACTTCACCAACGTCCTCAAATCCTTGCCGCCAGATGCTGATCTGGAAGCGCTCAGGGTCCTTGTCGCACCCATTGTGGACAAGGTGAGCGGGATCAAGAGGGTTGAGGGCGATCGCGTAGATTAGGCCGCCCGTTTTCTTTTTCTCTTTGTCTCTGCTGGTCATGTTACGAGAACATCTATTAGAGCTGCGACAAGCTATCTTGTAATATAACTCTATTTTGGGTAGAGATTTGCTATGTTATTCCCTTTACTTGATTCCTTCCTTTGTATGTTTTTGCCCTACGCTTTTAGGGAGCTTGCTGGCGCAGGCACCTTAGCCGCGAGCACTGAGTGCGGGACATCAGCAGCTTGCTGGCGGTGCCGCTACCGACAAGAAACCTTGTCGCAACTAGTCGCAGCTCACTTAAATTGTTGAGCGGACTCGAAACAAAGTAAGGGCGCAGCTAGCTACGAGTTGGTTCCTCCGCGCACAGGTTTTCCATACAAAGTACGGTCGTTCGAGGAAGATAACTTAAAAATTTAAAACTGATTGCTCAAACTTTGGCAACTTAGCTTTTCTGTCGTTTGCTTTGTGGTAAGGCAAAAACTTGCTTGAACGACGCCTGATTCACACCATTATCTTGTCCTCCCCCCCCCCCCCGGGAAACTTGTGGGCGAGGGAACCTTCCTTTCCTTTTTGAGAAGAAGAAAGAAGAGAAAATAAAGATATGGAGCCTTATGGCTCGTTATTGCTTACCGGGGGTAGGTGCTGCACAAAGTGTCAGATAACGCATGCAAATATAGTGTAGAAAGCATGAAATTGACAAGATGCGCGGAGCACATGAGCTTTACTTATGCACGGGATCTGCGCCCGGCTTTGTACAAAGGATTACATGCAACATCGGCAAGACTTGTACAAAAGGTGGTTGCCGGAACAGGTTCCGGCAACCGCGCCCTACGGGTAAAACTTACGAAGATGTTCAATGTTCCAGGAGTTGCTCACCGGAACGCCATCTTCGGTCTCAAGGCGGACAGCGCCAGGACTAGTGACTCGTTTCACCCGATAAGGGCCTTCCCACTTCGGCGTCAACTTGTTGGAATTCTTGGCGGACTGAACGCGCCGAAGAACAAGGTCGCCTTCCTCGAAACTTCTGGCGTTAACTTTGCGGCTATGGTAGCGCCGCAAAGCTTGCTGGTATCGAGTAGCTCGTACAGCAGCCTGAAGACGGTCCTCCTCAAGGAGCAGCGCGTCATCTTGTCGCAGCTGCTCTTGCTCGAGCTCATCATAAGCGAGCACTCGAGGTGACCCGTATACGAGTTCCGTGGGGAGGACTGCCTCTGCTCCATAGACTAGAGCGAAAGGTGTCTGGCCAGTGGCTCGATTTGGCGTCGTCCTGATCGACCAAAGAACCACCGGCAGCTCCTCGATCCAGTTCCTTCCGCACTTGCGCAGCCTGTCGAAAGTTCTGGTCTTGAGCCCGCGCAGCACTTCAGCATTCGCCCTCTCCGCTTGACCGTTGCTTCTTGGATGAGCAACAGAAGCGAAGCAGACCTCGGCGCCAAGGTCTTGGACGTACTGCATGAAGGTGTGGCTCGTGAATTGCGTGCCGTTGTCGGTGATGATCCTGTTAGGGATTCCGAAACGGCAAATAATCGACCTGAAGAACTTGACAGCTGACTGTGCTGTCACCTTCTTCACTGCTTCCACTTCCGGCCACTTTGTCAACTTGTTGATTGCAACGTACAAGTACTCAAAGCCCCCAACAGCTCGGGGAAAGGGGCCGAGGATGTCGAGCCCCCAGACCGGAAATGGCCAGGATAAAGGGATCGTCTGGAGAGCTTGAGCTGGCTGGTGTATCTCCTTGGAATGGAACTGGCACGCTTCACACTTGGTTACTTGTGCAGTTGCATCCTGGAGGGCTGTCGGCCAAAAGAAACCTTGTCAGAACGCTTTGCCGGCAAGTGCTCTTGCGCCAATGTGGTGACCACATATGCCTCCATGTATCTCTGCCAACAGCTCTTGTCCATCTTCCCGACAAATACACTTTAATTTCACACCGTTGAGTCTTCTTCTATACAGTGTGCTGTCAACAAACTGGTACATACTTGACTGCCGGGCTACTCTTTCCACTTCTTCTTGCTCTTCGGGAAGTTCTCCTGTCTGAAGGAAATGGACAATCTGTTGTGCCCATGCTGGAGCTTGCGGCTCGACAACAAGGACTAAAGGCACATCTGCTGATGCGGGAACATCCGCTTCTACGGCAAGAACCTGTGGCTCAGCCGGAGCTTGATGTTCCCCGGCAAGCTTGCCGGAGAAAAACTTGTCGGGAGCGTCTGCTTCAACGGAACAAACCCTAGGGCTCGCCGGAGCAGACTGCTCCTCAGCACTCTTGGTGTTGATCCTGAGGACTTTCTTGGCGGCGGCTTCGGGAAGCTCTGCCGGAAAATAGTCACCAGAAATCAACTTCCTCTTCTTGCTTTGTCCAGTTGATGGTGTTACGGACGGTTGAGTCAGCTTGAGCACAAAGATTCCTGGTTCCACAGGCAACTTAAGTGCGGTGCACTTTGACAGGCCATCGGCAACGTCGTTCTGAGCTCTTGGAACATGCTCCATCTGCAGGCCGTCAAAGTGCTCTTCTAGTTTCCTCACTTCATCAACGTAAGCTTCCATCAACGGACTCTGATAACTCTTGTTCACTTGGCGGACGACAAGCTGTGAGTCACCCCTGACAATGAGCTTCTTGATCCCAAGGTCTGTCGCGATCCTGAGACCGGCAAGCAAACCTTCATACTCTGCAGTATTGTTCGTTGCTTGCTCCTTGGGAAAGTGCATCTGGACTACGTACTTGAGGTGCTCTCCGGTGGGTGCAACGAGTAGCACGTCCGCATCGGCGCCTTGCAGCGAGAAGGCACCGTCAAAGTACATTAGCCACTCTTTGCTTACTTCCTTGACGGGGATGCTCGTTTCTGGAATCTCTTCATCTAGTGTTGGCGTCCACTCTGCTATGAACTCCGCCAATGCTCTGCTTTGGATGGTTGAAGTGCTCTCAAACTTGAGGCCAAAGCTTGACAGTTCTAGTGCCCACTCGACAATCCTGCCTGTTGCTTCTGGATTTTGCAGTATCCTCTTCAACGGAAAGCGAGTGACAACTGTGATCTCATGTGCTTGGAAGTAATGGCGCAGCTTTCTCGAGGCCATGAGAAGGCCGAAAAGCAACTTCTGCACACCAGAGTACCTTGACCTAGCCCCCTGCAGAAGGGAACTGACAAAGTAAACTGGGCGCTGCACCATTCTCTTCTGCATCTCCTCATGCGCCTGCGCAGATCCATCCTTGTCGGGACCAGAGCTTGCCGGCGAAGTCCCTTGCTTGTCGCTGGACGCACTTGCCGTGGTTGCCGGCTCATCATCCTCCTCCCTCTCCTCCACTAACGCAGCACTAACCACTTGATTTGTTGCCGCTATATATAGCAGCAACTTCTCTTGTGGCTTAGGTGTGACAAGTGTTGGAGTGGAGGACATGTATCTCTTTAAGTCCTGCAGCGCAGCCTCCGCTTCCGGAGTCCATTTCATTGGTCCTGCCTTTTTCAATATTTTGAAATGCAGGGCGCGCTCAGCAGACCTAGAGATAAACCTGCTGAGAGCAGCTACGGAACCGGCAAGTCTTCATACATCCTTGACGCGCTTTGGTGCTTCTATCCGCTCAATGGCCTTGATCTTGTCGGGATTGGCTTCAATTCCCCGCTGAGACACAAAGAACCCGAGAAGCTTGCCGGAGGGGACTCCAAACACACACTTCTCGGGGTTAAGCTTGAGGTTGATCTTGCGCAGATTCGCAAAGGTTTCGTCTAAATCTTGAATCAGGGTCGCCTTGTCCTTGCTCTTGACCACTATGTCATCCATGTAGGCTTCCCCATTTCTGTGCATTTGTGGCTCAAAAGCATGATGGACAACCCTTGCAAATGTTGAACCAGCATTCTTTAAACCGAATGGCATCCGTATGAAACAGTATGTGCCACATGGGGTGATGAATGCGGTCTTCTCCTCATCCTCTTCTTCCATGAAGATCTGATGGTATCCTGAGTATGCATCAAGAAATGAAAGCAAGTCACATCCGGCCGTGGAGTCAACAATCTGGTCGATGCGCGGCAAGGGAAATGGGTCTTTGGGACAAGCTTTATTGACATCGGTAAAGTCGATACAAAGCCTCCATTTCCCGTTTGCCTTGCGCACGACTACAGGATTGGCCAACCACGTAGGATGGAGCACTCCTCTGACAAGGCCTGCTGCTTCCAACTTCTTGATTTCTTCCGCGATGAATTCTTGGCGCTCCACTGCCTGTTTCCTGACTTTCTGCTTGACGGGCCGCGCATGAGGACAGACGGCAAGATGGTGCTCGATTACTTTCCTGGGAACACCAGGGATGTCATACGGTTGCCATGCAAACACGTCGACGTTCGCCCGCAGGAAAGCAATGAGCATGCTTTCCTATTTAGGGTCGGGAGTGGCACTGATGGTGAAGGTACCACCAGTGCCGTCCTCCTTGGCGGATACCTTCTTGGTCTCTGGTGGAGCCACCATTGTCTTCTTACACTTGGCGATGGAGCTCGTTGGTGCGTCCTCGACGGTAGCGCAGCACTCCGAAGAGGTGCTCTTGCCGAAGTGGGCATCAGAGCTCTTGCCGGACTTGGTCTTCTTCTTCCCCCCGGGAGCTTCAGCGGCAAGTGGGTTGCGATCTGTTGCGGCTGCTGCTTCCCGGTAGATCTTGTCGGCGCAGATAAGAGCATCCTTCTTGTTGCCGGGGACAGAGATGACACTTATCGGGCCTGGCATCTTTAGTATGTTGTATGCATAGTGAGAGGCTGCCATGAACTTGGCAAGTGCTGGACGGCCGAGTATACCATTGTAAGGCAATGGAAAGTCAGCAACGTCAAAAGTGACCCTCTCAGTCCTGAAGTTCAACTCGCTGCCAAATGTTATCGGCAACGTGATCTTTCCCGTGCATGGTGGATCCGGCGAGTCGGTGATCTTGGCCTTCGGGGTGGAGAGTGCATGGTGGTTGCACCCCCACAGGTTTCGTCGCCACCGGCTTGTGCCTGGCAGTCCTGCCGTGGCCGCGATGCAGTTGGCTGCCGCGGAGTGTCGCCGTTGGCAAAGCCAATGAGACTCTGAATGGTGGCCCTCCATTGGTCGATCTTGTCTTCCGCTGGAGGGTAATCCAGGAGCAGCTGAGCTCGCGCCAAAGCTTCTGCTGGAGTGGTGGGCGGCAGTGGCGAATGGTGCGAGGAGCGGGATATGCTTGGACTTCTAACTATGTTAGAAGGAGCAGCATCCCGCCCAGGTGACCGTGTCTCGCTCGTGCCAGCATGTTGGCGTGCATGCTGGTCTTGAGCACCCCGAGATCC
This sequence comes from Triticum aestivum, assembly GCF_018294505.1. Taxonomy (NCBI): domain Eukaryota; kingdom Viridiplantae; phylum Streptophyta; class Magnoliopsida; order Poales; family Poaceae; genus Triticum; species Triticum aestivum. Next base: position 517,179,035 of record NC_057813.1, read on the forward strand.
ACCAGCTCGATCTTGTCCCAACGAACGTATGGTACTGCGAATACCATGACGTTGTCGGTCCTGCGCCTCCTGAGATGGGCGCGGTACATGTACGGACGCCGAGGTCTGTGCAGCCTTGTCCTTGGACCTGGCAGCATCGTGAGCTTCTTCGTCGACGTCCGTTCTTCCGCCGGCGTCTACTCCACCACCGGTTTGCTCCGGTGGTGGTGGAAGTGACGTGGACGGAGCAGCTGCCGCCGAAGTCTTCTTCTTCGGTGGCATGTTGATGAAGAAAATGAAGATCTAGCTCATGTGAACGCCGGATCAGGTTCACGCAATCTCGACGCCCCCTACCTGGCGCGCCAAAGATGTCGGGGAAGCTGATCCACGAACACCTATGGGGTCGGCGGACCGAGCCCCTTTCGGTTCGGCGGGGGGCGGAGATCGCACGAAGAGCGGATCGGGGCAAAGCACACGAGCAGTTTACCCAGCTTCGGAGCTCTCCGGAGAGATAATACTCCTACTGCTGCTTGTCTGATTGTATTGTGTTCTTGCTCGGGAGCGCTGAATGCTACAGTACACTCTAGCTGCTAACGAGACCGAGCGTGTGTGTTTTTCTGGCTTCGAACCAGCCGAACCCCCCTCTACGTTGTGCATGGGCCTCCTTTTATATGCTCAAGGGGTCACCGACAGGTGGCAACGCAGACAGGGGTAAAAACGTAAAAGGAGTTGCGGTTGGTACAACTACTTGCACAGTGCATCCTACCTAACCCTAACGGCAGGGTACAAAGGCATTAAATGCCCGTCTGTGTCGCCCAAACAGTGCAGAAAAGGACCGTCAGGGACGCCACCGTTCGCCATGATGGCGATCTTGTCAGCGTTGCATGCCACCGCGCACCGCTGGCTGCACAGCCTCCTGCCACGCGCGCCTGGAAAGGCCCCAGGGCGACACGTTGGTGGATGTGCTGGAGCGCAGGTACAGGGTGGTTACTTGCCGCGGCAAGCGCCTTGCCGCGGTCGTTGTCTTGTCGCGCCCGGAAGCTTGTCGCTCACCGGGCCTTGCCGGGACGCGTGGCGCGTCGCGGCAAGTTCCTTGAGATGCCTTGATTGGTCTTCCCGTCAAGCTCCCCTTGCCGGGGCCTTGTCTCCTCGGCCTAAACACTTTGTTCTTGAATGGCTCCAAAGGAACCACGGAGGACCTTGGCGGTTGCCCGGCAAGCCTTGCCGCGGGGTACTGCAACTGCCCGTGCACAAGTTCAGGATACTAGGGTACCCCTACTCTAGTACACCGACAAGTTGTTACCATCACTCTAAATTTCTGCATGCTCTCCTTACATAATCTCACCATATTTTTTTCGTATGCACGTCAGATATTGTACACAATCATGTTGAACATGTCGAGAAAAAGAGAAGAGTTTTGCACGGCAATACAATGTCATGCATACATCGCTCCATGGTGGGTTCAATGGCAAACCCTCCCCACCCCTCTCCAAATTGTAATCCAGAGGAAGATATCTGTTCTGAGGCAGATTTAGACGCCGCTGACCACTCCTATTTACCCCCCAAGATGTTTGCTCTACCTTGGCATGATGATGTTAGTCATATCGTGCATATGTTGGCTTGTAGTGCCTACTTTTGACATCATATATGTCATCTACTTTGTTTAGACATGTTCTATAATGCCACCTGTTTAGTTTCTATATCATATATGGGAATTATGCAGTCTCATGTCTTTTAGCCAGCCATAATATATGTGAAATGTGCAATGTCATCCTGTTTAACCAGGCATCATATATTTGAATGATATCTTGCCCATGCTTTTCTTCATTATATTTCCCTTTGTCGACAATGTTTGTACATTAAACTACTCTTCCTGTGAATCAACCATTTGGGTGGGATATGGAAAAAATCTGGAGTGAAAACAAGGCCTTCAAAGCAGACAGTGCTACCTGTCGAAGCAGATCTCTTGTTGGGTCCCGATAGCTCCTCAGAGATGGATTCAGAGACAGATGACCAGTCTTATTCCCCCACCGAGGTGTATGCTCTAACTTGGCACGGTTATACTGCTCATATCATGCATATGGTGTCTTGCATTGCATAGTTTAGACATCATATACACAATATTCAACACCATATTCTTAGTTCAGACATCATATCGAATGCCCTCTGTTTAGCATATAAATCACATATGTGAATTAAATGATGCGATCCTGATTACTTAGATAACATGTAGGTGAATTATGTCATGCGATCATGTTTAGTTATTCATCATATCTTTGAATTATGTTATGCTATGCTATCCAGTTTAGATAGACATCATATATGTGAAATTATGTTATGCTATCCATTTTAGTTAAACAATATACATATCAACTATTTTATGCCCTCTTTTTCCACACTATCTATTGCATATGTCTCTCATAGAATGTTTGTACATTCAACTATGTTTCCTGTTTATCACCCATTTGAATTGGAGCGGGTGATGCCAGTATCTAGCGGACTAAAAACACGGTCTTCAAATAAAATAGTGCTACCTCTTGGTGGAGATAGCACCCCGGTTGTACATGCACAAGAACCATACCTACCACACATAACCCAAACTCTCACAGATTGTACCCCTACTACGATGGACAGAGAACCAGCTTTACCCAATCTAACCCCAACCCCAGCAGATAATAACCCAGTTCTTGTTGACACAGCACCATCTCCACCACAGAGCTCCCAAACAAGAGCAGTTAGTAAGGCAGCTCCAGTGCCCAAAGGGCCAGTACTACCATGGCGAACCCCAATTCCACCAGCTAGTACGCCTATTCCTCTAGAGGAAGCACAACCAGCTAGTCGTAGTTTAGCATCATTCGTATTTGATGTTGTTAAATCGTACGTGTGTATCTTCCCATCTTGGAAATATTATACTGAAGATGAAGGAAAATGCCAGTTGCAGGTGTTTGTCCAGGAGTTATGTGTAAATAATGATATTCATGGCAATTACTTTGCTTTGTCCCATACATCCTACCTCCATGATGGTTATAATACAACAAATTTTCCCATTTTTCTCTATAGATAAGGACCGATTTGGAAACTCAGGATGAGTAACATGTGCTAATACCTCTGCTATCTTCAAGAATGCTTGGTGGCAGTATCGGAATTACCTAAAGAAAACATACTTCACCGGCAAAGAAACTCATCAAATTCCCTTACGTTCTCCTGAGACACATTTACTGGACGATGACTGGGAACGCCTTGTTCTGTACTGGTCCCGAACCAAGAATGTGGTAAGGCCTATGAGCTCATTTTCTATTTTTAAGTACTATATTCTTGTGTCTTACTGTACTCTATTCATGTAGAACAAGTGCCTAAACCTGAACAACAACTGTTCTAATTTAAGATTCCATTGCTATCATAGTTCAAAAAAGCGCTAGGCGTTAATTGTGTGTTTTGCCACCGCCTTGCGCTTTACTGACCAAAGCGCATGCTTATGCGCAGTTATGCACAGATTAATCGTAGTTATGCGCAATGTGTTTTGCCAACGCCTAGAGCCTATGCGCACTTAAGCGCTCGCTTAGGCGCGCCTTTTTTAACTATCATTGCTATCGTGCATACTGCTTTGCTCTTGTATCACTGTATTTACTCATACAAACTTATTATTAAATTGAAGGATCCAATCGAAACTCCAATGGCACAGTAGGTATGTTCACACATGTTTCTTTAATAGGTTTGCTCTTATAGCTATGTTGATTTCAATTCAATTGTGTATACAGTTGACTTCTCATATCATGCACATTACTAGCATCACAACAGAGCCAATAGTGTTGTTGTACATGTAGACCCGTGGTACACATCTGAAATCTGGTTGTGCCGTGTAGTTTCCCACGCTTTGTATTCTTTCACTGCTACTTTGTCTTGAACTGATATGATTTGAACTGTGTCTCTATTTTGATTTGGCAAGACAGTGGCCATAGGACATAGATATATGTTTGTTTGATGCTTTTATTATGTACTAGTACTTGGCAATAGAAGACTTGGTAGTTTAATCCTGTCCACCTTACTAATGAACTGGTTTACCAAAATGAGTTTCATATACTAGTACATGCTAAACATGTTATGTGTCTGCTTGATTCTTCTTTTAGAATGCTGGCAGAATATTGGGGAAGAGTGCCTTATTAAGCAATGGTGAAGGAAGCAATGCAGATAAGGTTCAGGATAGTGAGACATCCTTGTTGGTCTCCAACAAAGCTGATAAAACAGCTAAGGAAGACTATCTTGAAGACAGGGAGACAACCCCAAAGTCCTGTCTTGGTTTAGTGTTCGAGTTACTAGCCACTACCGCTTACACAAGCTATTCAAACTCACTGTCTGAATCAGTTCGGTTTCTTGAGTCTCAACTACAAGCTGAAAGACATCGATTAGCTGTGCTGCGGCAAGAAGCAGAAGGACTGCGGAAGTCCCTGGAGCATTCAGATGCATACTTTCTCGTGCAATAGCAAGCATTGGAGGATTTTAGTGCCAAGCAGGACAAAGCTAATAAGCTTGCTAAGCTTATTGCCAGCATGGTGGATACCCAAGATAACGTTTCTTGAGCTCTTCTGAAGTTGTTTCAGTTATGCTCTTGTTTTGTTGCCGCGTTTATTTGCACTGGTCGCCAATTTTGAGGGCCAGTGTATGTAATATGCTGATTTGTTCCCTATATTTGCACTGGTGGCGAACTTTGATGCCCAGTGGATGTAATATGTGTAATAGCGGTAATAGGCTAGCGTTAATTGCTTGCTTATTTATTTCCTTATTGTCTTGTTTAGTTGTTTGCTTGTAGTCACTGCAGTTCTTTTTCTGTGTTTTTCTAGTGGCCACAATAACCTATTTTGGGAACTAGGCCAAAATAATCATTGCAACACACGGACTGTTGTAACCATGGGCCTCCTACGGGCCGTATGATCCATGGGCCTTCTACGGGCCGTAGGATCCATTGGCCTTCTATACGGGCCGTAGGATCCATGGGCCTTCTATAGGCTGTAGGATCCATGGGCCTTCTACGGGCCATACGATCCATGGGCCTTTTACGGGCAGTAGGATCCATGGGCCTTCTACGGGGCGTATCATTATTTCGCCAATCATGGGCCATACTATTCATGGACCATAATGGGCCGTTAATAGGCCGTATTTGATAACTCTATGAAAACAACCCAACGGGCTTTTTTACATGAAAACGGCCCAACTTATTAACGGGCCACAAACGGGCTGACTGTAACCACGGGCTGAATTTGGCCCAAAAGCAGAAAATGACAGTAATGGGTCGTAAGTAACCGAATGTTGGAAATGAGCCCAAGAATAAATGGGCCCTGAGAAGGCCAAAAGATAACATGGGCTGGAAACAGCCCAATGGAATAATGGGCCGTTAATGGGTATAAAGTGATACACTCTTCATTACGGGCCAGTTTCACCACGGGCCGTTAATGGGCCAAGAGTTACAAAGGGCCTCATATGGGCCGAAAGACTTCATGCGCCATACATGGACCGGAAGTTAAGAGGTGCTGGAATCATATTGGATGGCCTAGATGACGCTATTGGGCCTAATTCGGAGAGGTCGTAACGGGCCCTGGGTTAGCGGGCTGTAAATGAGCTATATGTGAACAGGCCGTTAACAGGCTTTCTATGGGCCGGCCTGCCACCTTTTGACCAAGTCAAATGGGCTGGCCTTTTCACAGGAATGGGCCTCTGTTGGGCCGTGCCACGTGTCGACGTATCATAGGCGCCTTGGGTCCAATGAGTGGATGACATCTGTCCCAACGGTGAGCCGACACGTGTTTCCTCAAGCCAATGATGATTTTACACCTGGAAAATCCCCATTGGTCGGGGCTATTAACGGGTTATCGGATCCAAAACTAGACCCGATAGCTTAATGGCGTTCCGTTATGGTGGATGCCACGTGTCGGTCACCCTTGACGAAAGCACTTCTGTGATGCGCGATTTATCGTCATGGAAGTGGACACTTCCGTAATGATAATTTTGGTAATGTCTTGGAACACTTATACGACAACACAGGTATGACTATCTTGATTCTGTCATAAAATCGTCATGGATGTACATGCATGACAAAAAATGTGACCTACTGTGACAAACACGTATCATCATGGAAGTGTATTTTTTTGTAGTGCATGGATCAGTCATTATGAGAAAGCCGAGGATAAAAATTTTGAATAACAATTTCTCTTGAGAGCTCATAATTGGGGCATGAATATAACATTGACTTAAGCCTCCCCCAAGCCAAAGCGATACTTTCTCCTTCACGAGGCCAAAAACTATATATGTAATTCCGAGCATGATGAACTAGATGCATAGGATAATTTTTTTGATGGAATTCCAATTTCAACCGATTCCAATTCCAAGATCCAATATCATCGCATAGCCTATACCATTTCAATGGTTTTCCCTTCAAAGATAAAGGGAAAACCTTCTTCTTAGCTTCATCTCCAGGTAAACCTGCAAGCTTAAATAATCCACAAATTTCTTCCACATATATCAAGTGCATATCAGGATGTTCGGTTCCATCTCCTACATAAGGATTAGCAAGCAACTGTTCTATCATACCCAAAGGAATTTCATATTCAGTATTTTCAGTAGGTGCAGTGGGTTGAGGGGCAACTAATTGTGGTTCCAATCGAGGTGAAGATACCCCGAACAAACCCATCAAAGGATTGTTCTCGATAGTAACAAGTGACAATAAATTCCAGCACGTAGTAATAACTTTTCCTTACCAATTTCCACTTACCAAGAGCGCTTCACTCTGCGGCAACGGCGCAAGAAAAAAGCCTTGATGACCCACAAGTATAGGGGATCAATTTTAGTCCTTTCGATAAGTAAGAGTGTCAAACCCAACGAGGAGCAGAAGGAAATGGCAAGCGGTTTTCAGCAAGGTAATGTGTGCATGCACTGAAATTATAAGTAATGAGTAGTTTGATAGCAAGATAGTTTGTAACGAGCAAGTAACAGTAATGGTAACAAAAGTGCAGCAGGGTAGCCCAATCCTTTTGAGTCAAAGGACATGCCAAAATGGTCTCTTATGATAAGCAAAGTGTTCTTGAGGGCAGATGGGAATTTCATCTAGTCACTTTCATCATGTTGGTTTGATTTGTGTTCGCTACTTTCATAATTTGATATGTGGGTGGGCCGGTGCTTTGGTGTTGTTCTTACTTGAACAAAACCTCCTACTTATGATTAACCCCCTCGCAAGCATCCGCAATTACGAGAAAAGTATTAAGAATAAATTCTAACCATAGCATTAAACTTTTGGACCCAAATCAGACCCTTATGGAATAGCGCATAAACTAGGGTTTAAGCCTCTGTCTCTCTCGCAACCCATCATCTAATAAATACTCCATAATGCATTCCCTTAGGCCAAAATATGGTGAAGTGTCATGTACTCGATGTTCACATGATACCACTAAGGGAATCACAACATACATACCATCAAAATATCCAACACATATAAAATTCACATGATTACTTGCAACAAGATTTCTCCCGTGACCTTAAGAACAAAAGTAACTACTCACAAATGATAATCATGCTCAAGATCAGAGGGGTATTAAATAGCATAATAGATCTGAACATATAATCTTCCACCAAATAAACCATATAGTAATCAACTACAAAATGTAATCAACACTACTAGTCACCCACAAGCACCAATCTATAGTTCCAGTACAAAGATTGAACACAAGAGATGAACTAGGGTTTGAGAGGAGATGGTGTTGTTGAAGATGTTGATGGAGATTGCCCTCCCCAAGATGGGAGAGTTGTTGGTGATGATGATGACGATGATTTCCCCCTCTAGGAGGGAAGTTCCCCCGACGGAATCGCTCCGCGGAGGGCAAAAGTGCACCTGCCCAAGTTTCGCCTCGAGACGGCGGCCCTCCATCCCAAAAGTCCTCTCATTATTTTTTTCTAGGTCAAAATGACTTATATACTAGAAGACGGGTACCGGAGGTGGGCTGGGCTGAGCACAACCCACCAGGGAGTGCCCTAGTGTCTTGTGCTCACCAGGTGGCCCCCCTCCAGTAGTGATTTGCTCCATTTTTTCTTATTTATTCCATAAAATGTCCTCGTGAAGTTTCAACTCAGGTGGCCTGATGTAGCTTTTTCAGGTTCAGATTTCCAGCTGCCGGAATTCTCCCTCTTTGTGTGAACCTTGCATATTATGAGAGAAAAGGCATTAGAATTACTCCAAAAAGCATTATTATGCATAAAAATATTATAAATAACAGTAGGTAAACATGATGCAAAATGGACGTATCACCTAGTTCTACCACACCGGCATTAAACACAATGTTGGTAGGCTCCTCACTCCCGCCTGTTATTTGTACTATGCCAGACGCCGGGCAAGAACCACACCACACCTCTTCTCCCATTTCCTTCTTGAACAGTTCTCTCCATGGCATCCGACGAGCAGGAAGAAGAGTTTTCTGGCATAAAAGACGACTGGATGGCCCATCGAGCCCACCGGTCATGAGCCAAGCAACTGTCTATTCCACTATGCTCTAGGCCGCTGCAGGCCAGCTCACGAAGGCTGCAGCTCCAAGCTAGTGGCGAGTTGCTCTAGGCCGGCACAGCGACACGTGCATCATGAGTGTCATGGATGATCTCACGTACTAACACCCCTCCCGTGACTGCGACCATGCCATCCATCATCAACGTGCATGTAACCGCACCCTGCCGACAGAGAAAGAAGCCGGCTACAAAAACATCGATGAGGCAGCTAACAACACGTATGCATCCGCCGCCACCATCGAGGAGAAGTAGAACACAGGATTCCGCCACAGCTTGGGTCCCATGAAGGCCACTGCCAAGGCAACATCGGCGTACACAGCCGATGTCTTTCCCTCTGGCAAGCCACCATTGTGCTCCTACCTAAAAATCAACCCTCATCCGTGCAGCATGGGGACCCTTCCCCTCCAGCTGAAGCATCAGCCGGCGGTTCCACTCCAATGAGTGGTGGTGATTGCGCTGAAGCATATACCACCGGGGCTCACAGCTGCTGGATATGGGGAAGACAATGAAGATCCGTCGCGGCCGTCCATAGACTAGTCAAGGGTATCCATGTCGTTAGAAAGGATATCCACCGGCGCAGGCCGTAGACTAGTTTTATCTTAGTCTGGTACCGTTTTTAGTTCAAAATGTAAAAAGTGTAATGAATTTTGTCTAGTTTGTATGAAATCCGCCCTATTTACATGTATTTCATTCGGTTAGTTCAAAGAGTGGTTGAAATGTATGTGGACAATGTTGGATGGCATCCTCCGGCATCCATGTCTGCAGACTTGTCTCTCCCTGTCTGTGGATGGATGCGGGAGGAAATTTACAGGTCGACGTTGGAGATGCCCTAATGGTGGGTTAAGTCAGCCTAACAGACGCAAGCAAAGCACTAGGTGTCAAACAGTCCGGATGGAGTGGCCGGATAGTCCGACCATTAGTTGGACAAAACATACCCTTGAATTCACGTATAACCCATCGTCAGACATATGGTTTTGTCTCTATGTTGTCCAAACACAATTAGCCGGACAATCCAGCAAGTGTCCCGATGAAACAATTTCCTCTCGAAATAGGTTTTTGCCCTGCTTTATAGATAAATCACTCATCCATACAAGAAGCATCCAAGTCTCAATCGCTAAACGACGACTGGGCCCACAACACAAGCATGCCCAAGAAAGCATAGAAGAAATCATAAAAAACCCACCTAGTGGCAACCGCCAAGTGGCACTACGATGATGAAACCGACGAACCATAGCCAGTAGTGCATCTAGCATGAGGCTGAGACGGTCACGGTCACGCTGCCTCAATAGCTAGGTGCCAATGCTGCAGAAAAGCAATAAATTTGAAGTATGAGCTAGATGCCTTCCATGGGAAGACCTTCTCAATCACCATTTTATTACAAGTCGTCCATAATGTGCATGATAGCGCCACAAAGATGAGCCAAAAAAGGCGGTGATGTCACGACGCTGTGTAGCCCTACATTGGAGGAAGTCCACAAGGTTCAAGGCCTCCCAGTCGGGCCCCAACACCTCGTGTATGAACGTCCACATCACCCTCACCGCCATACAGGATAATAGGATGTGGGTTTCCGTCTCTGGTACCGCGCAGAGGGGGCACAAGCCATTCCCCAAGCCGTGTCACTTAAGTACATCAGTCCTCGAGGGGATGCGATTGCGTAGAAGCTGCCACATGAATATCTTAATCTTCAGGGGTAAGGGAGTTTTCCACGTGGATTCTAACCAGCCTGTGGCCGGTGACCAATATAGAGCATGACATGCCGTGGACACTGAAAACTCCGCCATCAGGGCGAGCCTCCACGACACAGTGTCTGGATACTCCGGCAACACGTGCGGGAGAGCAGCCCATAGTCTGGTCCAATCGTCACTCTTTGCTTGCCCAAAGGTGCGGCAGAATTGAACATGCCACTGTACATCTTGTACCGTCAAAGAGACAAGGGTGGACGGGTCCACACATATTGAAAACAAGCCAGGGTAGCTCACGTGTATAGACTCGGTACCCAACCATGGGTCCAACCAAATTTGGGTCTCGTTCCTATTCCCTATGGAGAACAAAATCCCTAGGCGGATTTCCTCCTTGATCCTTGGGATGGAACGCCAAAACTGTGACCCTCCCATCTGAGAGCATGCCAAAAGGGGCTCACCCCTAAGGTATTTTGCCTGAATGAGCTGGAGCCATAGGCCTCCCTCGCCATGCAGTATCTGTCAAACCCATCTCAACATTATTGTGACATTCAACCGTCGGGAGGCTAAAATACTTAGGCCACCTTGGTCTTTGGGCAGACAGATATCCACCCACTTGACCATGTGATACTTTTGATGACCATCAGCGGCCTGCCAAAAGAATCTAGCTAGGTCCTTGTCGAAGGAACTATGGATGCCCTCCGGTAGGATATACAACCCCATCAAGTACATGGGGAGGCTCGCGAGGTTCGAACTAATAAGGATCATTTTGCTCCCCTAGGAGGTAAACCGTCCATGCCAGGGTTCAGCCCTAGATGCCACACGTCCCGTCAGAGGGTCAAACGCACTTGCCAGGAGTCGCGAGTCGGCCATCGGCATTCCCATGTAACTAATGGGGAATGTGGCCAGTCGGCAGTTTACGTTGTCCGCGATCCTCTATTGTTCTTTGATGTCTACTATGCAACCTTCTTCTTGTGGACTCATGTTGGGCCTCCAAGCGCAGAGTTTTGTAGGACAGTACCAAACTTCCCTCAAGTGGATGACCTAAGGTTTATCAATCCGTGGGAGGCGTAGGATGAAGATGGTCTCTCTCAAACAACCCTACAACCAAATAACAAAGAGTCTCTTGTGTCCCCAACACACCCAATACAATGGTAAATTGTATAATGCACTAGTTCGGCGAAGAGATGGTGATACAAGTGTAATATGGATAGTAAATATAGGTTTTTGTAATCTGAAAATATAAAAACAGCAAGGTAGCAAGTAACAAAACTGAGCAAAAACGGCATTGAAATGCTTGGAAACAAGGCCTAGGGTTCATACTTTCACTAGTGCAAGTTCTCTCAACAATGATAACATAATTAAATCATATAACGATCCCTCAACATGCAAGAAAGTATCACTCCAAAGTTTATGTCAGAGAATGTACGACGAAAATGTGCATCAACCCCTATGCATAGATTACCCCAATGTCACCTCAAGAATCCACAAGTTGAGTGCCAAAACATACATCAAGTGAATCAATAGAACATCCCGTTGTCAACACAGATATCCCATCGCAAGACATACATCAAGTGTTCTCAAATCCAATACTCAATCCAACATAACGAAACCTCAAAGAGCAAGACTCAATTCATCACAAGAAGATAGAGAAGGAGAAACACCATATGATCCAACTATAGTAACAAAGCTCACGGTACATCAAGATCGTGCCAAATCAAGAACATGAGAGAGAGAGAGAGATCAAACACATAGCTACTGGTACATACCCTCAGCCCCAAGGGTGAACTACTACTTCCTCGTCATGGAGACCGCCGTGATGATGAAGATGGCCTTCGGTGATGGTTTTCCCCTCCTGCAGGGTGCCAGAATGGGCTCCCGATTGATTTTTCGTGGCTACATAGGCTTACGATGGTGGAACTCCCGATCTAGGTTTCTTTCTCAGAGTCTCGGGATTTATAGGAATTTTTTGCATCGGTCTCACGTTAGGGGGACGCTTAAGGGGCCCACAAGCCAGGGGCGCACCCTAGGGGGCGCCCCTACCTTTGTGGTCGCCTCAGGATTCCTCTGGCCCAACTCCGATGCTCCGTGGGCTTCTTCTGGTCCATCAAAACTCACCATAAATTTTCAGTTCATTTGGACTCTGTTTGATATTCCTATTCTATAAAACTCAAAAACAAGGAAAAAGCATAAACAGGCATTGGGCTCTAGGTTAATAGGTTAGTCCCAAAAATAATATAAAATATCATATTTATGCATATAAAACATCCAAAACAGATAATATAATAGCATGGAACTTATAGATACGTTGGAGATGTATCAAGCATCCCCAAGCTTAATTCTTGCTCGTCCTTGAGTAGGTAAATGATAAAAACAGAATTTTTGATGTGGAATGCTATCTAACATATTTATCCATGTAATCTTCTTTATTGTGGCAAGAATATTCAGATCCATAAAATTCAAAACAAAGGTTTAATATTGACATAAAAACAGTAATACTTCAAGCATACTAATAAAGAAATCATGTCTTCTCAAAATAACATGGCCAAAGAAAGTTATCACTACAAAATCATATAGTCTGGCTATGCTCTATTTTTTTCACACGAAATATTTCATCATGCACAACCCTGATGACAAGCCAAGCAAGTGTTTCATACTTTTGATGTTCTCAAACTTTTTCAACTTTCATGCAATACAGGAGTGTGATCCATGGATATAGCACTATAGGTGGAATAGAATATGGTGGTTGTGGAGAAGACAAAAAGAAGAAGATAGTTTCACATCAACTAGGCATATCAATGGGCTATGAAAATGCTCATCAACAGATATCAATGTGAGTGAGTAGGGATTTCCATGCAACGGATGCAATAGACCTACAAGTGTATGAAAGCTCAAAAAGAAACTAAGTGGGTGTGCATCCAACTTGCTTGCTCACGAAGACCTAGGGCAATTTGAGGAAGTCCATCATTGGTATATACAATAAAAGTTCTATAATGAAAAATTCCCACAAGTATATGAAAGTGACAAAATAGGAGATTCTCTATTATGAAGATCATGGTGCTACTTTGAAGCACAAGTGTGGTAAAAGTATAGTAACATTGTCCCTTCTCTCTTTTTCTCTCATCTTTTATTCTCACCCTTTTTTGGGCTCTTTGGCCTCTTTTTTTATTTGGGCTCTTTGGCCTCTTTTTTATTTTGGGCTCTTTGGCCTCTTTTTTATTTTTAAGTACGGAGTTTCATCCCAACTTGTGAGGGAATCATAGCTTCCATCATCCTTTCCTCACATGGGACTAATAATGATGATCATCACACTTCTATTTACTTACAACTCGAGAATTACAACTCGATACTAGAACAAAAGATGACTACATGAATGCCTACGGCGGTGTACTGGGATGTGCAATGATCAAGAGTGATATTTATGAAAAATATGAATGATGGCCTTGCCACAAATACTATGCCAACTATATGATCATGCAAAGCAATATGAAAATGATGGTAGATGTCATAATAAACGGAACGGTGGAAGTTGCATGGCAATATATCTTAGAATGGTTATGGAAATGCCATAATAGATAGGTATGGTGGTTGTTTTGAGGAACGGTATATGATGGATTTAATGCATCGGCGAAAGTTGCGCGGTACTAGAGAGGCTAGCAATGGTGGAAGGATGAGTGAGTATAATCCATGGACTCAACATTAGTCATAAAGAACTCACATACTTATTGCAAAAGTCTATTAGCTATCGAAGAAAAGTACTACATGCATGCTCCTAGGGGGATAGATTGGTAGGAAAAGATTATCGCTCCTCCCCGACCGCCACTCATAAGTAAGACAATCAATAAATAAATCATGCTCTGACTTCATCACATAACGGTTCACCATACATGCATGCTACGAGAATCACAAACTTTTAACACAAGTATTTCTACCAATCCATAATTACTCACTAGCATGACTCTAATATCACCATCTTTATATCTCAAATCAAATGCAAGGAATCAAACTTCTCATAGTATTCAATGCTCTTTATATGATTTTTTTATTAGATCCATCTTGGATGCCCATCATATTAGTACTAAATTCATAACCTAAGCAAATTGCCATACTATTTATAAGACTATCAAAATAATATAAGTGAAGCGCAAGAGTTCATGACAAACTACTCCAAAAAGATATAAGTGAAGATCAATGAGTACTCAAATAATTAAATAACTATGTGAAGACTCTCTCTCTCATTTATGAATTTCAGATCTTGAGTATTTTATTCAAACAGCAAGCAGAATAAAATAAAATGACATTCCAAGGATATCACATATCATGTGAAGAAGCAAAAACTTAGGCCCAACCGACGCTAACCGATGATTGTTGATGAAGAAAGGTGGGATGCTAACTGGGGCATCCCCAAGCTTAGATGCTTGAGACTTCTTGAAATATTAATTAGGGATGCCTTGGGCATCCCCAAGCTTGATCTCTCGTGTCTCCTTAATTCCTCTCATATCATAGTTTTCCGAAATCTTAAAAACTTCATGCACACAAAACTAAACAAGAACTCGTGAGATAAGCTAGTATAAATCCATGCAAAACCTTATCATTCTCTATTGTAGAAAATCACTAAAATTATAATTTGACATTGCGTACTAAATGCCTCTACATATTTAATACTCCCATCCTTAAATAGAATCATTAAACAAGCAAACATATGCAAACAATGAAAACATAACAAAAATCTGTCTAAACAGAACAGTCTATAAAGAATGCAAGAGGATCCATAATTGTTTAAATCAAAAAAAATCTGAGAATTTACCACACTATGTAGAACTTATCATTTCATATTGTGTCAAAATTTCAAGCTTTTATCACATTCTAACTTTTCTAGGGAATTTTTGCAATAGCGACAAACATTCTGTTTTGAAACAGCAACTCATATACTTGCAAATTGAGCATCATGAAGGCTATCCTTGACACTTTTATTGAAATAAAAGATACAAAACCTTATTATAAATAACAGCAAGCAAATCTAGACAAAATAAAATGACACTCCAAGCAAAACACATATCATGTGACGAATAAAAATATAGCTCCAAGTAAGGTTACCAATAATGTTGAAGACGAAAGAGGGGATGCCTTCCGGGGCATCCCCAAGCTTAGTTTCTTGGATCTTCCTTGAATATTACCTTGGGTGCCTTGGGCATCCCCAAGCTTAGTGTCTTGTCACTCCTTATTCTCCTCATATCGGTATCTCACCCAAAACTTGAAAACTTCAATCACACAAAACTTAATAGAACTCCGTGAGATGCGTTAGTATAATCTATCTATACCTATACTAATTCGGCACTTCCTAAAAATTACCAGTAATTAGAAATTAGGAGCCGTTCATCTAGTGGGACCGAATTATTACGGTTCAGATCTACACATATAATTATTGACAGAAAAAATGGAAGTCCAAGATTATACTCAATTGGGTCAATCATATTAATCAGCCCGGCAACAATTGTCATTATATAATATAAAGAACTGTAAAAAAACTAATAAAAAAAATCTCTATCTCTATTTTTTCAGAGATCTCTTCATCACGTACTACATCCCTCAAAAGAAAAACCTATACACGTACTACAAGGGACGATTTCTTCTTCCTCCCCTCCGTGATCTCTTCATCTTCTCCATCACTATCTCTTTCTCCCCGGTTGGAAGATACAACCATCCAGATCTCTTCCTCTTGATTATCTCCCTCCTCCCCATTGGAAAACAAATGGATCTCCTCTCTCAAAAAGAAGGCATGGATTTCATGCTCACGGATCTTTTTGCATCAAAATAGTTTTCCTCATCTGTACCAGATCCGTATTTTCACATGGAATTTGTTTTCTTGCAGGTTCGACTGTTGGTTTTTCTTTGGATTTTGATTCATGTTTTTATCTATCGTGTCTTCTCAACTTTTTGTGCTCTCCACGGATTGGATCTTGAATCTTCTCATGTACAGTTTTTTGGTGTCTCATGGAGATCTGGTAAAAGCACAGCAACTATGCCCATAATCCACGATCTCCTTCTGTTGATTATCTCTCTCTCCCCCAATGGAAAACAAAAGGATCGTCCCTCTCTAACACTACTTATTCTGATTTGTTTTGTTGCAGGTCTACAATTGGATCAACCATGGCTTTTTAATTGGAGTCCGATTCAACTTTTTCTCTACCGTGTCCTCTCATTGTTTTGTGCTCTCCACAGATTGGATCCTTTGTCTTCTCACCTATAATTCTGGGATGACTCATGGAGATCAGGTAGGAGCACACCAACTTTACCCATCTGCTCGATGACTCATGGAGATCAGGTAGGAGCACACCAACTATCCCCATCTTCTCAAGATTCTCCCACTTTGTGCAAAGCTTGCCTCTGATCTGTTGCTGTCATTGTTCTGTTTGTTAGATCCTACATGTTGCTTACATAGTGCAGATTCACCGACTAATCATAGGGTCTACTCTCTTTTTTCTAATTAAAGCCTTGGATTTGCCAGCAGCTTTGCTTGAGACTAAACAAGTACAAATCCTAAGAATTTTTATGATCTTTTACCTGTTAATCTTTTCTATTCCTTTAATTTTTTATATTCGAGTTATACTTTCTTTCGTTTTTGTAGTATAAGGTTTAAAATAATACAGCTAACCTCAATGGAGAAGGATTCCCATGCAAAGTGAAGGCCAGAGTAGCTACACCAATGAGTAGTTACGCCAACGAGAAAGATTCCTAGAAAGGGAAGGCTGGAGTAATTCGTCTATGGAACGCCATTAACGTCGACAGCAATGAACTTATTTGACTTGACATGATACTAGATGAAGAGGTCAGCCTATTGGTAAAATTATATGATTTGCCAACAGAAAGATGGTAGTATGAGTTATAGTACTTATTACAAATACAGAAGCATCTTCTCGCTGCATTACATGGCACTATATTGGCTTAGCTGCATGTGTATCTCTATGATGTTATTAATCCGTGCAAGTATCAGACAATAAATTTTTTGCATGGCCACCATTGCAGCTGGCCACCATCGTGATGGCGGATTCATCATGCTACTGCTTCTTGGTTGGAACGTCGTGGCTGCACGGCCGGTCGACATGCAACGCCAATGCAAAGGCGTGTGCACTCACTACTTTATTCCCATGCTTCCAGTCGCAGGTGCATTCAGCTCGCCAAGTTCTGGATCTAGGGGTACATGTGATGGCTTGCTAGAGCATCACGTACATATAAGGTTTCCATGTTAGAGTATGTTGTTTCCAGTTATTTATCTGGAAGGCGATCAGTCGATTGGTGAGGCCATAAATGGCTGTCTATGGTTGTCTCCAGGTAACAATTTTTTTCCCCGAGCTAGCATCTTAGTTGGACACAGGTTATTGTCTGCAACTACTCATGTTTCAGGCAATAGACTTTGCCTGCTAACAGAAAATGTTCTAATGTTATGGACATTGTTCACATGGCTGGAGTTCTAAAGTTTATAGCTAAGGACCTTATCCATGAAAGGATTCTAACTAAATTTTTTTGAGAGTTGAAGACCGAGTTGGAGCAGAACTATGGCAACCATGTCGTGCTAAATACGGCCTATGAGCTATGCATGTCGCCAATACGTTACCTAATACATGGGAGGCTCATGTTAGACTTGGCAATGTTCTCTCGATCTTTTTTCTATCGGATTTTTGTACTGCGAAATTGAATTGCTTCTAAGTAAGGATTAGCCTTCACCTCAGTCCATGCATTTTAACTTTGTAAATATTTTAAGGTTAAACTTATGATGAATGCATGCCCCAGTTTAGAGTGGTGACGACTATTGTAAACATGTTTGGTTCAAGATTTATTTTTTGTTTGGTTTTGCGGGTGATTGTTTGGTTCAAAATTTAGCAACATAATCAGATTATTTGTCCATTAACCCAAACATATGCAGAAGTAAGAAAACAAATTCATTGTAGTCAATGCCAATACACCTGCCTTACCCCCAAGTGGATGCAATAGGATTCAGGTCTACCAAGTTTAAGGGTAAATCTAACATGACATAGAAAGTTTGAACATGTATGGGATGATA
Organism: Triticum aestivum; assembly: GCF_018294505.1. Classification (NCBI taxonomy): domain Eukaryota; kingdom Viridiplantae; phylum Streptophyta; class Magnoliopsida; order Poales; family Poaceae; genus Triticum; species Triticum aestivum. The sequence goes on from NC_057813.1 coordinate 517,197,296, forward strand.
ATTCATCTCAATCAAAAAAACATAGTTGCATTTTTTTTCACTCTTCTCCATTCAATTTTGTCCTCAATGTGATTAGGTTTTAGTGGGTTGGAGTATGTCTATCCAAATATGAATTCCTGGATGTAATGGAGCACAAGTTTTTTTATTGAGATTTTCCCAAGTTAAATACAGTGCAAAAATCTGAGTTAGATTCGTTTTTTAGTTCATGTACATATGTACCAGTCTATCTTAGTATTAGAAGTTTTATTTTTTTATAGTAATATGCATTTTAATCGGTAGTAACTACATATATATGGTGGCAGATAATATGTACGAGGCATGTGAGAGTCAGAAATTAATGTTTTTATAGTAGTGTATTAGTATTTCAGTAAATATCATATTGATTCAAAATTCAGTTTGGACATGGTACATACCAAATCATTTCTATTTGGTTTAAGTATATGCCACATTTACCAAAATTGACCTGAATTCAAGAAAGAGGCGACCATATTTTACTTTTGTCCATTTGTTAAAAAAATATTTGAGCATTTTAATTTTAGGAAGTGGCTAATATAATCAAATTGAGCATGTCCAGAGCAATACAGAACCAAAGGGGTGCACAAAAGTGCAACCTTCAAAGCACGTATAGAAACTCGATCACAAGACTATTTCCTCTATGGATTTTATAATTTGCACTATATGCGTTCAAGATTAAGCTTTTGTATTTTCTCTTTAGAAAAGAAGGAACGAGAAAGGTAGATGATATAAAAAAATGGTATCTGATGTGCGCGTTGATATCTATTATCTTTTGAAAAATATAAAAAGTCAAATTAATTTTCTTATGATTGATTCCGTGAGGCTCTCTCATTGTCTATCTAATAGTAAATTGCTAAATTTCTCTAGAAACATGCAAAATAGGTGACAGGTGAACAGACAATAAGAAAAAAAATTCAATATTGTGAAGGCATTACATACCATCATCAGAAGTCAAAAGTAGTTTGATTTCTTATCTAAATGGAGAAAAGATTAGTATATGCTTCATGGCATATTCTATTATTTAACATACATTGTTCCTTTTTAGTACAAAAAGATATGGATATTAAACCCAATGGTAAGACAAGATGAAACACTTCCACCAAAAAAAGCCGGACATTTCAATTTCATGCTCCTGGTAAATAAAATTAGCCAAAAAATTGCATCCCATATTTTACAACGTAGGCCAAGTTAAAGTAGTAGCTTACCGAACTCGCCCGTGCGAATGCACGGGTTGGCGACTAGTAAAACAAATTATTTACTTGGGTACTGTCAAGACAAGATCTATAATTGTTTCCACTCAATTCCTACTGTACTCTATCACTTCCACAATTTATATTACTTAATATAATCTATTGAAACACTAAAACAAGCAAACTATGCGTTGAAAACAAAATTTGTCAAAAACAGAACAATCTATAAAGATCTGAATAACCACCATACTACCGTAACTTTAAAAATTCTAACAAATTGATACAATGTAGGGAATTTGTATATAAATCATGTGTAAAAAAATTATATAAAAATCATGTTCTAGTGAATTTGAAAATTCCTGGACTGAGCGCAAAAGTTTTTGTTTTTTCACAGAATCAAATCAAATATCATCCACACTATCCCAAAGGCTTTAGTTGGCACTTCATTGAAACAAAAGCTATAAAACATGATTACTACAGTAGCTTAATCATGTGAACACACAAAAACAATAGGGGTAAATATTGGGTTGTCTCCCAACAAGCGCTTTTCTTTAATGCCTTTTAGCTAGGCATGATGATTTCAATGATGCTCACAAAGAAGTAATGAATTGAAACATAACGGGAGCATGATGAAGCATATGGAAAGCACATTTAATCCTAACACACTTCCTATGCATAGGGATTTTGTGAGCAAACAATTTATGGGAACAATAATCAACTAGCATAGGAAGGCATAACAAGCATGACTTCAAGAGTTTCAACACATAGAGAGGAAACTTGATATTATTGCAATATGTAAAAGCATATGTTCCCCTCTCTTAGTAATTTTTAATAGCATCATGAATGATTTCAACAATGTAACTGAAAGATCGTGGATGTCGCCTAGAGGGGGGGGGGTGAATAGGCGCTTTAAAATAATTACGGTTGAGGCTTGAACAAATGCGGAATAAACCTAGCGGTTAATTTGTCAAGCACAAAACCTACAACAACTAGGCGCACCTATGTGCACCAACAACTTATGCTAAGCAAGGTAAGCAACAAAGTGATAGCAAGATATATGACAAATAACAATATGGCTATCACAAAGTAAAGTGCATAAGTAAAGGGCTCGGGTAAGAGATAACCGAGGCACGAGGAGACGATGATGTATCCCGAAGTTCACACCCTTGCGGATGCTAATCTCCGTTTGGAGCGGTGTGGAGGCACAATGCTCCCCAAGAAGCCACTAGGGCCACCGTAATCTCCTCACGCCCTCGCACAATGCAAGATGCCGTGATTCCACTAAGGGACCCTTGAGGGCGGTCACCGAACCCGTACAAATGGCGACCCTTGGGGGCGGTCACCGAACCCGTACACTTTGGCAACCCTTGGAGGCGGTCACCGGTACCCGTCAAATTGCTCGGGGCGATCTCCACAACCTAATTGGAGACCCCGACGCTTGCCCGGAGCTTTACACCACAATGATTGAGCTCCGAACACCACCAACCGACTAGGGGGCCCAAGCACCCAAGATAAACAAGCTCAAGGGCACCAAGCACCAAGAGTAATAAGCTTCTCAACTTGTAACTTCCACGTATCACGTGGAGAACTCAAACCGATGCACCAAATGCAATGGCAAGGGCACACGGAGTGCCCAAGTCCTTCTCTCTCAAATTCCACCGAAGCAACTAATGCTAGGGAGGAAAATGAGAGGAAGAACAAGAAGGAGAACACCAAGAACTCCAAGAACTAGATCCAAGGGGCTCCCCTCACATAGAGGAGAAAGTGATTGGTGGAAATGTGGATCTAGATCTCCTCTCTCTTTTCCCTCAAAAACTAGCAAGAATCCATGGAGGGATTGAGAGTTAGCAAGCTCGAAGAAGGTCAACAATGGGGGAAGAACACGAGCTCAAAAGATTGGACTCAATGGGGAAGAAGACCCCCTTTTATAGGAGGGGAGAAAATCCAACCGTTATCCCCTCACTCAGCCCGCACAACGCGGTACTACCGCACCAGGGGCGCGGTACTACCGCGAGGCTGCGCGGTACTACCGTGGAGGACCACGGTACTACCGCGACAGCAGCATAGGCCGGAACTTGCCTGACTAGGGGGCAGTACTACCGCTTGCGCGGTACTACCGCGCCCCCTTGCGGTACTACCGCAAGGTAGGAAAGTCTCAGCCTGGGAAGGGCGCGGATGAAATAAATTACATCCGTGCCTACTTCCGCTGAGGGAGGACCTGCGCAAAAACTCCGGCACGGTACTACCGCACACGAAGAGCGGTACTACCGCGTATGGCGCGGATGTAAAAAATTACATCCGCCCCTACGTCCGCTCATGCTGCTGAGCCTGGCCAGAGCCCACGGTACTACCGCGCCCACGGCGCGGTACTACCGCGTAGGGCGCGGATGTAAAAAATTACATCCGCCCCTACTACCGCTCGAGCAGCTGCGCCTGGCCTGAGGCCACGGTAGTACTGCTCCAACAGAGCGGTACTACCGCAAGGGCCTGCGGTACTACCGCTCCAAAGAGCAGTACTACCGCGTGCCCTAGATCAGCAACACTAGCAGTCCTTCATTTTGCAGAGAAGACAACGGGGGTAACAATAAAACCAGAACTGCCATAACTTCCGCAAATGAGCTC